>NC_073303.1:289877930-290187864 GCF_027595985.1 Sorex araneus
GCAGTTAGCTACTCTTTCAGTATCCCCTGCAGTAGCTTACGGCCTGCATACAGCAATCACTCTATTCATGTGTGCCCACTATGAATGCTCTCCACAGCACAATCTTTAGCTAACTCAGAAAAAGAAAAGAAAAACTTTGACAGTTCAACATTAACTGGTAGAAAATATAAACTTTCAACATTAACTGATAGAAAATGTAAAAAAAAAAAACTTTCAAGTATGTCTCCCCAGACCTTGTGGAGTTGGTCCATGCTCCTTCCCAGCTCTGAGTCAGGAAGCTGGTGGAAGGGCAGGAAGCTAAATGAGGAGGGGCGGCAGGAAGGGAAGCTCCAAGTGGTCTTCCAATGCAGCAGTCGTGTAAATAAATCAGAAACACATAATTTTTATACTCTGATTAAAAAAATAAAAGCAATCATCTGCTTACTTGGTGTTTCGATTGGAGTTTCCCTCCAGCTTTTCACTAGCTCAAAAGGAACAGGACAGGGGCTGGGAGGGAGAGAGGGAAAGAGAGAAAGAAGGAATGAAGGAGACACAGAGATAGAGACAAAGAAAGAATAGAGAAAGTGAGGAGGACGGGAGTAAGGAGGTGGAAATATGATGTGCTTGGAGGCAGAGAACAGAGAAAGGGTACTGACCAGGGTAATGTTGGAAAACACAGCCAAGTGGCCTGCATGCTGCTGATCTGCTCTGGGCACCTCACTCTCTAAATGTTCTCTACAGGATCTGGCAGAGATACTTCAGAAAACAATTTTCACTTGATTTCTCCAAACTCCACCTTATTTTTAAAAATCAGCTCTACTACGCTAAGGAGGGAAAAGAAAAGTGAGACCCAGTTCACTTCACATTTCATACCACTTAAGGAAAAACATTTCTTGGAATGAATGTTTCACAGTTCATCCCATTACTTCCTATGCAGCATTCTTTTCCTTTCCCCCCTGCCTTCTTCACTTTCTTTGACATGTACTAGCTCTTTGCCCTGAAAAAGCCTCATACATCTTTGCACTGAAAACTGAAAATGCCTTCCCTTCTCCCCTCCCTTCTTTCCTCCTCTCTCTCTCACGCTCTTTCTCTCATACACACAGTTATATTCCCATGAACTTGCAATTAATAAGGCAACAAATATACACAAAAAGAAACTGTTCTGTATCTGTTTGTTTTAAATAAAGTTTAATAAACACAACGACTAAATCCCTTATCTCAGTAAGCTAATACTGAGATATTACTCAGGGAGACTGAACAAAAAATCACAAACTGTGGAGCAGAGCATGTCCTCAGAGAAGAACACAAAATATATTCTCCCTAGCTTGGGGAGTCATAGAAGCCTTCCTAAATAATGAACGTGGCACACAGCAGACCCATTACAAAACTTGGTTGAGGGATGAGCAACTATACAAATGACTTAAGAAAGAAGGAGACAAAGATACATTTGATTCTGGTCTTGTTTTTGTGGAGGTTTTTTGGTTTTGTTCTTCATTTTGTTTGTTTGCTTGCTTATTTTCACTTTGGGGGCCACATTGGCACTGCTCAAGGCTTACTCCTAGCTCTGAGCTCAGGGATCACTTCTGAGCTCTGAGGAGCATGTGGGGAGCTGGATATCGAACCCAGTTGAGCTGTGTGCAAGGCTTATGCTCTAGAGGCGTATTATCACTCTGGCCCTTGAGTCCAGTCTTAAAAGACTGGCCATGAGAACTGGGGGTGTGGTTCTTCAGTAGAACATGTGTCAACTGGTCCAATCCTCAGCACCATAAAAATATAATAATAATTGATTTTTTTTCAAAAACCCGAGTAAAATGTGGCAGGCAAGATTTATATGAGAGCCATATACGAAGATGATAGCTATGCAGTGGCAGGGAAATAAAAGCATCTTAGGAATGATCAGAAAATCAAGAGCAAAGGAAAATGATCTCAGTGGAGGAGCTCAACATTTATTCATTTAATGCATTAATATGGTTGACCTCGAACAACACAGGTTTGAACTGAGAGTTCACTTATGAGCAAGTATTTTCCTTGATGCTAGATCTGCATTTGTGGACTTAACTGACCGCAGATGTCAGGGTCCTTGGATGTGCTGAGCTGAGTAGAAGGAACTTGACTATCGGTGCATCAGGATACAGGCAGGAGGTTTGGAAACCAATTTCCAGGGGATACCAATGGGCAGGTATATTTAGGATCTAGGGGAAGTTATAAGCTACACCAGATTTTCTACTATGATGAAGGTTAGACCCCCGAACACTCTGTTGTTCAAGGGTCAATCGAACAGCTCTGCCCATTTGTGGTGCTTTATGGACAGTCACTGGTAAACTCTCACAACTACTAAGTCTGTCATCCCCACAACATTCCTATTCCCATTTTACACATAAAAACCCTGACACACTGGAAAGTAACTTGCCCAATTAAATGGGTTAGTTGGTGATAGGGCAGCCTGAATGCCAACTCTGGCTTTTACTGCCACAGTGCTTACATCTCCATCGACTCTGTCAGTCTGCGAGGGCAGATCCCAAAGGCTCTGAAATGCCAGGAGAACTTTTTGTAAAGGGAAACACGTGAAGGTTTTGAGCGTTGGAACAGAGGTCACATTTAGAGAAGGAATAATTTAAGTGTGTCAATGGATTAGAAGCTAAGAGATGAATTAATGCAGGAAAGGTGGCTCAGAGAGGTCTGGTTGAAGTCTCAGAGTTCAACCCCTGGCACCATGGCCCCACGACACAGAGCAGCCCCTCTAAGCCCCCAGCACGCAGGTCGGGAGCACTGCAGCTCCAGGTTGGAGCCAGGAACTCTGAAATGTCTGGCCCGTACCAGCTGGGCACAGCCCCACCCATGCCCAGAACCACGGAGGGATGGAAAATAACCCCACACGGCCCCCTGCTTGCCCTCACACTAGCAAATCACTGTTTCTCGTTGTTACTGACATAGCCAACAGGATACGGACTCCTTTGCTTTGTGTACACTCAGCCCCTGGAGTTGGATTTTAATATTGGAGTCGTCTGTTCCCGTCTGGTTTCCGGACTGAGGATTCTATGGGCGCCTTCCGTGGAGAGCCAGCCTGGCTGTGGTCAGTGTGAATGGCCTCTCAGTGGAGCCGGAACACTGGGAGAGGCAGCATTGTAGACGTACTGAATAGTCACCAAAATAGCTCCGCTAAAGGCCACAAGAGAGGGGAAAAAAAAAAACTGCATTCTCTAGTCTGATGTGTTTTGCTTTTCTCTCTCAGCCACAACTCCTATGACCTAGTAAGGAGGTGTCGCTGTAGAGAAGGAAAAGCTCTGCACTTGGGTTGAGGTGACCTGGGTCTGAGCGTCGGTGGCCACCTCGTACTTTTCAGCATGACCCTGGACCAGTTGTAATGCTCAGTTTTTTTTTGACTCAGAATTCCAGTGACTGTTCTTCTATGGTGTGTGTGTGTGTGTGTGTGTGTGTGTGTGTGTGTGTGTGTGTGTGCATGCACACGTGCTCTTACATGTGTCTGTCAGTCTGTCTGTCTGTCGCGGGGGGTGTCTGAGGGAAAGGATATGGAGGAAATTAAAAAATTTCAGTGCATTTGGGTTGATATAGTTTTTGTTTGTTTAATCTTGAATCCTTTAAGATTTATATATAAAATAGAACTACTTTGTGGAAGGTGATTTAAGATTTTTACACAAGTCTGAGGGCCGCAGAGCCAAACTGACTTCCGCTAGCCGGGCCAAGGGCTGGGGCATAGACTTTGCATGTGGAAGCTTCAGACTGATCCCAGGCACCAGATCAACCCCTGAGCACCACTGGGGATGGCCCGGAAAAAGCCAATGAAACGGCAGCAGAGCGATCTGTCAAACATGGGGTTGCAGATGGTTCTTCACTTCTTTATACCTCCCTGTACTTCTAAAATTATACCATAAGCACATATTCTTTTGCTATGAATAAAGAAACGCTAATTTAATATTAGTGCTTTTATCAGCTAATTTTAACAATTCTGCTTGACAGGAAATATTCAGGAACATCAATAGCAATGGGAAACAGTGTTGTCATTTTCCTAAATAGGAACAAAATGGAAACTACCATGACACCCAAAACATATTTCTGAAGCAGCCCATCTCCTGACAGGCTGAGCCCAGGAGGACAAAGAGGGCATCATTGTTCTCCCGAATCCCTACATCCAGGACAACTGACCCTTCTAAACTTTTAGCCAACATTTCCTCAATGAAGAGTGACCCATCCTGCAAAGAACTATTACAGGGATCCGAGAGATAGCACAGCAGGTAAGAAACAGCTGACCCAGGTTTATCCCTGAGATGCCATAATGTCCCCAAACCCACCAGGACTGATCCTGGCTACAGGCACAGAGCCTGTAGTAATTCTTGAATATTTTTGATGTGGTACAAAAAACAAACAAAAAGACTGCTACAGTAGTAAATGCAGATAATATTCAATTATATTGAGAAGAATTCTTTTTTTGCAATCAAAAAGCTCTGTGTATAAAGAAAATTTAAAGCATTAAAACCTCCAGTTCTATTTAAGAAAATTATACTTTATAAATCTGAGTCTATGTTTGTTGATATAAAAATGTTTTCAAGTTATGTGGTATAGTGAAAAGACACATCACAGAAAAGTCTGCACTTACTTATGTAATTGTAAACGCAGTCATCTGTGTAAATATTAGACTTTAAAAGGTGTTTTCCAAAACTTTAATGATGATTATCACTGAGCAGGGAATTTGGAAAGATTTGTATTCATTCTTTGCACTTTTCTACATTCTTCAAATTTTCCTCAATGTTTGGAAAACATTGGAAAAAATAATTTTAGAAACAAAAACATTTTAACAACAAAAGAAAACAAGATAAAATCGAAAAAGAAGAAAATCAATAAAATTACACCCACCAGCCCTAGGCATTTACCCAAGTATGTTCTCTAAAACAAATCTCTCATAGCCAGATGCAGCCACAAGACTGTGCATATGTGTGTGTGTTTGAGTGCATTTGCATGTGTGTGTGCACGTGCATGTGTGTCTGTGTGCATTTGTGGTATGTGTGTGCGTACATGCATGTGTGGTATGTATGTGTGCAATGTGTGTGCATGTGTGGTGTGAGGGGCACGTGTGTGCGTGTGCATGCATGTGTGTGCATGCATGTATGGTATGTGTGTGTTTGTGTGCGTGGGGTATGTGTGTGTGCGTGTATGTGTGTGCATGTGTGGTATGTGTATGTGTGTTTGTGCATGTGTGTGTGATGTGTGCACGTGTATATGTTTTGGAGGTGCTCATTTTTAAAGTCCATCCCTTCTTTCTAATGAGCTGAACCTCCGTACTAAGCAGTGAGAGGACCATGAGGACAAGGGACACCAAGGGGAACTGAGTGGCAGCCCCGGGCTGAGGATGTCCTGTGGCTTTCCCTGAGAGAGGGTGGCTTCCTGGCTTCTCTCTGCACTCAGCCAGCCCTTCCACCTGCAGCTCTCCCACCCCCCCACCCCAGAGCCCGACCCCCCTTCCCTACCACTGTCTTACTGGCTCCTCTACTGGCTTCTGTGCATGGCTTTCCTCACACAGCTGTTGTTCAGGAACAGCTGCTAAAAAAAGGTCCCAAGCACTTTGTAAACAGAAGGTCCTTAATCAAAGTGGAGCCTGGGAAGTCCTTCTTGGGACTGGAGCGATGGTGACAACATCTATTTTGGCTTAGCTTCAGCGATGATGATGATGATGCTGATATCAATGACAATGATAATAATAAACAACATCCCCCCCCACAAGACAAACTGGCCTTACCACCAAGTATGAAGAATAAACAAGGAAGCAAAATACTTTCTTTTTTTTTTTTTTTTGCTTTTTGGGTCACACCCAGTGATGCTCAGGGGTTACTCCTGGCTTTGCTCTCAGGAACCACTCCTGGCAGTGCTTGGGGGACCATATGGGATGCCGGGGATTGAACCCTAGTCGTCCGCGTGCAAGGCAGACGCCCTACCCGCTGTGCTATTGCTCCAGCCCCGGAAGCAAAATACTTTCTTCGAGCACAATATCAAGGTGCCGCTAAAACAGGCCTGATTTTAAGAAGAGATGATGTGATTAAAGGGATTTTACCCTTTTCCTTTGTCACTGTCCCTGCAATGACTTGCAAATCCACAATCGGCTGTGGTCATCACTGGGGACCTGCTCACGTGGTTAGAGGACCAGTGAATTGTGCTTGTCTGTGGTGACATGCTTTAGCTACGTGACTCACATACTTGATTGTCGCGTGCGAGAGAGCACACGCTTTTGTATGGCGCCAGAGATTCTGAAGTCCAGCGTCTCTGGGGCAGTGCCAGGCACAGAGCTGGCAACCTCACAGGCCCCAGGCTTACAAGGCAGGCTCTCTACCACTGAGCTAACCCCAGGGCCTTGGACGTGATTTGTATTTTCTTCTTTAGCCCTCATCTGCATTTTTCTCCATAAAATTGTATTGTCGCTATTCGTTTTTAAGTGTAGGGGAGGGCATTTTAAAAGCCATGTTCATAAACATGACCATAAATAAGCTCAGCTCTCCTTTCAGAGTTTAAACATGAGTTTCCTTACCAGCAAGCCTGCAGGGGGATATTCTGTAACTAGGGCACCCAATTTTACTCCATCACTGAAGACCTCTCCAAATGTTCACCCAAGCTACCAATATCTCATGAGGTTAATTTTGGACAACTGCTTAGTTGAGCTAAAAGTAACACATTGATTCAAAAAAAAAATTTAGGGAATGCCTCCAATATTCTTGGCACAGCAGGAGACACCAAAATTAAGAGGTTGCCCCACCCTCTGGAGCTTACAGAGGGCAGGAATTATATACACACACAAATAAGAATAGCTCGAGGTACAACAGAAGTTCTAAAAGCGTTCCTACTCAAAGCAGTGTGGGGTTCTAGGAAAGGAAAGATTATTTCTAGCTGATGGGATGAGGGAGAGAGTTGATGCTTCAGCAGGACAAGACAGCGAGGCAGGGAGGGCGAAGGTCCTGGTGCAGTGTGTACAGCTCAGCTGGCTCACGACCAGTGAGGAGGCAGCTGAATTCTCATGAGACAGACATGCATAGAAGGATGGCAGGAACGGTAAATGTCAGATGACGGAGTGAAAGGCACCTACAAGCAAGCAAGCTAGTGTATCTATATACCTACTGTGCGCCATAAGAATACTTCAGTTAAACAGTTAAATCCCTCCTTTTCTATCACTGTATCAATAGATCACTGTCATGCTGTTCATCAATTTGCTCGAGCGAGTGCCAGAAATGTCTCCATTTGTCCTAGCCCTGAGATTTTAGCAGCCTCTCTTTATTCGTCCTTGCCAAAGGTGCCGCATTGGAGGCTTTTCAGGGTCAGGGGAATGAGACCCATCATTGTTACTGTTTTTTTAATTTTTTTTTATTGTTACTGTTTTTGGCATATCGAATATGCCATGAGGAGCTTGCCAGGCTCTGCCATGTGGGCAGGATACTCTAGGTAGCTTGCCAAGGTCTCCGAGAGGGAGAACTAGACAATAAGAGATCCCTTTTCTATAGAGCAGTAAAATAGTGACTGTCAAAATATAAGGAAATTCCAATTTTCCAAGCTAGTTTTAAAAAAAGGCAGTATCTGTTTAGAGTGATATCTTTGGGAGTAACCTGCATACCTGACATATCAGCACATACCCTTGAAAAGGGGGAAATCTGGCTGGAGCAATAGCACAGTGGATAGGGCGTTTGCCTGGCACGAAGCCAACCCACGTTCAATTCCCAGCATCCCATATGGTCCCCTGAGCACCACCAGGAGTAATTCCAGAGTGGAGAGCCAGAAGAATAACCCCAGGTGTGACCCAAAAGGAAAAAAAAAAGATAAAAGGAAAGGGGGAAATCTGGTGGGAATAAGAATAAGAAGGGAAAATGTCAAAAGCCTCAGTTCTGTCTCTTGTTTATCCTAGATAATAAGTTATATTATAATAACACTGTCATCCCATTGCTCATTGGTTTGCTCAAATGGGCACCAGTAATGTCTCCATTGTGAAGCTTGTCACTGTTTTTGGCAATTCAAATACACCATGGGCAGCTTGCCAGGCTTTTCCATATGGTTGGGATATTCTTAGTAGCTTTCCGGGCTCTACAAGAGGGACGGAGGAATCGAATTTCTAGAGGGACGGAAGAATTGAACACAGGTTGGACTCGTGAAAGGTGAAAGCCCTACCGTTGTGCTATTGCTCCAGCCCATATGTAATAATTATAACAAATAGTTGATATAATTCAACAAGGCTTATCCCCCTCCCCTGGGATCACTAGCTGAGTATCAGTGTTCAGGCATTGTAACATCCTCTCCACAGCCAAATGCAATGAATACTCCCGTTGGGTAAGTTCTACTTTCCAGTGAAAGGGTAGCACTTTTAACATTGACAGGTCAAGGCTGGGGAGACAGTTCAAGTGCTGGAGTGTACATCTGACATCCCAAGTTCCATTCCCCACTCTGCATAGCACTGCCAGGTACATCGCACTGCCAGATCCAAACACAAAACATATGGCAATGAGATGTACTGAGAGAATACCTAAGCAAATTTCTTGGAATGCCTCTCTTATCCCCCACCTCCCCGGAAAAATGACTGGCGTTTACTATCGACAAAGAAATAAAATCATGCCACACCAACTAAAGAGTAAAAGGAAAGTTTTCTGCCCCTGAAGCATTGATTGACCTCCCTGACAAGATATTAGAATCCTCTGGAGAACTGGTTTTATTTATTTTTTTTATATTGATATCCAGGGCCCTATACCAGTCCATTCAACTCAGAATATTCAGGTGGGCAGCACGAGTACTAAAATATTTCCAAGTGATTTTACTGTACAGACAGGGTTGAAAGTCACTGCTGCAAGACTGACTGAATGATCAGGGTAAAATGAGAGGTCACATAAGTGAGGAGAACTGACAGTTCAGTTCGAACATCACAGGAATCCCTGTGCATACATACACTGGTTCCTTTTCACAGTCTCTTTACATAGGTTCCTTTTTACAGTCCTTTTACCTCTCATTTTGGATTTTGGAGTCCGGGGTGAGCTCTTTTTATGCAGCAGCATATTCCCTTGAGCTCATCTGAAAATGCTGTAAGTGGATCAGAAGCACCATGGCATCAAAACAGAGGTGGCAGACACCTGGCTCAGAGGAACCTGCAATGGCCCATTCCCAGCTCTGCTCAGTAGAATAAGATCAGAAGAAAGACATAAAAATCACTAGAATAAGATCAGACCAAAGACAGGCATATGGACTTCAGCTTCTACCTAAGGCTGCTCAGGGCTGTCAGTAGGGACAAACTTTGTAATTAGGCAAGTGCTGGCCCTGACATTTTCTAAGTGAATTTAGAAAGTCCTTTCATGTCCCTGAGCATAACCTTGCTTATCTGCAATTTGGGAATTAGAATCTGTACTTTACGTGTTGTTTTCCCTTTAAAACTAGGAAGAACTTGTGTATGCGGTATATCTGTTTATAGAGATTATACCACATTCTGAGCAAACTGATGAAAAAGACACAATTATTCTTATTGAGCAAATAAACTAATTTGTAGTCACCTCCAAAATGGCAAAACCATGACAAAACCATGAACTGAAGACAAAACAGTGCAATATAGTTAGTAGACAATTTCAATTTAATATTTCATAAACCAGGAAGACATATAATTAACATTTCCAATGTCAACTACAAAAACAAGCCTATTTAAATCGAGATGTCAATTTACTGCTCTTAGCCACACCTCTCAGCAAATACATTCTGGCCTAGAATTCAACAGTCTTTAAGCCTTGCTCCTTTCCCTCACAGGTCCCTTATCAGGGGGCATAAAGTCAAAGCTAAGAAGTGGTCTCCACATGGCATAACCATCCTTCGCAGCGCACAGGTAAAGACAGGAAGCGGACTTGCTGGGGCCACAGCATCTATCCAAAAAAGTGCTGATCCTCTAGAAAGTTGTTGATTTCAAATTAACAGTCATTCACTAGCCACCAAATTAAAACTATGAGCACCATCCTAATGAGTTTACCAACACTTCTCACCAAACCAGCAAGATAGAAACTAGGGCCTGATTCAATCGAGGCCAAAAACAGTGATAGACCCAGGGCTAAAATTCAGTTCAACAAGAGTCTGAGTCCTGGGATGCAGATAAGGTCAGATACTCAGGACTCACCACTCCCTGGTAACCTCAGACTTCTGATGCCCTTCATATCTCTAAGCAACCGTTTCCACTCTCTCTACTAAGATAATACTTCCTGGCTTCCTAAAACATTACAGAATTAGCGGACGGTGTCCATGGAAACAATTTATAAACAAATTATTGGTAGATAAGTGTGAAGGATTTGTTCCAGTCTGACCCTGATACACCCACATGTTGTCTCCAAACACAAAAGTAGCAAGATCCACTGATTTAAAAAAATGGTACCCATTAACCATTAGAGCCAAATGCCAAATAACTATGTTTTAAAGTCAATGCTCAGCTGAAGCTGAGGCTGAAAACTATTCCCACCACCAACTGAACATCTTTGATACAAAAATAAAAATGAAATTTCTCTATGTTGAAGATAATTTATCACTGATGTTGCTGTACATGGTGGTGAAGATTTTCCTGATCATAAAACCTTCAGGGGAGAAAACTGATTCTACTTTAAATTTATCTTCAGAAAAATGTGAGATGCAAAAATAGGCCTCCTCTAGAAAAATCTATGGCCTTAAATAAGATTAAATAACTGAAAACTAAAAAGTTTTAAATCATTCTGTTTAACGCTTTAATTGTATGTGGCCAACCTGGGTTTGACCCATATATGCTCCCTTGAGCACTGTCAGGAGTGATTTCTGAGTGCAGAGCCAGGAGTAAACCCTGAGCATTACAGAGTTTAATTTTTTTTTAATTTTTAAAGAATTTTTAGAAAATAATAACTTATAAAGTCATTATTATTGCAATAGTCAACTTATATACCTTTAAATTTTGGGAAAATTGGAGAATTTCTGAGCATAAGGCTTTTAAAGCTTTTTCTCTTCATGGGTGAAAGCAACAGTACAAAGATTAAGTCACATGCATTTCATGCAGCTCACCCCTCCTTGATCCCCTAAACTGCACCAGTGGGTTTGGCAAAAAAAAATGAGGATTATTTTATTCCAAGTTACAGAGTTCTTCTACATTTGAAATTAAATATTTGAACAATCAATTTTCCAGTTATTAACTGGAAATATGTATTTGGATATCAATAGTAAATCTAAAATACACATAGTTCGCAAATAGAACAGTGATGCTAGTATCATTTTCCATGATAACTGAACACTGTTCACTCACTAACATGCACAACTCAGAGATGTTCAAAATATTCATGAAGTAGGTAGGTATTTGGCTTTGTAAGATGTCAGCCAATAAAGAAAGTGTTTGGTCAAATATTAAAAGGAAAACCAAAGACCATGGTTAAAGGTTAGTGAGCCATCAAACTCTAATATTGCCCTTCTACGTGCTTGTGTCTTAATATGGAAACACAACCAGAGACAAAAATTATAATTTCCACTACATAATCATCAAAAGCTTGCCATGGATGACACTGTACTTAGACATCTAGACAAAGTACAGTATTAAAGACAAGTATACACAGCAAATCTTAACAGTCCACTGGGGTCTATACTCAGAATGTTTGCAGTAGGAGAGTGGGGCATCAGGCAAGGCTTCAACTGAAAGATATTCAAATCCTAAGTCGAGGGTGTGTACCTGCACTCTGTGAACAAGTGCAGTGAGAGTGATGTGGAGGAATGGCATGCCAAAGAGTTGTGCACAGGGGAAAAGTCACAGACCCCCATGGCTCTCCGGGTCAAGTGTTGACACTGAGCTCTGGGACAACCACTCTGACCTGGGGGAGTAGCATGAAGTCTCTGGATCTCAATTTCCTCATCTGAGAAATGGGGCAGCATATATATTGGAAGTGGGTTGGCAAAAGATTGTATGAAACACTCAGCACAGCCACCCCCCTCCCCAACTATAGATGTGTCATTCCATATCTTCCTTCTTCTTTCGCAGCATGAATCCAAGACACACTATGCCAGCCCAGATCATCAGGAACATACCCTGACTTACAAATGGCTCATCACCTTTTGGCTGCAGGAACCATGATGCTTTCCATATCTTCATCAAGGCAGACAGTGAAGTCAGGACCAGTTGGCCCACTTACACAAACTATGTGAAAATGTTACAGCTCCCCTAGCATGAGGTAGCAGTGAGTCGGGAGGTGAAGATTTGTGCAGACAGAGCAGAGACCCACTGCTGTGACTGATGAAGATGGGCTGAGAAAGGTCTCCAGGAGACTAAATATTTAGGAATCACTTTCTGTGCAGAATCCTGCAGGGAGGCGCACTCCAGGGGGAGAGGACCCTTTGGTAACAGTTGCCCTAGGTGATTTTTGATCATCAGGCTACATATGCCACATCTTTCACCTGAAGTGAGATGTTAAAGGATTTCAACCTACTGTGTCTGGTAAAGCATAAGGCTGCTGGTATGCCCAAAGAGGAAGAAGCCTGTAGAACAGGGAATATTCTCCTTCAGATCTTTCAAATCCTTTGCTCTGATTCTTCCTTCAACCTGCAATGCCTTTGACAACCAATTCCATTTCCTCCGCGTCCAAAGCAGAGCACTGATATCAGCGAGGCAATTAATGCAAAGCTCTAGCCCCCGGGCAGCACGTATGAAATGGCATTAGTATCGTAGACTGCCTTATGCAACCGACGCCTGTGAGCCAATTTTCTCCCCACTCCACCAATGGAACCCTGATTTGCTATTTTTAAAGACAGGTAGGGAGCTTCAGGCTCAAAAAAGGATAAGGACCCTGGGCCTAAAACATCCAAAAAGTAAAAAGGCGAACTGCCAATCATTGACTCAAGCACAATGACTTATATTATAAGCACTAATTAGCCAGAACCATAATACATAAATATTTTAATATTACATTAGTGCTAAAAGTGCTGAATATATCTCCAAGAAAGGACGGGCATTATTTTTAAATAGGCTAATGTATTCAAAATGAGTAAAATGAAAGTCACAAATTTCACCACAATGATTTCAATACTCTGTTCCACTCTGCTTAGATTTATTAAGTGTATGTTTTGAATATCCCCCAAAAAAATGTTTCTGAATAGCACTGTGTAACACACACATACAAACACACACACACAGAGCAACATCACATACTAAAATATATTATAAAGTTAAGGAACTACAAAAAATCTACATTTTAATCTGAATACATTTGTGTTTTCTGAAATGTCTACATTGAAAATTAATTACTTGCATGTTCATGACGAGCACAAATAAGATGCCAAAAATAAAGCAGGCATATTCCAGTGAGAGAAACTGACAGTAAAAGAAAATAAAATAGTCTCATAATTTGAAATTCCAAAGAACTGCTGTCTTAAACCTGGATATTTGATATTAACTGTATTAGATGTCCTTCAGAGCAGCTGAAACCGAAGTTACTTCAGTCTGGATGCTGCTCAGAGAAGCTACTTGACTGCAGATTACTCATGGGACAGCAGCACTCGGACAATAGCTAAGCTTTGGAATCAACTTAGATTCAGTGGATCATGAAGATGTGGTATGTATATGCACAATGGAATACCACACAGCTTCAAAGAACAATGAGATCATGTAGTTTGCAGCAACATGGATGGAACTGGGAGACATCATGTTAAATGAAGTAAGCGAGAAGAAGAAGGACAAACAGGATGATATTATTTCTAGGTGGTGTTTCGAATAACTGGATAGGGGAATGCAACGTTTTAAAGGGGGGAACACCTGTTCAACCGTGGCCTCAGAGTATAGAGAGGAGAAGGAAAGAAAGATTGGAGGAAAGGAGAGAAGAGGCAGATGAGAAGCAATGGGGTGGGGGGGGGCAGGTCAGAGGAGTCAGGTACAAAGGCATTGTTAAGGAGTGATGGAGCCAAATATCCAAACCTCAGCATCAACAGCACTGAAATCAAGAGAAGCAAATACGCAAACTTAGAAAGATGCTTGTCAAGAGGGCATGATGCAGAGAGTGGGGGGGAGGGGCTAGGATATTGGAGAGAAACTGAGAACATAAGTAGAGGGAAATTTACTCTGGTGGTGCGATCAGTGTCGCAACATTCACTGTATGTCAAAAACTCAACTATGAGTAACTTTGAAAATTACAGTACTTTAATAAACAAAAGAAGGTGGTGAAAAAATAGTCCTTTTCAAAATGAGTCTCAACGTTTAGAAGGGCAGAGCTCCAAACTGCAAGCATTGGTTTGCAAAATGACTTTATTTTTCTGGGACAATTCTATGTGCTTATTCCTAGGTGACAGAAAGCATTGATTATATAATATATTCAATGATTCATGATTAAGCCTTACGCCTCTCAAAAGGCCAAGAAGTTATACATATAATTCTTTGAAAATGTTATTTATCTGATTTTTCAGATATAAAAGGAAGAAACTTATTTTTTTTAAATATGCACTGGGAAAGGGAACCAAACCAGAAAGGCTACAACCAGTTAAATGAAAGCTGACAACTTTAATCTCTGAAACTTTCACTGAGTAGCTACTATGTACCCAGTGCAGTGGCAAGGGTTTGTACTTTATTGATGAATAAAATGTGTAGTCCCTGACCCTGCAGAACTTAACTTTAAAAGAATTTTGAAAGAAAAGGCAACCAAAGAAGTTGCATCTTGGAAGTGCTATCTTGGTACTTCATGATACAATATTGTAACCCTAGTAAAGTTGCCTAGACAGAGCAAACAGCTTTCAGTGGGGACAGAGACAGGCTTTCATTCCTCACAAAAAATTTCAAAAATTCATGTTAAGAGTTTTGAGAAGTCCTACTGCAAACAAACATATGCATTTGTTGGGTCTGGAGCAATAATACAGTGGGTAGAGCATTTGCCTTGCACGCGGCCAACCAGGGTTCAATTCCCAGCATCCATATGGTCCCGCGAGCACCACCAGGGGTAATTCCTGAGTGCAGAGCCAGGAGTAACCCCTGTGCACCACCGGGTGTGACCCAAAAAGGAAAAAAAACATGCATTTGCTTATGCTGATATTTCCTCAAAACTTTCGGCCACAAAAATCCCCCTTTTCAGGGAATACCTTTCAATACATTAGTGAAGTCTAACATTGAACAAAAACCAGCTTATATAATGGCCAACAATTTGCTGCGCCATGATATTGGGTTAAATCTGGAGGAGGATATGTTTTGCAAATCAGGAAAGATTAGTATGTTTCCTATGGAAGTTAAAATTTTAATTTTTGATCCAGGAATATAGGGAAAGTGTATTTATAAGAAATCCTTTCCCCCTCTCCACTCAAATGAAAAGAAGGTGTCTTAAGAGCCACCTCCTCGCACCACCAACTCCAAAATGCATTAACGTTTTCGGAGTTCACTGAACAGAAGGTGGCTATGTCTGAAACCTGAGCAGCGGGCAGAAGAGGGCACAGTGAGTAATCATCATGTGACTTGGTGCCGGAGTCAACAACCCAATACAGTCACAGGTGCTCAGAAAAATGGATGCGTCAAGTTCTCCTCAGCTATTTCAGGCAGAAGGCATGGTTACAGAGAAAAGCACAGATAATCCCTAAGAGCCTCTTTGGTTTCAAATACTTTTTTCTGTTAACTGTGTTTGTTAATCAATTTATTGACAGAAAATCTGGTTTGAAGCTGTTGACTTCTGAAGGAAAAAAGATCTGTTCTGAAAGTCAAACTGTTTAAGCTTTAATTTGGCCTCCGTCGTTTTCTATCCAGAGCCTCATCCCCTCTAACCATCCCCCTCCAGGCTTCACCCATTACATCAAGCCATTCTCCTTCATACCTTCTCACAGACCAGGCTCAAAAAATAACCAACAATTTTGAATTGCAAAGCAAAGGCTATCCTTAACTAAATGGCGTTGGAACACCAAATAGCCATTGGGAAACTATGATATTAGCTT
Source organism: Sorex araneus (assembly GCF_027595985.1). NCBI lineage: Eukaryota > Metazoa > Chordata > Mammalia > Eulipotyphla > Soricidae > Sorex > Sorex araneus. Next base: position 289,893,816 of record NC_073303.1, read on the forward strand.
CATTCATCACACCCAATAGCAGAACAAACTACAAAGGAATCAGAAATGTAAATGTGAAAAATTAAACTACACAGGTAGAGGAATATAAAAGGAGTAAACAAAGATCTTTAAAAAATGCTTTCTAATTATAATCAAAGTTCAGAAGCAATAAATGACCATACTTTCTATATTAATATAGAAAGTTTTACACAGTAGATGAAGCCCAAAGGCAAAAACTTAGAGAAAATATCTGTAATACATTTTATAGATTAAGAGCTACTATTTCATATTTATAAAGTATTTCAGAGACCAAATTCAAACTAAAATTTGAGACCAAAAACAGATTTGAGACTAAAAACAGACTAACAATACAATTTTTTTAAATGGGCAAAGTAGAATTTGTAGAATTCATAAATATTTCCTTTTTTTTCTAGTCATGGGTCAAACCCTGAGATTCACAAATAAAAGGCATGTTTGTACCACTGATACATAGTCTCGGCATAAATTTAATCTTTAAATATATAAGGAGATGTTCAAGTGCATAAAATTTTTTATTGTAAATGATGTCAAGTGTTTACTTTATTCCTCTTTGCTGGACTTTGTTTGTTTTATTTATTTTGGGGATCACCCCTTCTGTGCTCAGGGTCCACTCCTGGCTCTTCACTTGGGGATCACTTCTGGCAGGTCTAGTGGGACCATGTGTGATTCTAGGAATCAAACCCAAAGCAAGTGCCTTACCAATGAAAGGATCTCTTCAGTCCATCAACTTATTAGGACAAGGGACACTGTGATATTCAAAAGTCACAATGCCATAAACGACAATTACAGAATGTGGAAATGTTCCCAATGGAAGACATTTAAAATGAATCGACAACTAAATGTATTATCTGACCTTAGGCTCAGCTCTCTCCCAGAGGGTAAAAATGCAATTGAGAACATGACTGGACAAGTTAATAAAACAGGAGTATAGATTCAAGAACTGAATCAGTGTTACATGCACTAAAGTTGATAACTACACTATGACTCTGAAGAGATAAACCTTAATCTTATATTTATACTATATTTAAGGATAAAGGACCCAGAATGTGTGAAGAATTTTTTTTTGACATTTTTTCCCAAACTTTTTTTTTGGGGGGGGATGTTTCTTTCTTTTTTAAAAAATTTTATTGAATCACCATGACATATTACAAGCTTTCATGTTCAGGTTACAATCACACAATGATCAAATACCCATCCCTCCACCAGTGCACATTCCCCACCACCAATATCCCCGGTATATCCCCCTTTCTCACCCTCGCCCTGCCTCCGTGGCAGACAATATTCCCCATACTCTCTCTCTTACTTTTGGGCATGAGAACAATTTAATATGTCTCTAGAAAACCGTTGGAGGAGGAATGCGAATGGGACAAACTGTTCACAACAAATGAATTTTAATCTAGATTAAAGCAAATGATAATTGTTTGCAAAAAGATAAAGTACATATAATCATTCTTAAAATAATTTTAAAAGCTAAACTGGAGCTAAAGAGACAGTACAGTGGGTAATGCACTTGCCTTGAATGCAGTAGACCTGAGTTCAATCCCAGGTACCCCATCTGGTCCCCAGAGCCTGCCAAGAGTGATCCCTGTCACAGATTTAGGGGTAAACCCTGAACACAGTCAAGTGTGACCCCAAAACAAAAACAATTTAAAAAGAAAAAGAAAAAAGTAAAATTTCACATCATCAACAATAAAAATTTTAAGCAAAAATCCATAAAGAGAAGGAAAAACTGTAGTAATTAAGTATTATTTCTATTTCCAAAGAGGATTTGAAAAGTAATGAATAAATTAAGACTAAACTACTTTATCCCATATAATATTTATATGCACATATCGCTCATCACTACAAAAAGAATTTCCATTTCTTAACATGGAGGAGGACTTCATAATTCCTCTTAGAACTTCTGAGGGTGAAGAGCAGGTGACATACCTAGGGCCACAGCAGTTTTAACCATGACAATAATTACAGGATTTGTAGGTCGATTCAATCTCTAAACTTCCAGTTCTCCACATCTGTGACCTTTGTTCCAGTTCTCTTATACAAAGAAAAGTTAGAGTCAAATGATGAGCTATATCTAACAAGATAATGGCTAGCATTATTTTTTTTCAAGTCTCTATCAGCAGTGACCTCTTCAGTGAAGTTCACCAAGGGAATGGAAGTTGGGTGTGGGCAAGGCAAGCTCTGCTTATGAAAATATAAATGAACTTATATGTGTTTTTCACAGTCCATCATCTACATACCCGAATTTCCCAGCAGAAGGAAAGGTTAGAGAATAACCAAGCTTGAAGTTTCTTTCTTGGGTAATTTTGGAGAAGTAAAAAACATATATACTATGAGATTAGACATTATGAGGTCAGGAACTATTAACCAAGTGAAACTTGCTATTTAAACAGAAATAGGTAAAATATCTAAAAAGACAGCAAAATGCCCCAGCTTTCTGATTCCAAAACAGTCTCTGCTTACAGAATATGTATACATATATATGTATATATATATATATATATATACACACACATATATATAGTACTGCAGCTGAACTCAAGGCATTGTTCTGTCTCTCCTCAAAAAAAAAACCAATATAAAATTATAAAGGTCAGTTAGCTTAAACGGTATTTTACTGATTTTACTGCACATACTATTTTAAAGACCTTGAGCAATTAAAGTGATGAAATATATTCCTTGCTATCATTATTCTAAACTGTTCTTAGAAGCACAAAAAGGCATGTGCCAATGTAAAACAGTTAACTCCTTCTCTTCCTTTACACAATTCTTACTTCACAGTCTCCCAGAACTCGAGGGTCTTTTCAGGAGCATACACTGCACTCCGGTTGCCTGGGTGAAGTTCAAGCTCACCCAGCAGCTTTCACTGGGGTATCAGGGAGATGAGACCTTCTCGAGTGCAGCCCATGAAGTGAAATGTCAGCCAAAACATCCTCAAATATCCAAGTCAAAGAAAAGTTAGAGGAATGTTTCTCATGAGAAGCTTTAAATGAAGACTGAAGGGGGATCTGGGAATAGTTGAGAAGAAAACCACCTACTTTGCAGACAGAAGATCATGACATTATCCCCAGCACTGCCCCACATGCTGATCAAGCATGATTCTGGGCACACAATCCCTTGTGATTGCCGCCAAATGTGTGCACTGTAGCACTGTCGTCCCCATTGTTCGTCGATTTGCTTGAACGGGCACCAGTAATGTCTCCAATGTGAGACTTGTTGTTACTGTTTTTGTCATCGAATATGCCATGGGTAGCTTGCCAGGCTCTGCCGTGTGGGTGGGATACTCTCAGTAGCTTGCCGGGTTCTCCGAGAGGGAAGAAGGAATCGAACTCAGGTCTCCGCATGCAAGGTGAATGCCCTACCCACTGTGCTATCACTCCAGTCCAAGTATATGATCTCCATTTATTTCTGCATACCATAAATAAACATGTGCATGCAGCACAACCAAGTGTGTAAACACCCCACCCTAGTGTGTGACCCTCAGAGAACAGCATCACCAAGGGTCCCATCACAACTGACGTCTGTGACTCCCAGTCAAACTGAAGCACAGACCCACATGAAGACACTGAATCAGGTGAGAAGCTTAGGGACTTTTTTTTTGTATAATTCCTCTGAAGGTTGCAATAGGCAGTCAAGTTTGCAAACCACTAAACAAGGTTTCAAATTCTTACAGTGCCTAAATTCTAAGAAAGTTTTAATTATCTGCTGGGGCCTTGGAGTGCCCCTAGATCAACCCTGAAAGAGTAATTTTATTTCTCACTCTGGTTCAGTTTCCATAAAAAGAAAGTGACAAAAAAAAAATACCCTCACCAAGTTCACCCATGTAAGGAAAAAATACAATAAAAAATTTAAAGTATGCTGCATATGTGAATCTTTTCATCAACATTCTTACGTAAAACTTAAAATTCTTAACTTTTCAAAGTTGAGGTTTCCTATCTACTTGTCTAGAAAGTGTGAGGCTCTAAAACTAGCTTGCCAAACCCCAGGATCCTGGCACATGAACATGCGCTATGCTGGCTCATACTGTCACAATCCCAGGGTAGTAAGAGTCCCCAGAGGTGTTCTGGACAAGTCTGCCTCCAGAACCATTAAGCTGGCAGTTCAAGTGAGGCTCAGAAAGCTGAAGTGACCACAGTTCAGTAACACTTCGAGTCCCATACCCCACACTGACATGTCTTTCTTATTTCTGTACATCATGGGCTTTCTTCTCAGCCTTTCAGTAGACTTCCTAGTTCCCGTTCCAGTTCATCTGCGTGACTCAAGACAACTAGAGTCCTCTCTTTTTGCCTTGGTTCACTGCTCTCAGTCAAAAGAGGTTGAGAGCACACAAGGGCAGACATCTGAGGCCCTGTTCCCAATAAGTGCTGTCATGTAATAGATTCATAACTTTGACTATATATGATCACTACATTTCCATTTCCCTGATCACAGTAAGAAAAATAATTTTGCAAGAATTAAAGAATTTAGCAGATTCCATTTAATAAATATTTGAGCCCCTGTGTGGCATCTCCTCTGTGCCAGAAGGTAATAAAAAGTGGATGCATTCAAAGCAAAGGGGGTTCACAGACTTTCACCTGAATAGCAAGTGTAGGAAGTGGAAGGAAGTGACTAAGATCTCACACTCTGGTGTGCCTGCTTAAATAAATTAAGATGTAGGAAATTAGGAGAGCAGTTAGAAAATAAAAATGAAATGCAATTGGTATGAAGAGGGAAAGAAGTTCATATAATCACATATCAAAACCTGAACTTGGAACAAAAGGACCAAGAGGTGTTAAGCTAGTTCTATGAGTTCCAAGTGCCTGATTGCTAGAGACCTCATAAAGTTACAGTGATAACAACGAAATCTGGCTCATCATTCTTCTTCAACTGTAGAAAACACATGAGTGGTCTGAAATAGCTCTCCCTAAAACTTTTAAGCATCATTAATTCAGTGCTAATGAAAACAAATAAACAAAAAAAGTAGTAGACATTATATGCTTCCGTATTCTTATTTTAGATAAAACTTATTAAACATGACAAAGCAATTGAGAATCAGACCAATGGAGGTTGGGTGGCATGAAGTGACAGTGCAGTGAGTGGGGCACTTATTTAATCTCTAGCATCCTCCATAGTACCTCAAGTCCTACCAGGAGTGATCCCTGAGTACAGAGCCAGTAGCAAGCAAAATGATAATAATAATAATTATCAGACTAATCAAGAAACATTCTACATCATTCCTTTACCAGAAAATTCTTACACTGTTTCACACTTTGGGAGTGAGGAGGTGGGGATCGAGGGAGGCACTGGGCCTTGACTATTCAGGGATTCCTACTGGTTCTGGACTCAGGGATCACTCCTGGCAGGACTGTGGGATTCTATGCAGTGTGATTAAGTAGACTGAATAAGACTGGCTGCTTGAAGGTAAGTGCCTTCCCCACTATACTATCTCTCTGACCATTACTTCACACTTTAATGGTATAAGTCAAAAACAAAATGGAAAATTCTGAATATATACATCACAAGAATTTCTGTTGAGAAACAAAAATTTGTTTATTAACATACTTAATGGAGTTCAGGGACAAATGATATATATATACAAATACAGGATGTAATTACCATGACTTGATTTTTTTAAAAGCAGGGCTCAGATAAAAAGCAAAGCCATTTCAATCTGCGTGTGTGTGTGTGTGTGTGTGTGTGTGTGTGTTTGTGTGTGTAGGCTGGAGAGAGAAACATGCTTTGTTATTTTATAATTTAGCATACTTTGCTGTCTCCATTGAATGGGCTTGCAAGAAGCATTATTATACAAGCAGCTCCTTCGACAAGGGGGAAAGCAAAGGAAGCAAAGGTGGTGGGAAGAAACTTCAAGTCTGTAAACATTTACTGAACACTTACTCTGTGGACCTTTCTATGCAGAAGCTGTGGGGAGCGCCATTATGTGAAAACACCAGCCCTACCCACAAACGGTTCAAACTCCAATGGAGCAGAATTGTGCAAACTTATTTATGCTGATTCAAGCCTTTAATTACTAGCACAGAGAGCGGAGAAAAACTCGACACTAGCAACAGGACAAGGATGAGAGACCAGCTGAGTCGGTCAACAGCGTCTGACTGTCACTGAGCAATCCAGTGGCAATGGGAAAAGGCCCAATTTTCCAAAGATACTAAACTGAACCAAGCTCAAGAATTTCGATATAAATGCACTTCCTCTGTTGTGGTTCCATCTCTCACTTCCTTCACTGAACAACACAGAGCACTTGACTAGATGCTGCGTTCGAAACCCTGGGCTGGGCACACACTCTGGACCCGAGAAACTCATCAGACACTTGCCATGCCCTTAAGGAATTCACAAGCTGCAAAGGAAATACAGAATCATTCATCCACCATTCATCCATTCCCCTGACAGTTATTGAAAACGCGCTATATATCAGATACCAAAGGACATGCTGAGGCTTTGAAAACAAGCAGGACAGGGCTGAGCTCACAAACTGAGTAAGCACCGTGCAGTGTGCTCAGGTTAAGGAGAGGAATGCGCACCATGGACTTTAAGAGAAAAGGTTATTTAGAGGGGAAGGGTGAATTATCAGAGATGACATCAAGGGGCACCTCTATTGCTAACAATTAGACTGCTGAATCAGATTCAATTTAGAAGCGATTAGACCTCTAATAGAAAGACTCACAATACACCATCAGAGAGCTTCTGAAAGTATTCAGAGCAAAACCTGGGCCTCGCAGGCAAAGTAGACAGTCCTCAAAATTGCTTTTAAGTCTCACGACCAACAAGAGCATCCAATCTGGAAAAAGGTCTCATGCGGCTGAAGCAGAAGTAAGGCTGAAAGCAAGAAATCCAAACTCTAAGACAACATTTCTCCCCAAGCTCACCTGGCCTCCTCTGAGACCTGTGAATTGGTTGGTCACCACTAGCTTACTTCAGGCCACCAACCCAGAGTGGCAGGAGGGCGCAGAAACATTTCAACAAGAGACTCAGGTTACGGTGATGAAGTTATCATCTTTATAAAGTGCCTTATAGGAGGCACATTTATTCTTAACAACTGTCCCCCCTCAAGTCAAAAGCAACCCCTAGCTATCCTAGAGCTCTATAATGAGAGGTGTCAACCTAAAATGCAGATTAATGCCAAAATAAACGTACTAGCCAGTCTCCTTTTCCCACAGTGTGGAAACACATTGAGGGTCAGAGAAGTCAGAGAACCTGAGATCACCCTGACTAGTCATAGCCCAGGTAAGACCAGACAGTCCTGGGCTAAGCAGCCGGCATATTTCACCAAATGCCCCCAGCTTTGTGGTCGTGAAGCTCATTCTCCCATCCCAAGTCTCAGGCAGATCAGAGTGATAGGAAACAGAAGGTCAAGGGCCATCACTCAACTGTTCGACTGTGCATTGCAAAGACAGATCAGAGGAAAGAAACAAAGAAACAGAAGAAATAAACCATTTCCTAACTCTTCATGGCAGCTTGTCTGAAATCCCAAACCCGTCAAGGTTGGCCCTCTAAAGAACTATCCCCAAATCACACTGGCTCTTGTTAGCATCCAACGGCACAGGTGGGAGAGAACTGGCAATTCCTTGTGAAACTAGAAATATTTCCTTTGTGAGTCATGGAAAACTGAAGTAACTAGGGGGCAGGAATGCCTTTAGAAAGAGGCACAATTTTAAATCTGCTCCCACTAATTTGTTCTGCTGGGTGGTATGGAAGGAGACAGGACAAATTTAAGTTTCTTGAGTTGATGCAAAAATGGGAGTTTTTGTTAGGTTGTGTCAATTGTCACCGTGGCACTTCTTATTAAGATTTTCTTACTGTCATTTTTTTGTTAGAATAATTATAGTTTGATCAGTGTAGAAGCTATTTTGAATCCATGGGACTTTCCTAACCAGATTGTTTTGGCATTTTAAAGTCACTCAGATTCAGGGCCTAAACAATATGGCAAGTATCTCTTTTTCTCTCTCCTTTATACTCAAATTCTAAACAAAGGAACCATCTGTTCTCACTCGCAAAACATCGGCCCTTGTTTTCATTTTTCTGTTAATAATAATGCCTCGAACTTATATAATATCTTTTTCCAAATTGCTTATTAAAGCATTTTGTAGATATTGCCTCATTCATCTTCAACATCACCCCCAGTAAGCTGGGGGGAGAAAGGAGAAATGTTTGCCAATTTTCAGTTAGATGAGTGATTATTACTTGGTCAGTGAATTCTGAATGAATGATTACATATTCGCATCAGGACCATCAGCTAGCCCAGCTTGGGCTCTGACATCTGTAAAAACAGAGACCCAGAAAGGAGAAGTCACCTTGTGATCTATTTGTGTAATGACTTCTTGACCCCTGACTGTAAGAAGCGAAGTTAGGAGCTATGTCCTATACATTTTTGTCTCTCTTTAGGACCTGCTGCATAAATAGTGTTCATTTAAATATTTGTCAAATAAATGAAAATGTTTGCAAACTGTTCCATATGTGGTTCTGGCAGAGCTGGAACTTCAACTCAACTCCCCTGCCCTCCTAGTTAGTGTGTTTTCGTTAATAACACTACACTGAGGAGTAGGCAAATAGAGTAAAATTGAGATACCGCAGGAAAAAAAAAAAAACGTTGACCCCTCAAATGTGTTAAGTAAATCTGGAAGAGTCGCCAGTGTGGCTATTAAACATTCCACAAGTTACCCTATTTGGTAACAGGGCATGCCCAATTGTGCTAGGGGATGCATCGGAAGGTTCAAGGTGGACAGGGAGAGCATTTACCGGATATCAAACTCAGGTCTCCAAGTGCAGGCATACAACTCTACGGTTGGAGTAATGGCCCAGCACCACCTGACAACTCACCCCATTTTGAAACCAACTCTCTAAAAGCCATGCCATCGCATGTGCTCCAAACTGTGGGGTTTGCTGGACTTATTCCTTAAACATTACCGAAATGGGAAAAAAAAAAATGATGTGCCTTAATGACTAGGACAGCTTGTCTCCTGAGCACCCTTGGGTCCAATCAGAGAGCATCCTCTGCCCAGAGACCTACCCTCGGCACTCACTGAAACTTGAGAGCACTCAGCCTGGGGATCATGAAACCCAGCAGCCCAGAATTTTCCAATGAGCAGAGAGGTCACTGAAATAAAACCCTATTTTTCCGTGTGCTGAGCTGGAAATCATCAACTCCTTTGGCATGTTTTCCTTATTTTTCAGAACAACCTATTCTCCACTCTTACTCCTTAAAGTTAAGGGGAAAATAAATGGCTTTGAGAAAAGCAACTTAAATCTGGTGATCTGTCATCTGCATTGTTTCCCGGAGAGTAGTTCCAACAAAGTCGGTCACTAAAGATTCTGTAAGGATAGATGGCCACACAGATGAGAAAGTGGGAGATCGGAGGAGAGAATGCTAATTTTTTTTTTTTAAGTAAAAGGAAATTCACAGAGCAAAAGGGAATTCGGACATCTGATAATGCGGTCGTGTGGTAAATAAATTAGTTTCAGATAAGAACAGGAAGCAAATTTGCTATGAAATAGAAACAATCAACATCAGTGAACCTTCAAACAAGTCACTGTCTTTTCAAAGGGGAATCAGATGGAGATGGTGGGGGAGAGAGAAGAGAAAGACGTAGGAACAAAGAAAGCTACACTTCAAGTCCTAAAAGCTGTGTCCGACAAGGATAGAGAGGCTGGCTGCCATTTGTGTCTGTCCAGCACACAGCGGGACGCTTGTGTACTCACTGTGTGGTATCAGTGGGGGAAAGGGGAGCTTGTACTCGAGGGTACACAGCTGCCTTGAGGCCTCTCCACAGAGAGTTGAACTCACACTACATTCCAAAGCATTCCCTCACTCGCCACCCTCTGCTGCTGGAGACCTGCGTGTCACTGCTATCCCTAGCACCATTTATCATCGCTGTAGCTGCCATAGAGAGCTTTAGCAATCTCTAAATATGCCCCTGACCAAAAGGAGGCTTTGTTCGCATATATGGACATCCTTTGCTCTGAGGCTCACTCTGAAAATATCACCTTGGCCGTTGCACAAAACACCGCAAAACACAGCATCCTAACATTTTATGTTTTTAAGAACCAGGATCCTCCAATTAAGAAGATATTAAAGAACCACAAAATGTTCTTGAACTGATCTTGACTTCCAGACCTAACTTAGACTGAGGGTCACTTGTATGCTCGTCACTGAGAATGTGGGTTGACTGTGTCTGTGATTATCCATCCGTTGGACCCGCACGAGGCATGCAAATAGAGTTCTTGCAGCACATGTTCTTCCTGCCCAAACTTTGCCCAAGGAAAGAACCCTTCAACATCAAGAGCCTCTGTCCCCTGAGTAGCATATCCAGTCAATACAATCATACAATCATAGGGGACCTTTGGTACTTTTCCAAATGAAAAGTTTCTGTCAGACGATGGTGCTGATGTGTTATGTAGCTAAGGTTAAATTCGACTGCTCTGGGTATCAGTTTTCTTTACGACAAAATAAACCTGTTACATTCTGTAAATCCTTAGCACACTCGGGTTCGGAAATCCTATGCCTAATTATGAAGCTTCAACTACCACATGGTCTTCCAAACGGTCTGTCCTCTTTATGTGTCTCCACACCACTCCCTCTCTCCTACACCACACACACACACACACACACACACACACACACACACACACTCACGCACACCATTCATAGGCACCCACCTTGATCTGCCCATCTTGTTTGGTCTACAACCTTGTCAGGAACACTTTACCAATCCCACAGATATTCCCTAGCATCGCTTATGGGAGAACGATTTTAAAGTGAAAGTTTTTGCTAATTAGCTTATGAGCAAAACTTGAGACACACAGACACCATTTACAGAAAATGACACACAGAGACATCATTTACATGAAGCCCTCACCTTGGATGAGACCTCCATCTGATGTGGGATCCAGGAGTTTCTTCATTACCCCAGATCACAGAGGCAGCCATGGCTCAGCTCTGTGGGCCAAAAGCAAGACTGCCAGAGTTCTAGCTGCTCAAGTTCAAATTCTATCTCTTACTCTTAGATCTTGACAAAGTCATTTTCTCTCTCTATGGGCTCACTTGCCCTCCGAGCAAAGCAAGGCAGTTAAAATGAAATAAATACCATAATACCCAGCAGTTGTGATATCATACTCTGAAACTCTGAAATTCCATTACAAATTAAAACAAATCCCCACCGAGGCCCTCTGGGCGACATTGGTGTTTACTTATACTATAGGTGCTCCCATACAAATGAAAGTGACTTTTTGCATGATCTTGTAAAATAAATAATATTAGCACATCAAGAGGAGCAAATGCTTCTAATTTGTGATTGTTTATTTGTTTATTTCCAGGCTAAGGAAGTTTCAGGCACCACCTGTCAATGGTCTTTGGAAACTCCGTGCTGTGATTTACACCTTCTCTCCTCCCCCCCGCAACAAACACACTTTTGGTTTTAACCTTGGACCAAAAGAAGTTTAGACACTAAAATGGTAAAATAATAATAATAATAATAATAATAATAAAATTTTAAAAATTAAATGAAGTGATTTAGAGAAAAAATAATGCGTCGCCCTTTAAAATCATTTTTTTAAAATTAAACTCACAGTGGTAGCAAGAAGGGACGATACGAAGTAAAAATAAAACAGCGCAGAAAAGACTGATTTGCCTAGGATCCCTTCCATCCGTATAATCGGCACGCTTCGCAAAGACTGTAATGACCGCGTTTCTATTTGCTACCCTAAACTCACATAGTTGTTCATGTATTTTGTTTTAAATAAAATGGGGAAGCGACAAATATATTAATCATCTGCAAAAAAACTATATTTGCATGCGGCAAACAAATAAGTGGGTGCCTGAATGGGTGATTAGGCGTGCAATTGCCCATCTGTACCAGCACCCCCGCCCCTGCAGGTGTGCCCGTAGGCGCAGCCGCAGAGAATCGGAAGGAGCAGTTGCTGCGCCAGACGGTGCTGAGGCGATACCCGGACCCTCCCGACTGAACTTGCTCTGAGCTGCCCATCGCCACTATGCCAGCTCCTCACTAAACACTCAAAGTTAGGAAAACATGTTGCCCCTCTTGTTAAAATTCTGTGATGTCTCTAAATCACAAAGGTTTTGGTTTTTTTGTTTTTGTTTTTTGGGGTTTTTTTTTACCCTGAACATCTTCAAGGTCACTGAAGAAATGCACGTGCCCTGCGATTTTCCTCAGTACCGGTATGACCTCTTCTCTCGGTCTCTCCTCAGTCACTCCATTCTAGCTCAGGTTCCTGCCCATGCCTGCAGGTGCTCTCATGAGCAAGACCTTCTCGGACCAACAAGTTGGAATCAGTCTTCTCTCGAGCCTCAGTGCCTTTCACAGATTTATTTAACTTCTTAAAACATTCCCAACATAGCCATTAGATTTATTTTTATACATATATATTATATTAATACATTATATCTATGACATCATTCTTTTAGGGAGTTTATTTCCAGCCAATGAAAGGTTTATGTTTTTGTTCACAGATTTAGTCTCAGCAGCTGGTATAGTGTCTAGCACAGAATAGATGTTCAATAAACAGTTCTGTTAAAAAAACAAAATCTTCAGTCTCATTTAAAAACCACTACATCAGACATCATATGCCCAATACCTAATTATATGGTAGATATGATTATATGCCTAAATGAAAGCAGATTTAATGTTCTACTGACATATAAACAAAACACTCTATATCTGAATGGACACTACTTCCAAGAAAATGTATGATGGCCAAGAGACATTTAAAAAAAAAGTTCACCATCTCTTATTATTAGGGAAACACAAATAAAAACCACACTAAGATACCCCCTCACACACTGAGAATGGCCATCATTCAAAATACTGGGGACAGGACCAACAGACAACACGTGCACTGTTGGTGGGAATGTAAGTAGTGCCATCCTTCTCCAAAAGTGTAAATCTCACATAGAACACTTCTGGGGACTTACCAGAAAAATAGGAAAATGCTACATTGAAGATTCACATAAACTGTCTAATCACCACAGCATTATTCATGATAGACAATCACTAAATGCTCATATGCAGATGATGGAATAAAAGAGGTGGCTTATATAGCCTATGGAAAATACTTCAGCTGTAAGAATGGATGAACTCTTGCATTTGCAACAACAAGGGTGGACTAGAGAGTATTATGCTGAATGATATATAGGTCATATGGAGAAAGATAAGCACTGGGTGATTGATTTCCTACATGTCCCTACATGTGTGGAAAGCAATGAATCGAAACTCATGAACAACCAAGAAAAAAAACACAGTTTTTCTTAAGAAGAAAAACAGTGAGGGGCTGGAGAGATAGTACAGCAGATAGGGCACTTGTCTTGCATGCCATGGACCCAGGTTCAATTCCCAGCATCCCATACAGTCCCCAAGCACATACAGCAGAAATTCCTGGGTGCAGAGCCAGGAGTATCTCCTGAGCATCACCCATGTACACCCCCCACCCAGAAAAAAGAAAAAGAAATTATAAAAAGAAAAATTAGTGAATACCATAAGGGAAGACAGATATCAGTGAATCATAAATAGAAGAAAAAAGAGAGTAACTACATATCTGATACAAAAAATGTTTTATATACATATATACATACATATTATATATGTGTGTATGTGCTTGTGTGTGAGGTATGTATACATCTGTAGCACTGTAGCACTGTCGTCCCGTTATTCATCGATTTGCTTGAACGGGCACCAGTAACGTCTCCATTGTGAGACTTGTTTGTTATATCGAATACGCCACACCATGGGTAGCTTGCCAGCTCTGCCGTGCAAGCGGGATACTCTCCGTACCTTGCCAGGCTCTCCAAGAGGGACAGAGGAAGGCCGCATGCAAGGCAAACGCCCTACCCACTGTGCTATTGCTCCAGTCCTGTATGCATCTATATGTAGAAATATGCAGATGTAGATGTATGCATGCATCTGAAACCTATATAATGTTATAAATGAACGTATGTCAATATTTTTAATGCACTCTGATAAAAAAAAAGAAAAGGCAAATGTTGACAACAGTGAGAATGTACCTACAGGACAGAATTCTCAGGAATGATCTCAAAATGAAGCATAGAAATCACCCTTAAAAAATACATTCAGTACACAAAAGAGCTAAGACAACCTCAGTTAGCCTCCTTTCCTTCATCAATAATGCTAAGTGGGACAAAGACTGCCTAATAGAAGTCAGCATTAATGTATGCCAAGAGCATGGAGAATCACTTTCCTCTATAAAGCCTATATTGTAAAATGGGAATTATTTAAATGCATGAAACACATCCAGAATATTCCAAACTCTCAGAATGTGGAGGATCTTTAAAGGGCGCCTTGTCCTTATTCACTCTATAACTTTCTCTCTTTCTCTCTTTCCCTCTCTCTCTCTTCTTCTCTCCTCTCTCTCTCTCTCTCTCTCTCACTTGCTCACTCTCGCTCTTGCTCTATCTCTGTTTTTCTCTATGCCTATCTGTCTTCTTCCTGTCTCTCTCCCAGGATCTTGGTTTGGAGTTTACTTAGTGTTCAATTTAGCATCCTGCCAAAAACAAAGAATTCCCTCTGTACTCAGGAGGAACACAAAGGAATCCAAAAGGTCATGGATCAAGTCCGTGACCCAATAAAACCCTGACAGAGTCACCAACCTTTCTGATTTGGACCTTGAAATGCTATCTTAGACATTATATGAAATAGTGTGGACACTACAGTTCTTTAGCAGCAAGGAAGACAGAGACAGCACTTAAAGCGCCCCTAAAGGAAAAACAGAGACCTCCAAATGACATAGTCCAAGAGTGGCCAAAGACCTCTACACACAACCTTAGTAGCTACTGTTAAATGATCTTAGCCTCTTTCCTCCTCAATCAGAATCCTTCTCAAACATCTCAATGAGCCAAAGAAATGAAATCTAAACCACTCATTCTTCAAACAAAGAAAAAAGAAGTTCAAAGGTGAGCCATATCCTCCTCAAGTCTCACTGCTAGGAGAACTGGAAGGATAAAGGCTCCATCTTCCATTCCCCTATATCATACTTTTTCAAATTTTTATATGAATACCTCTTTGGAGTCAAGATAGGAAGCTTTTTTATTGTATCAAGACGAAGGTGCAGCACAAAAGGGTTTCTGATTAAAGGGGAAACACTCCAGAGAAGATTTAAAAGAAAATATGTATTTGAACAAGCTCAGAAGGGTTTGTGATCTGTAGGAATCAACCAAGTATATCTGTCTTTCGTAGAAGAAAATTCGGGATCAGGAAAGCCTGACCCATGAGAAATTAGAATAAGGAAATGAATGTTTAGGCCTTTTAAGTGCTGAGCAGAGCCTGTGAGTTACTCACCAGCTCAGTAGTCATAAAATAGGCCATGGAGTGGGCAAAGATGGCAAGACTAGACCAGTAATTTGGTGTCTTTAATGTTTCAAGTGCTGAATTATTGTAGACTTAAAGACCTCATAAATGGGAAAAGAAGATATGAAAAAGTGAAGGAAAAGTAAAAAAAGCATTATCTCCACCCTCAATAGCCCCAAAATGGGGGGAAGCCTGGCTCTAAACTGTATTACAGGAACACTTTCATTATGTAAAAGCCTATCTTGTTTTCATGTCATTCTTAGATTACATCATAGAGTGGCTGCAGCCGTCTCGTACCATATTATAAATAAATCACAAGCTTAATCATAGAACGAGCCAGGCCTTAGATTTAAAAGGAAAATATTAGATCATTTTTAATAACTGATATAACTCAAGTCAGTTGCCATTGACACAGGATGAAGTGATGTCATCCTAACGAAATCCAAAGAGAAACCAAAGAGGGTCAGAGTTGGGCAAGACCCAGAAAGGCTCCCATTTACACCCAAGGAGACCGATGGCAACTGAGCAGGTTTGGGCTCCGGACCAGACAATCTTGTCAAGAAAACCAACACTTAAACTATTCACGCAGAAACACCCAAATGCCTTCCTCAGGAAGCATAAAAGCATGACTAGTTTGTTCCGTAAACTACTGGATTTCCAAATGCCAGAAATATGAGAGATTATGTCTGCATTTATGCCTTGAGAGTCACCGTGCAAATTTATAATTGTTAAGGATTTCAGCTTCTCACTTAAATGCACAGTTGAAGGCGACTGATACATAAATGCTATAGGTCTGATCTGATCCAAGCCCAGGGAATGGGGCAAAGTGGGGACATTGAAATAACGGTCTGATGGGGAAAAAGAAAGACGAGTCATGTGTAACGGGTACACACTATTAAAGAGATGAGAAATTCTTACTCAGTGTGCACCAGCTTCCTTCTGAAAGCACACACCCAGTGAAGATATTTGACATATTGTGATGCATTGTAAGCACAACAGACTCTGGGAAGGAGGTGCCATTCACCTCAATTTTCTTCAGATGTGAAAATGTTTTTAAAAATGATTGATTAAGCTGGAGTGATGATATAGCAGGTAGGGTATTTACCTGGCATACAGCCAACCTGGGTTCAATCCCCTGAGCACCATCAGGAATAATCCCTAAGTATCGAGCCAGAAGTAAGCTCTGAGCACCAATGAGTGTAGACCAAAGAGCAAATAATAATAATAGTCACTGTATCACTGTCATCCCGTTGTTCATTAATTTGCTCGAGTGGGCACCAGTAATATCTCCATCTGTCCCTGTCGAGTGCTAGTGTAGCCTGATGGCGTATTGGGGGCTCTTTCAGGATCAAGGGAATGAGGACCATTGTTGTTATTCTTTTTGGCATATCGAGTACAGCATGGGTAGCTTGCCTGGCTCTGCTGAATAATAATTAATAATAATAATAATAATAATAATAATAAATTTAAAATAACTGACTTAAGTTTATGCAGCTAACACGTGGAGGTCTTCCTACTCCAAATTCTTTACCATGTAGTGCTCACTATGGTTTTATCAGTAAATTTTCTATTAAAGTAATTAATAAGAAACTCATTGAAAGTACATAATGGATTAGGATTTGCATCAGCGTTCTAACCTGTGACAGTCTCAACAACCACGGCTGATTTTACTTATTTGGGCTATGGAGCTTCTAATGAGCTTGACCATAATTTTAAGTGTCCCATTTCCATTAATTTTTTAGGAATGTTAAGGTAGATTCTGAGGGAACCTGTCCTCTTCTATAAAATGTGCTGCCAAACTTGATTTTATAAAAAGACTATTTTGGTGGAGGGAAGAGACAAATGCTCTGGAAAAGAACTTTCTGCCAGACAGAAGATATTGGCTGAGGTTTTACATCTCATCCTGTCAGTCTCTCAGTAATGTTGTATATCAGTTCACTGTTCTTAATACAAATGTTATTTGGAGCTACGGAGACATATTGTCTGCGCCAAGTAATACTGATTTATGCAACATTTCAGGACACAGTGACCCAAAAGAAGATGTACACTCTGAGATTTAACCAAAGGGACAATATCAAGCTTCATGAATCTAATTTTTTTAACCTATTTCCCTTACCTTGTTTCTGGGACAAAAATCAACATTGCAGAAAAGAAGAGAAAACTTGGTGGAAATGTGCATGGCCTGATTAAGAAACAGAGACTGTGTGGAAAGGCAGGAGAGAAGTACAGGACAAACCACGAGGGCCTCAGCTGGTTCCCGCCACGGTCTCCTGGTTCCACACGTATCTCAGGGACCCTGATTAATTCACAGTATTCTTCAAAAGATTCTCAATCTTCCTCATTTCCAGACAAAATCTGGTATCAGGACAAAGAATAAGAACAGCCACAAATTTGATGTGAACCCGGGGTGAGTACTTGGCAGCAATCTCAGAAAGACTTGTGGGATTTTGATCTACTCCATAGCCACAGTGTAACCCAATGAGTGAAAATATGAGAATTCCTTGCCCTCACAGTCCCTCCTGAAAATAGAGTAAAGGCATCTTTGCTGTGCTTATGTCAGGAAATCAAAGATTATAGAATCAGGAAGACGAAAATAAATGAGATAAAAGGAGACAGATCTTTTCCTCTCATGGAGAGCAACACTTCCTAGGAGACATCCCTGGGCTACAGAAGAATCACAGAGCTTCAGAATGCAAGATGGTTCCCTGCACAGACAACAGATCCCTGTACAAGTTTTGAAGCAATAATATAAAAGCAAGGAAATGTGGTTAAACAGCTGGTCACATGGGCCCAGAAACCACCTGATTAATCATAGGTTGCCAAGACATACACCTCCAACAGAACTGACCAATGCTTCGCTTCCGGCAGAGCCTAATACCTGATCTTTCTGAGGACCAAAGAGGAAATATTAAAACTGAAAGCCCTTTACTACCATCAACAATTGTACACTAGTATCAACAGAGAAAAATAATTTCCTTCCTGACTCCCACTGGGCCAGTCACTCCTGGAACAGAAAGCGTGATTATCTAATCAAACAAAGCAAGAGTCAGAGAGGCAACACTGAAGCTTCCAAGGGGGCTTCTCAAGCACTAAATCTTCCTCCATCTCCGAATCTACCTCCTGCTGCCTATAGAAAAAGCAAATACCAGGGGGGAAAAAAAGCAGGAATAATATACAAGTTCATTTTCAACCATCATCATTAGGCAAGTTTCCAGAACTAGGAATGTTTCAAGACTGAAAATCAGTGCTCACCCACTCTTAATGACAGGAGTACAGAGCTAAGGAGGGAGACCATACACTATGCCTGAGGCACTGTCTGGGGACTGCACATTATGTTGTCACATTTTTCTTTCTTTTGGGTTAACTAGACTTTAAAGAAGAAAACATACATAAATATCTACCATGTACGGAATTTAGAATTTGAAATACAGATTAATACATTTCCAATACATCTTCCCAAAACAAACATAAGAGGTAGGCAAAGCAATGATTATTATTCTTAATTCTCAGAACCCGGACATGAAGTAAAGGTAGATTATTTTTCCTAGTTATGCAGTTAATGACTGGCAGTCATTTTTGATGCTCTACCATGCTTCCTGCCATTGAATGCACTCACAACTATATTAAGTCTAGCAGTCTCAAAAGACTGTCAGACATGTTTCATTCTCCTAAAACTATGCAATTCAACCCCCAAGTAGATGAACCCTCAACAGAGTCCATACCACTGTTTCAATTCTTAAAATTCCCCAAGAGAGAATTGGTCAGGCCAGACAGAAAACTCTCAGGGAAAGAGATACCTTTGAATTCATTCTTTTTATTCATTAAAATGTACTTTCACCTAGAAGCAAGGATTCCATTGAATTCTGAGAATAAGCGCAGGAGCTAGACAATGTGGTCCTTCTTCTGACCACATCTTATATTGTTTTATTTTTTTCAGGGCTTGGGATGGAGGGCCACACCCAGCTGTGCTCAGAACCTGATGGGTGCTCAGCAGATCATATGCAATGCCTCAGGGAAGGATTCAGGGCCAGCTGAGTGCAAGGTAGCACCATCATCCCTGTACTATGTCTACTGTGGTTCCAGTGTTGTATTCTTAAAGATCTTAGTCATTTCCGCCTAGAAAGCATTCTGTCTTCCCATTGAGTCTCGTTCCTATAAAATCTCCTGGTAATACATCCTTTCTAGTGCTCTCAAAATGCTCCAGTTGTCTAATATGCCTTCCAAAGGATGAGGCAAAAATTCAATTCCAACATTCTAAGGGAGCTCTGGAGGCAAGTCTATGGCTGCCCACATGACTTTAGAAACCTCTTCACTTTCTGACAGCCCCAACATATCCCTTTACACAACTCTCTGGAGTGTAGCACCATGTCTTCTCCATGATATATCTGCCATGAGGTTGGCGTGGGAACATTTAGAACATTCAATTCTAGAGGTGACACATGTTCCTATCTGTCAATTAGCTCGTGTCATCCTCTTGGCTTTGTGACCAGATTAAGAACATGTAACAGACTGGAGAAATAATATAGGAGTAAGGTGTTTGCCTTGCACGAAGCAGATCCAGGTTTGATCCCTGCAGATGGTCTTTTAAGTACCACCAGGAGTGATCTCTGGGTGTGGTCCAAAACAGAAGCAAAGAATGTACAGAAAACAAGTCTATGGATATGAACAAAAGATGCTCTTCACGTGAAATGGAAAGAGGATACCTATATGCCAGTTATAGCATAAAGCAAGTGGCAAGGCATCCAGAGGACAAAACCCACAAGGAAAAGGGAGAGTAAGGAGTTCAGAGAAAGAGAGCCACGTTCCTCTCAACCTGGGCCTGAAACTTGCTTTACTCTATAATGACGGGTTTTCAGAGGAGTCCTGAGCCGACTTTGTTCTAGAAACCTTGTTTACCTTAGTGCAATCTAAGACTGCCCAGCATCTTAGAAGACAAATGTTACCTTTGGTTCAAACTTTGCATCCTGAAGACAGAACCTGAGTCTCTTCCAACTTGCTCCTATTATGGCATTTTCCCTTCTGTCATTATACCCTTGATTTTTATTTTTAATCCAATAGCAAGGCTTCCTATTAAACCCCAATTCGATTTGAAACACTGAAAAAACTGGAGCTAGAGCAGGTAACAAAAATGCACATTTGGTGTTTTAGTGTATGCTTGGAACAAAACAATCACAAGCACATTTGAAATTTTAAACTGTTTTACTTTGCTTTTGTTTTGTTTTATAACTACATCCAGTGGTCTCAGTGCTTATTCCTTGCTTTAAACTCAGGGATCACTACTGGTATGACTCAGGAGACCATGTGGGATGCCAAGAATTGAACCCAGGTCATCAAAGTGCAAGGTAAGTACCATACCTGCTGCCCTATTCCTCCAGCCCTATGTTTGAAATATTTATGGACTAAAGCATTGCAGAATCAAAGTAAGGGTGTCCTGTCTTTTATCTTATTCAGAATTAATAGCCTAATAAGAAGTCAATGATTCTTCTGAAAGAAAAAATCATTAAGAAAAGGGGAGAAAACAGAACTTCAAAACTCAGTGGCACTATTAAACACAATTAGAGTGTATAAATTTCAAAAGCAGCTGGTCCAGGTTGGAAAACTAACCTATAAACAGGACAAGGCATATTACTTATTCAATATAATGCTGATGTTTCAAGCTCAAGTTTGTGTTTTAGGCACACATAAACTGGCCCTGCGGATGAATATCACAGATGGAGTTCTACAGGGAAGCCCTTCCCAGAATCCTCCTGCTCTCTTCCTCAGATATCCCCATGGCCCGGGTACTCTACACCACAATTATTTTCACCACCTCCATTTTTTAGAATATGATGTCCTGTTGAGGTTTTTTTCTCCATAAATACAAGAGTAGAAGCCCCAAAACTCATACCAAAAAAGCATACCTTACCTGGTCACCAATGCTATAGCATAGCGTGTAATAGGATTCAAACTCAGATCCCAGCGGAACTCTAGTAGACCCGTTGCAAAAAGGCTCACAGTCTTTGCTAAGCAAATTTAGCCTCTCTTGTCTCAAAGGGTTGTTGTAAAAATAAAAAGATCGCAAAAGAAGCACCGTGCACCAGGGTAAACAAGAGCCACTCAATAATATTACTTCCTTTCCCCTCAAATGCCCATAACACTGTTCAAAGACATTTTCATTTTGGTTCTTTATTTCAAGAACACTTCCCTTCATGTCAAAAGAAAAAGAAGAAAGCAATACAATTCTTGGCATACCAAAATCATCATTACTCCACATTTTCTTCCAATTTCTCTTTATGCTCCTTTCCAAGAGCTGAGTCCTGCCTTTGCTTTGCCACACAATTTATAAGCAGAATTATATTGTGTCCATTGCCAGTGAAATCATTTCAAGAAAAAAGAAAAACATTCTGTTTCTTGTCTTGCTTATAGTCCTTCCCAGTTATTTGTACTGTTATTTAATTGGAGGGCATTGATTTTTAAAACTCATTAGAATATGCACATTCATAATACAAGGGAAATTCTTCTATGTAGAACTTACCAGTTGAGGAAAACCACTTTTCTTGTGATGAGTACAAAGAAGTAGACAATAAAAAGGGAAGCACTAAACTGGGAATCAGGTGTCTCAATCCTCACTTCCGTTCTGTTCTGACACTGAGTGTTCCACACCTATGAAAAATAGGAAAAGGATGTTGCTTATGATTCTTTCAGGTTTTACCAGCTTTAGAACTTTCCAGGTTCATGAACTTACTGACAAGCCATACTTGGAATGATGCCGTTCTTGAAACCCCCAAATCCAGGAGTTTACCAGTCAACTCCTGGGCATTTCTATTTCACTCATGTGCCTCAGAGTGAGAAAGAAGCTGCAGATGCCCTCGTGTTTATGCCTCGACTCTCCAGGGAAAGCAGCTTCATCATAATATGAGATTTGAAAAAGATATAGGTCAGTGAGTTAAAAACATTTTCAGGCAAGTGAACATTTAACAGCAGAATGAGCCACAACTTAAAAGAGACCAGGAATATGAGTTTGGAGGAAAACTTGCGCCTACAGAATCAAGAAGCTGCTCTGAACTTCGGGTTCCTTGCCTAAAAACAGAGAACCCTGAGCTTCTGGGAGATGGACCCTCCTTACACTTTCTGTTAAGTCCTCATTATAGGTTTCATTTCATCAAATATGATTGCTATCTTGCTAAGGATTATGCAATCCATATCCCAACAGACATGCATGCCAAGCTGTGGGCTATTATCAAATGTGTCTTTTTGTTTATGCAAGAGAAATAGTCCAATTAGAAAAATGACTACTCTTATTTTCATTGTTTAAACAATGATACTCTGCTTTCTATGTGTTATTCAGTCTTCAAATACCTGATAATCTCAAAGTTTGGTAAAGGCATTAAAAAACGACGGCCATGGGGCCAGGGAGATAACTTGAGCATATGCTTTGCATGCAAAAGCCCTAGGTTTGGTCGCCAGCAGCACATGATCCCTTGAGCACGTCCAGGAATAACCCTCAGTACAGAGCCGAAAGCAGCCCCTAGGCAGCACTGGGTATAACACACACACACACACACACACATACACACACACACACACACACACACACACACACCATCATCATCATCATCATCATCATCATCCACAGTCCAGCAGATACACTTGCCTTTGTAGACCCAAGTTTGACCCCCATCACTGCCTAATGGTGCCTTAGCTCTGCCAGCAGTAATCCCCAAGTACAGATCAGGAGTAAGCCCTGAGTACGGCCAAAAAGAAAACAAAGAAATAAAAGGAAAAATGATCCATCCCAACTCTTCCAATTGATGGGAAAAGCACCCGGAGGCCAGAATAGGGAGATGGTCGTTCTAGAGCCCCCCGTGGTAGTCCACCGCTTGTACCACTGGCCCCAGTTAAGTTTACCCTGACAAAGGAGAACACAGAATGAAGTCATGGAACTAAGGAACTTGTCCTTGGTCACACAATCAACTGTGGAAGAAAACCAAGACTCTCACACTCAGGTCTCTGAACACCTGTCTCAAAGTTCTCACGGTAGGAAAATGAGGCACCATCAGGAGAAGCCCAGTGAAGTAATGACTTTCCTGAGAGCTTGTGGTTTTTCAAGGGTTTTAGATTTCTCGAAGCCCTTCCACTGAAAAGATAGAGAGGCATAATTTCAACCTGGCTGAGGGATGAATTCTCAGGATTGGATTGTGGCAATGTGGCAAGTAGAAGCTCGCACCCACACCCCTGTCCCCACACACACACCAAAAAAAAAAAAAAAAAAAAAAAAAAACCTCATGCACAAGTCCCAGGAAATCTAAGCTCTCCTGGCAGCGGGAGACGTAAATCAGAAAGGTTTCTATAACAGCAGCAAAGGGCATCTGACTTCCCGAATTACTCAAGTCCACTGAAAGGCAAAGCTCTCCACCCTTAACCCCGGGGGAATCTCTCTCATATTCGCGGCTTCCCTCCATGCAGAAATGAAAGTGGTCTCCCTTTTCCATATTCAACTTCTCTTTTAATATTTTTTTCTTCTTTTCCATAAAGAGAACAAGCAGCTTCGCTTAAGAACCGCTGTGAAATGATTGAAGTTCCCATGCAAACAAACCATTAGCAGAGTTCAAATGCAATTTAAATTACCAGTTGTTAAAGTGCTCTTCAATTTCGTGGTAAGTTTCCAAGGAGAATTACATGCTATATACTATTTAATTGGTTGTTTTCTATTTTTTAACATCCATTTATCCCCCCACCCTTATATTTTAGAAGTGTCTATAAAAGCTTCCCTTTAAAAAATTATACATTGTTGAATAGATTAAATCTAAAGATTGAAAGTATCAGAGAAACAGCTGCAGGATTACGAAGCTCAGCAGAAATTGACGGATTTGACACCACAAAACATGAAGAACTTTAGAATCTCAGGAGTCACCTTGTAGTGTTCTCATTCTTCAAAGGTGAAGATACTGAAAGGGAAAGGAAGTGGTAGCCCAAAATCCTCCTCATAATCATGAACAGATTCTACAAGAGATCCCACGGTTCCCAAATCCCAGTTCTGTCCTACCACCACCAGTTTAGAGTAGGGAATGGGAAATAGTAAATTTCTTTTCCACCTGCAAGGTGTTTTCCTTTTTTTGAGGGGGCAGGGGGTTGTTTTATTTGGGGGTTACTTACACTCAGTGATGCTCAGGGTTAGTCCCAACTCTCCAGTCAGGAATCATTCTTGGTGATAGTCAGGGGACCATATGAGATGCCAGGAATCAAGCCTGGGTCAGCTGTGTGCAAGGCAAACACTCTACCCACTGTACTATCCCTCCAGCCCCTCCATCAGCAAATTTTTATAAATAAAATAGAAAGAACTCTGTAAGGTACGGCTACCTTCAGAGTAGGGAAAGGCAATAACAAATATCTTCCTAAATGGATTAAAAATTAATCAAGGTGAACGAGTAAGAAGAGAAACTCAAAAGAAGTAGATTCATAGCAGCAAATGTAAAGACAATCATTGTTAGAAAGCATCAAGACACAGTTCTACGGCTTTATCTGGCCCAGAGTTAGCGGTTGCCACTCTTACTGAGGATGAAGAATTAACAAAATAATGACAAATTTTGTCCCATCTGTAAGAGGGTTTCTAGAGACCATTATGAGTACATTGTGAATAGGAATTTCAAGTCTTTGGCATTAGACTTGTGTACATTATTTAATCTTCCTGAGTTCATTTCCCTGTCAGCAAATTGGGAGTAAGACCACTTACCCATGAGAATCTATTTAATCGTTTCTGGGGATTCCATATCCAGCACATTCCACACAGATCCACATGTAGTGAGCATTAATTAATGTTCATCTCATAATTTGAAGAGTCTTGAATAAACTTTTCCAGATTTTTTATAATGCATCAATTCCGTGGTTCTAATTTATTCAAACTGCATCCTATAAGTCGATAAGTTCCTGATTTCTGTTAGATATCAGGTATCCCTTGATGACAAATTCACTTATTTTTCTTATCCAAAAGGTGGAGAATGTACATGAAAACATAAAATTAAACTTTTTAAAATACCTATATTAAAATGATATTCAAACCAGTATATTAAACACATAGCAATAATTTAATGTTCAAAATCTCATTTACACATAGTGTCAAGTCTGCAAAAGAATTTCCAGTTGTATAATGAGAAAAGTTTGGGTCATTATGCAAGGCTTGGAAGCTAGTATATGATAAAGTCATGACTTGAACCCAAATCATCAAACCAAACTCTGTCACTGTCACTCTCACTGTCATCCCATTGTTCATCAATTTGCTCAAGTGGGCACCAGTAACGTCTCCATTGTGATGCTTGTTACTGTTTTTGGCATATAAAATACGCCATGGGTAGCTTGCCAGGCTCTACTGTGCGGATGAGATACTCTTGGTAGCTTGCCAGGCTCTCCGAGAGGGGTGGAGGAATCAAACCCAGGTTGGCCGAGTGCAAGGCAAACGCCCTACCTGCTGAGCTATAGCTCCAGCCCAACCAAACTCTACAACACAGTTTTATCACTTTGCAATTACAACTACGATATAGATTAATATTTTTCTGTAAGTAAGAAAAAGATGTAAAAATTCTCTTCTGTATTTTTGTATTTTTTGCAAAGAGCTTTAAAATACAAAAATAAAAAAGCGTCAATGTTCAAACTAAAACATTCCCACATCAGAAACTGGGAGATCCTTCTTGATTTCCACCTTGTTGCTATTTCTTAAGCAAAATAAGAAGCTCAGGACAACACTAAGAAATTTCTAGCTAACTAAGAATCTGGTCAGAGAAAATTTAGCAATTAGGTAATATAAGTTAATTCAATAGCAGATCTTAAAAGGCAGGTTTATAGTGAAAGAAAGCACAGGTATCCCTAACATCACCTCCTGAATGTTATTCTAGGTCACTGTTAAGTGGTGTCAAGTGTCCTGCACACAAGAAATTCACAACATAGATATTTGCAAGGACCTCAGTCTTAATGAGCCATGGTAAATGGACTTGGCAGGAGTACACACAGAGTTAGGAGTACACACAGTTAGACATGACTTAAGCTCACACATGTTCATAGAATCAATAAAGAGGTGCTCAAATACACAGGGCTGAATGACAGTTTTTAAAAAATGATACAGGGGCTGGAGCAATAGCACAGCGGGTAGGGCGTTTGCCTTGCATGCAGCCGACCCGGGTTCGATTCCCAGCATCCCATATGGTCCCCTGAGCACCACCAGGAGTAATTCCTGAGTTCAAAGCCAGGAGGTAACCCCTGTGCATTGCCGGGTGTGACCCAAAAAGAAAAAAATAAATAAATAAAATAAAAAAATTTAAAAATGATACAAAGCACAAAAGTACATGCAATGTCTTTGTGAGGGAGATCTCTACAAATGATAACTTTTGAACTGGGCTTGGACACCCAAGAAGATTTCCATGTAGGAGGAAAATCAGCCCAGGGAACACTGTGTGCTAAGGTCTTGAAGAGGATTAGCTCAAAGTATTCTCGGGCAAAGTGACTAATATGGAGAGGCTCGTGGCAGAGGACAAAAAGGGATGTGGTGGGACATGAGGCTGGAAAGGAATGCTGCGGCCAGAACATGGAGGACCTGGGCGCCAGATTGAAAACATTCAGAGTTTACAACTCACGAACGTTGCATTTTGAGAAACAACACAAGAGAAAGTAAAGTGGTGGTGCAATCCCTTTAAAAACGGAGTCAGCTGCCATGAAAAGCAAAGATGATTGACTATATCTACAGGAGTACTTCCTATGAAGGGATCCGTTCTCTGTGGCCCCAATGACAGAGAAGTGAGAGGAGTAGATTGCTCTCAGAAACGCCCCATGTCCATTCCTTCATTGACTCTTTCGTCTAGGTAAGGAGCGCTCACCCATGGAAGGCTCAGGAAAGAAATCAAGTGTCATGACCAAGCACGATTTCCATATTCTGTCTTCAGTCAAATCCCAGCACTACCCAAGTTGATGCACTACATGAACACAAGCTAGACAAAGGATTTCAGTTCTCTCCTGTCACTCAGGAAGTAGGTCCAGAATCATTCCAACAAGATGGGGCTGGAGCAATAGCACAGCGGGTAGGGCGTTTGCCTTGCACGCGGCCGACCCGGGTTTGATTCCCGGCATCCCATATGGTCCCCTGAGCACCGCAAGGGGTAATTCCTGAGTGCAGAGCCAGGAGTAACCCCTGTGCATCGCCGGGTGTGGTCCAAAAAGAAAAAAAAAAGAATTATATGGACCCATAACCGCATATCACAGAGTGCCTGAGCAGGCCTGATATCACGCGACTAGGACCTTTCACCAGTAATGAACCTGTTCTAATGTTACCGTTAGGTTATATGTA
The DNA here is from genome assembly GCF_027595985.1 of Sorex araneus. Lineage (NCBI taxonomy): Eukaryota > Metazoa > Chordata > Mammalia > Eulipotyphla > Soricidae > Sorex > Sorex araneus. The sequence goes on from NC_073303.1 coordinate 289,921,449, forward strand.
ATCCTGTTCCTTAAAGAACCTTTGCAGCAGGTCCCATAGGTCAAAGGCAGAGGTAACATATGATGCTTTTCCTGGTTGTGGAGTGGTTCCTGGCCCAGAGGAGAAATTAGATATAACTAAATTAGAAAACAACAAAAGCAACAGAGGAAGCACAGGTACCATACAAATCCTCCAAACAATTCTGTGGTTTACCTGAGAAATCGCCACACAGCTAGAAATTATCCCAGCTAGCATTCAAATCCAGATTCCATAAACATAAGCACCATAAAGCTATATCCTGTTGCTTTATAGCCCATTGTGGTGTGAGTTAGCAGAGGGGAAAAAAAGAGAGTGAAAGAGACATCACTGTTTGTGAGGAGAAATGTGGACAACAGGAAGTAGAGGACGGGAGCATACCTCATTCTGAAGACGCCATCTACACAGAAATGTATAGGTGGAGCAGGAGTTATGTTCAAGAGGAGAGACTGCATCTGAGGCTAGGAAAGCATGAGCTAAGGCATGGAGGTGAGAAAACTTGTGGCAGATTCAGGGAATGGCAGAGAGTATGACTGACTAAGGAATGAGTGCACTGGAGCATCAAGAAAGTACCCAGTATGGATATGCTTCTCTCTAGTTACAAAACCCTGGGACTCAGGGACAGGAAGGTTAACCAAAGGCCAAAACTATCAGAAAAGTAATGCTTCAAAGCAGAACAATGGCATGTGTCTGCTTTACCTGGGGTTTCTGTGCTCCAGGGTTAGAACCAAACACCAACCTTTCAGATGTAAGCCAGGTATGGGTCCTGAGTTTCTTCCGGGTCACTGAACAGGCCCATGATATTAAGGGTCAGGATTTTTGTGCATAGTTTGTGGATCCTGAACTTCATGAAAAAAGTGCGTACAGCTCTTTAGATACATGTCAGGCCCTTATCAGAGCATAAGCGTCCCCAGAGGGCAAGAAGAGAATGGAGAAGAGGAAGGGAGTGTTAGAATAAAAACACTTGGGCTTGGTTCTTGGGTTTCCCAATAGTTCACTGTGGGATTTCAAGCAAGGGCTTCTTTTTCATGAAGTTACCATTTTCTCATTTGTAAAAGGAAACAATCCTACTTTATATAGCTAGGTTCTTGTGAGAATGAACAATTAATTTGTGAGATTAAGTAAGAGGATATGTGTTTCTACATGCAGACTGACATATCTCGAAGAGGTGTTCCCCTGAAATTTACCATGGTGAGAGGGACAGTATTAAAACATCTGCCCAATCCTCCTGGTGAAGTGTCTAAATCTGGAGTTGTCAACAATTTCCCCCCTTGTTGAAAATTGAGCTGTATTCCCCAGGCAAGTCATTACATCTTTTTGTGCCAAATTGTTTTTATCTTTTAAATGACCCAGTAATCCCACTTTGGGCAATATGCATAAGGGAATAATCCAAAAGGAAAAAAAGAAGGCAATTTGTTCGGAGATGTTATTCATAGTGCTATTTCTAGCTCTTTATATATCCCTCTATTATAGCACTTATCTCACTGTGCTGTAATTATCCACTCCCCTTCCATACGCCTCCAAATTATCTTTGAAGCAAACCCCAGCACCTAGCACAATGCCTGGCATACAGTAAGATCTCAATAAATGTTTGTTGACTGAATGAATGGGTGATATGAGAGACATTTTAACAGGAATTTGAATGAGCAAAAACAAAACACTGTTTTTAAGAGATGATATTAAAGAATTTTTTAAAAAAAATACGGGTAACTGTAGGTTACTATTTGTAGAGGCGTGTATGAAGAAACATCAAGATGAAATTTGTGATGATTTAGTTTGTAATCTTTAAACTTCTCCAGACAGAAGCTGAATGTAGTAGAAGATCAACCATAGGACACTCAGGGATAACACATCACGTGCAAAAATACTTTGGCCTGGCAGTCAGAGCACACATGCTTGGAATCTTAGATTTCTAACTTGAATCTCCTAAATTTTTGTGACCAGCCACTGAAAAAAAATGGTGAATATAGAGCCAGAGAGACAATACAGGGGTTAAATTACTTGTCTTGCATGCAGTTGATCCCAGTAAAATCACCAGCACCACATATGGTCCTCCAGCACCAGGAGAAGTAATCCCCTGAACAAAAAGCCAGGGACAGCCCCTGAGCACTGCTGAGTAATGGCCCAAAAGTCCCCCTTAAAAGCTAACTGGAGCATTTACAGAAAAGTCCAGCCCCTTAAATGGAATTACAGGGAGCTGGAAAGGGTCAGTAAGTATGCATTCAAGTATAAATGAAGAGAGACAGCCAGAAGGTCGCTTGGACCAAGATTTTCAGCTCAAGTGCCTCTGGGTTCCCACTGATCCTCGCAAACCCATCCTGCAGGGTAGCTAAAGGTCCTCACTACACATCTTTGGAAAACAGATGGCCCATCAAGGGAAAACAATATGTTAAATATGACCCATAAAGTCAACATCACTGTGAATGTCGCATATTCTTGGTGGGAAAGAATGCTTTATAAAAATACCCGGGGAGAGCAAAGGAAGCGACATGTTCTGTAGGGCTTATTTTGGGGCGATCCAGCAGCTTCAGCCAGGAAGTCAGAGGCAGGAAACCACGGCCCTTGGTTCTCTGCCTAGCAGCTCACAGAAACCAAAATGGGGGACACACACAGTCTTCAGTCCAGATCTGTTGCTAGTCTGTGTCCCTGCCCCGATGCACGTCTTCAACTCCAGCAGTCGCTCCCAGACTCCTGCCCAAGGCTTGCTATTTCTCTAAAGAAAATTTCACTAAGGTACTCTCCCGAACCACATAAGCACACACACAAATGCACGCACCAGGTCGCAAAGTATCTGCTTCTTCGATCTGCCCCACCTCTACTTCCCAATTAGAGGTCCACCTGGATGAGTTCAAGAGTCTCTTGTGGCCTTGCTTCTATGGTTACCCAATCCTTACAGTCCACATGCTTCCCACTCTCCTTAGCAGCCAGAAGGATGTTTGCAAAATGCAACTCAGAGGTTTCTCACACACCTAAACTTCAGGGCCAAGCCCCTGGGTAGCTTACTGCCACTAGCTCACGCCTGACTACTCTCTCCTCAGTTTGCCACCTTCTAGCATCTGCTCTCTGTTGCTCAAACACAAACTCAATTCCTGTCTGGAGTCTTTGCACGGACTATTTCTACTTGTAAAGCTCACCCCCTGTCTTTCATAGCACTACCTGTAGCGTCCAGAGCTTGATTAAACTTCACCTTCCAAAGCCCTTCCTCCATCCACTCAACAGTTGCAGATCCCCAAGTGAATCCCTGAAGAGTTGCCTATCATTCTCTCCTATTTACTGTTTATGCATTATCTGCCTCCTCCTACACATTCCTGCCAGAATATAAGCTCCCAGGCAATCATTGTTTCAAGCATCGTTTTCTTCACTCCAAACCCACTGATGCATAGAACAGTCTAAGGCAGACTGGGAATTCAATGAGAGCTTAATAACACTAGATGAATGCATATCACACAGGAGAGGCACCTTACAGAGTAGAAGAGCAAGGAGCCCAGTTGGTGGCCAATTTTCATGACTCTATAAAAGTGGCCACCAAGCCGTACCTTTCCCAGGCAGATAGGAATAACAGTGTGCTGTCATATCACATTTGTGACATGCTAGGCCATATGAAGGACATTAGAATATGTAGAGTGTTGAGTGTGAAGCTCGCTATCATCAATGAGCCCATTTTCCTGATGGGATTTCAAGGCTTGGATGGAGCATGCCTGAGCTTCCAAGTGAAAGCCCTTCAGTCCCAGTCCACTGATCTACAGACCAGTTAGTCATTAGACATCATCATCATCACCATCATCATCTTCTTCTTCATCATCACTGACATCGTGTCATTGCTATGGTCTGACTAGTTCCAGGAAGAATCAGAAGGTGTTTCTGACATAGATGCAAATATCATGTGGGAGCATCTCCCAAGCAGGAGCTCAGGGTCCACAGGGACAGTCACCAACTGAGCCAACAGTTTGATGGGAGGGAAACAGGAAAAATGCAGGACACAAGTGTTCTGCAGTGCTAGGGAATACCTGGACCACCCCACAGGTGCCGAGGAGTATCCAGGACTCATCAATCAGTGCTGGGGACACTTGCTGTGGCAGGAATTACACTGTGATCAGCCACCCCTCTCTGGTTCCAGTTCACTATTTTATAAATGTGAAAAAAAATGGAAGAATGGCAATGAAAATAAAAGATGAAGGAAAGGGACAAGGAATATTAAATATAAGGGCCGCAGGGCTTATATCATTTCCTAGAAGAAGGTTCAAATTTGGTCCCAGCAGCCCCCTGCCCAACTCCATCCCTGGAGTCAATACTAAACAGAGAAAAAAAGACAGGTGTAGAGTCCTTCCTTGGGAATCTTTGGTTGCTGACATGCCACAGCAATGTTTGAAGAGGTATCAAGCTCCATCTGAGATGCAGGCTGGCTTGCTACACTCCTGCCATCTCAAGAAGGGTGTCTTGCTATACACTCTTGCCATCTCAAGACATCTCAAGACATCTCAAGATATCTCAACACCTGTCGGGGCTGGAGAGATAGCACAGCGGGTAAGGCATTTGTCTTGCACGCGGCCGACCCGGGTTCGAATCCCAGCATCCCATATGGTCCCCTGAGCACTGTCAGGGGTAATTCCTGAGTGCAGAGCCAGGAGTGACGTCAGTGCATCAGTGGGTGTGACCCAAAAAGAAAAAAAAAAAAGAAAAGACCAACACCTGTCTGCATACACCTGGTCCTGTGATTCTGAAGTCACAATGTCAGAGTTCAAATCCCAACTCCACTATTGACTTTGTGACATTTAGGCAACTAAACCCACAGACCTTAAGTTCTTGTTCTACAGCATGGAGGAAAAAAATAGCATAAAATGGCATAAACAAGATACAGAGAACATACAATGACGTAGTATCCAGTCAAGAAAGAAAGAAAGAAAACACAGACAGCTGCTACAACATAAATGAACCTTTATGCCAAGTGAAACAAGCTGGTGACCAAAAGGCAAATACACAAGTCACAAAGTAGAGAGGGAAATGGTGGCTAGCAGGGGCAGGGAGAAGGTAGGAGTGGGCTAAAATCGGTGCAGTTTCAGCTGTCCGAGCAGAAAAGCATTCTGGACATGAGCTAAAGAATGGGACTCTGCCTGACAATACTGAGCTCAGCTTTTAGAAATGATTATCATTGAATGAAAGAGCTAGCACAGGGGTCAGGGGGCGATGGTCCCCGAGCACCACCAGGTATAGGTCTGGAGATCTCTTCAGCACAATCAAGGGGCCAAGAAACACCTCATGTCCAGGCACTCACACTGAAGCATCCAAGCCAGTGTCCTTGTATTTCAAGAGTGTCTTCTGGTCTCCTAATTATGGTTTGGTGATAGTCTCCCCAAACCACATGGATCCCCAGCATCCTATGCACCATGCCCCAGCTTTGCCCTGAGTCCCCCAAGACCCCTGGAAGCCAGCAGTACTGCACTGTCACGTCTCATAATTGAATCAACAGACCCACAGAGTCATGGCAAATATTTCTGGGAATGGCGTCTGGATCCCCTGATATTTTAGAGCGCCCCCCCAAAAAACTCATTTAAATTTTTTAGAAGATAGTGAAGGTTTTGTTATAAATATTTTGCCAAAATTAGAAACTAAAACTCAGCACCTATTCACTGGGAGCGACAGTGAACACTCAGTGACTTTCTGGTCAAGAGTTCAACCCATGGCTTGGTAGCCAGGAAGCAGTCAGCTCAGGTCAGCTCCCGTTATTAATAGCCATGACAATGGCAGAGTTATTGCCTGCCCACCCCTAAGTGCCCTGCCTGTGCCCTGCTCATCAGCAGCCACACTTCAACAAAGGCAGCCTCCTCCCTCCTCCCCAAGAAGCAAGGAATACACGGGGAAGGGACAGAAGCATCCACATCTCTGAGCACCTGGGTAAGTCCCTGCCTCCCTCTGGCTTCAGGAGAGTTACTAATCTGTGGCCCAGCCCTTAAGCTGCCTTTGACAAGGGTCAGAAGAGAAGCATGAGAGCCTTTTTTTTTCTGATCTATTACAATCGGCTGCCTAATGTCTTTAACTTCACTGTGCTTCCTCCAAACATATCCCCAGCTCCATCTTCACAGTAAAGAAAGGAGCACAAAGTTAGTGGGAAACTGACGTGATCTCGGGGAGTTACTCTAGGATAAGGAACGACCTAATATACTGCACCACGGTGATGTCAAACAGCTCTGGCAACTGATGTTATCCAATTAACTATGGCTAAAGAAATGTGTGTGCCTGTGCCCGTGTGTGTGTGTGTGTGTGTGTGTGTGTGTGTGCATGCACACGCATGTGTGTTTCAAAATATTCGTGCATCGTATCCATAGGATGGCACTGATATTAAATTTCCAGTAACACATTTCTTCCCATTTGGGCAGAAGCATTCATCACTTTTAGCTAAGAAAGATACAGACACCAAAGCAAATCAGAAGGGAGCAATTCACATTCAAAAGACAGATATGACCAAAAGATGAAACCAAAAAAGGAAAAAAAAAACCTGAAAAATGTAAAACAATAACTTCAGGCATCTGAGTCCGCAGAAGAGGAGAGCAAAACATCTCAACTGCAGTTTGGCTCTAGCTCCTCACCAATTAGTAAGTATGGGCTACACTAGAGTCTCTGAATCCGAGTTTCCTCCGCTCTTCAACAGGCATCTTCTCTGCCTTGGCCTGAGAAAGTGTGGGAAATCTGGCAGGAGGAGGAATGAACTGTGAGTGAAAAGATATAGGTTCAAATCCCGCTTACTGAACTATAAATCCGCACAGTGCATCAACCGCACTCCTGGCACCTCCACTGCTGTTAACACGCTGTAAAATGAGACAGGTGGAGAGGACAGTCTGTGAGACTCCTTCCAGTTCTGATCTTCAATCTACACAAGGTCCATAAAATCTACACAACACCCAGCAAATTTGGGTATTGAGATCAGATGCTGAATGCCAGGCAAATGCAATGTGTTGCAGGCTCTGCGCTCCAATCATAACTCTTACTCAAGCCAAAACCATCCCTCTGCAAGTGGTTACAAACACTTGTTGGTTGCATTAGCCCCAGCAATCCCAGACTCAACTCAAAACAGGCCTCAGCGCGGGAAAAGATCTATTTCTTTTCACACACATGCCGATAGAAGTTTTCTTAGCGAAGCTGACAAGTAAATCCCTCAGGGAGATGCATCCCTAGGGAAAGTGGCTGTCACCATCTTAAATGTAAGCAGAGGACAGAGCCCCCAGCAATCGGACCCAACACCAACACCCCTGCAAATGAGTTTGCCCTCAGGACTTCAGCCCGGGAGCTGCAGGCAGAAATGCCATTCGCTCCAGCAATAATGATGTACTCACCCACGTCAGGCCCCCAGACAGCCAACCTTCCACTGGCCCGCAACCCTCTCACACACCCGTCCCACTGCAAGAACGAGGTCCGAGGCCCCGTGGGGAACAGCAGAGATATTCTCCGCCCCTTCCAGAACAAGGGGCAAAGGAATGGAGGGAGAGGGTTGAGGGCGGGGGTTGGGGGACTTGGTTTCTGGAAACAAGAATTCAAATCCTGCTTCTGCTAAACCCTGAGTCACCTCCTTCTCTTCCAATAGATCAGTGTGGTGGGTAAACATTTCCAAATATGGAGAAGCAGGCTGGAGGATGTCAGTGAAAGCGCCCGTCTCTGCTCTGGCACTCGAAGAACATGCGCCACTTGAAAGAGAATTCCTTACTCGGAGTAAATGATTAATCTCCAAAGAAGTGGAGTCTCGAGAGTTCCATAGCCTGTCCTGTCAGAAGAGAAAGATTCCCTGCCAAATCCAAGAAATGACCAGTTTGCGAGTCTTTCCTGTTCATCTTAGGAGCAGGGCCACCTGAACTGCAACTACATGTATGAAGTCGATCTCTCCTGACAAGGGAGGGCAAGTGAGGGGTGGGGTGTGATCTGGGAGGCACCTGCCGAGAAGACAGTGTGCTATTCTTCAGATGGCAGATGAGTCTCAAAACAACCCTGATGCTCTGACTCCACTCACTGAGCTTCCAGGCTAAGCCCTCCTGAGAAGTGAGTTGTATGAGAGCTTGTTAAAGAACAGACAGCCAGCAAGATAAGCACAAATATATTTTTCCACAGTCTCGATTGTGAATTCCATAAATACCTGATCCATTTCTTCCAGAACAATCGACAAGGTGGAAGTGGAATGCCCTATTCGATTTGCACAATTTTTGGGGGGGGGGCTTTGCAGTGCTGGGAATCAAATTCTGGGCCTCATATTTAGAAAGCAGGTTGCAGGAACACTAGCCTACTCCCCTGCTCCTTCCTCTGTATGATTCGGTTCAACTGAAGAGTCTAAAACTTGTGAAATAATTAACTTGGACTAGTGAGGTCAGTTTGGAATGAATCTGGTCCAAAATGACTGCAAAAGGACTGAAAGGACTGATGCTGGGGGGAGGATGAAGGTCTGAGACAATGTGTATGCTCAAAAAAGAGAATCCATGTCTTGGCTTTCCAGAGGTTCCATTTGGTGGTAGGATCTTATTCTACCATTGGTGCTGAAGGCTTGCTGCAGGTCAAGAGGAGTCATTTTTCAGAATTGTTGACCATTTCCTGGCTTAGGGCCAGCCACATGTGGCTTCCTGTCCTCATCCTCAAGGAAGTTTCTAGCAATAAATAGCATTGGTCAGGGAGTGTGGGGACAAGGGCCCAGCTTTTATCAGTCCATAAGACGTTGGACAAATTAGTTCTTCTCTTACAACTTTTATTCCTTTATCCGCAGACTGGGTGAGATTCCAAGATTATCAAGCATGATCTTGAACATCATTCTTAACCACTGGTCCACAAACCAGTGCAGGTCCACATATAGAAAGGTTGAAAACCAATAGTCTTACAGAGATGCCACTTCTTGGCATCTGAACCCAAAGCACATTAATGTTAATTCAATCAGATATATGCATAACCTCTGATCACTGCAGATCACCACCAAGGAAATAACCTAAATATCCAGCAACCCAAATGTCCAAATAGAGATGACTGGATCAAGAAGTTATGGTTTGCTTGCACAATGGAATACCACACCGCTGTAAGGATAGACAAAATCAAGTAATTTGCTGTTATGTGGATGGATCTAGAGGATGTTACTGATGAGTCAAGTCAGTGAGAAAGAAAAGAAGAGTTATATAATGAATTTTAGCATAGGTGGATATAAAGATACAAAGTACAAGAACAACAAATGGCCAAATACACCAGCAACAGAGAGCTAGTCCACAGAACTGAGTTGAGGGTGGGTAGGAAATTGTCCCCCCTAACCAAAACCCTAAGGTTGAAGTTGTCCTCCAGGAAAGACATCTTAGTAGCATTAGAGAATGCTGAGGGCAAGCAAGCAAAGGATACGATAAAACAGCTTAAGGTCTTTGAGATGTAGAGAGCAACAACACAAGAAAAACAGAACAAAAAATTGCCATGACTTTACTGTATACATTCAGGCTTCCCGCTGATTGACTGTGTGAAATATCCCATCCCTTGTTCTTAATGTATCCATTGAATTTTGATGTGCAACTAAAAGATAGCTTAATGTACCCATTAATTCTGATTGCTAACTAATGTCTCTGTCAACTTAAACAATAGCTCATGGTGGAGGGCAACTTTATATTGAACAGAGGGCCAGCCGGTTAGCACACTTAGGGCTGCCCGGATGACCCTAAGAGTTTAGACAGTCCTTGTGTGTTTATCTCCTTGTAGTTTGTCTCATTCTCTGTGACTTCAGATAGATGGAGGTTGCCAGTCTTATTGGCTTTATTGTAGCAAATTATTCTTTACTCCTCCATGCACAAGTACCTCTCTTTCTCTTGATCAGCAAGAACCACTGGCTCCGGGATCCCAAAAGGAAAAAAAATGAACTATAAAGGTTATTTTATCAGGAAAGAGCTATAACAACAAGGTTAACAAATTTGCCTTTTGTATGGCTGGCCCCAATTCCATCCCCAACACGGTATATGCTTCTTAAGTGTCACCAGTAGTGACCCCTGAGCACAGAGCCAGAAGTAGCCTCTGAGCATTTCCAGCTGTGGTCCAAACCTTCCCACAAAGAATGCTGTTGATTCTCCTACCCCAGGCAGTATCCCTAGTGTCATCCCCACAGAGGCAGAAATCATTTCCTCCTGCAGAGGCAAACCCCACCCTTCCAACAGAAAGTTTTTCCTTTCAGGGAAATAAAATCCAGCTCCCTTAACTCCTCATGTTGCCTCTTAGAATCACACAGACAACTGAAGCCAGTCTCACTGCTTTGGAATTTTTGGTAGATGACTGTGCATCTAAAAACGTAGCTTTCCAGGATCTTACCCCTCAGTCACTTTAGCTATCTCTGGACCACATCACACTGCTGACTCCGAAAGCATTTGGTGCCAATTTGAAATGTATTCTTGTAGGTTTTTTCCAATAAGTGTTACTGCAAAGCAACTAGTTCTGCATGTGTACCCATGTGGCCTTGTGGACTTGGAGGATACAGATGATTAAATCTTAGTCATTGATAAATAAGAGAAGACAGACCTTCGAAACCAGCTCTGCATCACTTCTGCTCCTGACCCAGACCACACCCCCATGCACTGAAATCACTATGCACAAAGCTCAGAGATGGAGAGTCCATTCTCAGCATCCCACTTCTACTCCCGGGTGCTGCCCCAGGCAAACCTGTCTCCAGGACGCACACGGCTAATTCTAAGAAACAAGTAGAGAGAGAGTTCTATAGGGAGACATGGTTGTGGCAGAACGAGTGCCCTTGTCACCAAACAGCCAGCAATGTCAACTGGCTGATGGATCACAAGACTGGGAGCACGGAATGGGGCACCATCTTTCAGCCCACTGTGTTTCCGAAAAAGGAGAGAAAACATTCTCTACTTAAACACTCCTAGGTGCCCCATTTGGATTCAAGATACACAAGATTATGATGCCAAATACACCTCTTTACTGCTTAGCAAATGTTTTCCAATCAGATCCACGGAACCACTACAGAAAACGCCTCTGCCATATCATACCCAATTTAGTAATCAGAAGACTGAAGATCAGCGAGATTTTATTCCCAAGGTCATACCAGAACACCAATAGCAAAGAGTGAGGGAGAAAAGGAAGATGAGGTTTAGGAGCTAGACTACTTGAGATTCCAGATCCAAGTCAGCCTCGTACAAACCGTTTGACCTCTGGCCAATCATTTAAGTTTCTAAATCTCCATTTCTACACCTGAAAATTAAAATAGTCCCTCGGTCCCCCTCTCAGAGCAGTTACCAGGATCGAATGAGATCATGCAAATCAAAACCCTCTGGAAAATGAGAAGGCGTTATAAAAGTGTAAGGGATTATTGTGTGATTACTTGTAAATGACTGTGCATTCCATTACAAATACAAAAGCAGTGAGGTCATTTTCTAGACAAAGAAACACTGGGGCTCTGGGAATAAAAGGAAGATGAGTTGAAGTTCCATGGGCTGTGTCTATATGCTACTCGCGCTTGCAGCTAAAGCTCAGCGGCAATTGTCAGGCTTCCAATCCCCAACTCCCAGGTTTACAGGACTCCTCAAGACAAATCCTTCCCTTTTTTAGCTATAAGCAAAATGCCAGACCAAAAAAAGAGGTAATAGGGAGGGAGGTTTGGAAGACCCCCTGAGATGCTCCCTTCCGGAAACATGGCCTGATTTGTTTTCCTTGGAGAAGTTGTTAGAAACACAGGCTCCAGTCTCTCTTTCAAAAAGCCCACAGGGAAATAAATGTACAGTAAGGAGCTATTTACCAGAGACGAAGCACTAAGAAAGCTCCCGAGCATGAATTAATCAAGGGCACAGGATATTTCAAGTTGCAGATACCCAAAAGATAGAAATCTCCCATCCATTAAACCTCCCAGCCAAGCTCACAAAGGCTCAACCTGGACAATTCAGACAGTTCAGCCAGACAGCAAAGGAGGTTCAGTTACATACCTGAGGTGCTGCTGTCGGGCCCTTGCCTGTGCCCAGGCAGCTCTGAGGATGCAGGAACTGATCTGGATTCCTTCAGGCTTCTCCCAACACACTACTTGTCAGTTCCTCTTCAATTTCTGCAAATATCCAAGTTACAGAGATCACTTACCGAAGGGCCAAATCTTCCTCAAATCCATTCCCAAGGCTGCTGCCTGCACAGTTTAATGATGATTCTTTTCTGGTTTTCATTTTTATCAGCTGTGTCTCCGTGCTTAACATTGGATAAATGTCAAATTGTGGGAAACCATCTCCTGAGCGATGGGGTTCCCATGGTTGGTCAAAGTTCCCCAGCCAAAACAGTTTAGGTTTTTTCACAATATGGGCAAGTAAAAATGCACTCCAGACAGAAGAGAAGAGATAACAGGGTCATCAAAAATGCATCTGGAGGGCTGGAGTGATAGCACAGTGGGTAGGGCATTTGCCTTGCACGCGGCCGACCCAGGTTTGATTCCCAGCATCCCATATGGTCCCCTGAACACCACCAGGAGTAATTCATGAGTGTAGAGCCAGGAGTAACCCTTGTGCATCGCCAGGTGTGACCCAAAAAGAAAAAACATGCATCCAGGAAAGAACAGTAGAAAACAGTTTAGGGTCTTTTAGATGTAGAGGGCAACATAGGCAAGAATAGAATAAAAAACTCGACACAACTTTTGACATTAAGGGTGTCTACTGTTGGGCTAATCCAGCCTTCGCTCATCATGTGCCTATGGAGATTTGATGCACTTACTAGCTGTCCTTAATGTCTCTGACACTCAGACAATGGCTCAAACATCGGGTTAGAAACCAGGTTGTGAAAGGATCTTGCACTGAATTTCAAAAGCCAATTTCAAGAGCCATGATTTTAGTAGCTCCCATCGAAGGGAAATAATGGACTTTGGGGCAGGATGGGATGGAAAAGAAAGTGGGATGGGAAAAAGAAAAGCTGAGGGAATAAAGGACGCTCTAGGTAAAAGGGAAGTTTGTGTTCCCCAGGAAATGTGGAAGGGTCTGGAGACCATGAGTAGGAAGCGTGGACCAATGGATGGGAATAAACAGGGAACTCAAAAAGGTAAGCTGAAGCCAAATAATTTTTACACAACAAGGTGTCCAGTCCAACTGGAGCGATAGCGTAGCAAGTAGGGTGTTTGCCTTGCATGCAGCCAAACTGGGTTCGATTTCTCCATCCCTCTCAGAGAGCCCAGCAAGCAACTGAGAGTATCCCACTCGCACGACAGAGCCTGGCAAGCTACCCGTGGCGTATTCGATATGCCAAAAACAGTAACAAGTCTCACGATGGAGACGTTACTGGTGCCAGCTTGACCAAATCAATGAACAATGGCATGACAGTGCTACAAGTGCTACAATAAGGTGACTGGATTCTATTTCCAAAAGTTTAAGTTTTGAGAAGCTAAACACTACACCACAGAGCATTTTTTGAAAAAACAGGCTTTAGGGTGGACTTTTTTTTCCATGCTTTTTGTTTTTGTTTTGTCTTGGTTTTGAGTTTTGTTTTTGTCTCTTGGTTGTTAGGGTACTTGGGGGGGGTTGTTTTGTTTTTTATTTTGGAGGGGGGATGTTGGTTATTGCCATTGGCTCTTTGGTTGTTATTTTGGCTCCTCACTGCCAAATAATTTAACGATTGTTGACATTGCACGAGTCATTGCAGTAATGACTGGCGTGCATTGCCCCATCCACCAGCCAGTGAGCAGGGCATTCTCACTGCGGTCTTCCAGAGAAGGAATGAAGCCCTTAAAGGAAACATAAAATGGGCAAGTCTCAGAGATGGTAAGAAGAGGGAGCCAAGATTAAGTAACTCACAATACAAACTAAACCTTTAACAAGTCTAGACTGTATTCTCATTTCTAACTCTCTTCTTTCCCATTGCCCAGATGAGATGAAATCATCCTCCTAAACAACCATATGTAGCGAACATAATTGTCTCCGATCCGAGTTGACAAATTTCCTCTCCCTGCGGTCTCCCCACGAGGGTCCAGGAGTCAGCAACACTCGCTTGTGTTGTCAGCACTGTGCACGCAGCGGACACACAATAACTACCAGGATTCGGTCAGAGAACGTCTTTGAAGGCTAGGCCAGGGCAGGAACGCGATACCAGCTAAAATTTCCATTTTCTCATGCAGAGAGATGGAATGAGTTTAGTGAGGTCTCCAAGGATCAAAAGGTAGAGACAGCCATGTAGAAAGGCATGGGTCAAGGTTCACGTGGGCGGGGCAGCTACTGACCCTGAACCTGCTGGCCTGTGAGCTGAAGGCCTCAGAGAGAGGCAGTGAGAAAGCACATTTCTCTGAAAAAAAAAAAAAAAAAAAGAAAAGAAAAGAACTCCTGGACCCCTTACCACCGTGACAACTGCTAAGCCACTTTGTCAGTTTAAGTAAAGAGGACTGATCGGGCAGCAATGAGGTTTACAAGCGTTCCCCCCCGCCCCCCTCACCCCTTTGGTTAGCACCAGAATCTTCCCTTTCATGTAAATGTTTTGCTAGCAAAGTAGGTAACAGTAGAGCTGCTCAAATGAGCTCCAGAGCTGTCCTGCCCTCCTAATCATCTCACCCCTTGTCTCCTAGAAAGAGACTCAGCACTCTAACCCCAACCCCCCAAAGCCACTCCTGGGGTCCCCTGGAACAAGGAGGCATAGTCTGCAAGCCAGCTGCGCTCTGAGCTCTTTCTGATACCTTAAGTGCTCTGAGTCAGTGACCTCCCAGGCCTGGGGGTGGCTCTTTTGCTTGTTGGTTCAGTTTGGTTTGGTTTGATTTGGGGCCATACCCAGCTGTGCTCAGGGGTTATTTCCGGCTCTATGCTCAGAGACCACTCCTGGCAGGACTTGGGGGACCACATGAGGTGCCGGGGATCAAACCCAGGTCTGCGTATAAAGCAAGTGCCCTACTTGCTGTAGTATCTTTCAAGCCCTTGGAATATCACTTCCGAATACATGAGTCCTCATTTATCCCAGGAAGAAGGGAGATATGTAGCCTGCTAGGGCAAAAAGCTCTCCAAATTAGAGAGATTGATAATATGTTTCAAAACCGTGTGTCATGAACTAGTTTCTTAATCAATGTCTCAGTCTTTTCATCTGTAAAATGGAAAAAAAAACTAGCTAATTTTAGGAGCATGAAGTAATACATGTTGTTTACCAGAACATTATAATAATTTTAATGTTATGCTCAGTCTGACTATAAATGTATCTAAGTCCAGAGACAGAAAAAGGAGATTACACTTTTCCAGGACAAAAAAAAAAAAGATGGTCACGAAGTGATGGAGACCCATTTATTTCCTTCCTTGATCTCATAGGCATTTTCAGAACAAACAAAATGATAGCAATGAAAAGCTACAGAGATGAGCAGAACATGTGTTTTAAACATCTTACAGCTCATCTATGGAAATATTACACCTTATTTCTGGAATCTTTGAAACACATGGCCAGTTCAGGATTCTGATGCCAACCAAGAGCATCATCAGTGGAAGAAAATGTTTAAGAAAACCACTGATGAAACAAGCAGTAGTGACAAACATGGCACGCCAGCTCCCTACTGCCACAATGGCCAGCTGAGTGACCTGGCCCATCTGAGTCTCACTGTCCTTATGAGGAAATAGAAATGAAGGCAACCCCTCCACCCGCCTTTTCCTGACGGGCATTAAAGTTCGAAACCTAATTCCCAGCTGACCTCAAGCCAACACTCAGGAACCCCAGGTTAGCATTTCAGCCATGTCACACAGATTAGGGCCATAATATATATCCATAAGTGGCCAGAGTGATAGTACAGTGCGTAGGGCACTTGCCTTGCATGCGGCTGAACCGGGTTCAATCCCTGACATCCCATATGGTCCCCTATGCACCACCAGGAGTAATTCCTGAGTGCAGATCCAGGAGTAACCTCTGAGCATCACCAGGTGTGACCCCCCCAAAAAAAAAGCAAAAAGAATTAAAAAAAAAGATTGTTCCATGAATTCCTGGCTTCCGAGAAGATTCAATTTTCCCATAAACCCAAGGAGGAACGATGTTTCCAGATCAGTGCTGTGTCTCCACCACAGAGTCCAAAGGCTCTTCAGTGTGCATTGAGGAAGCTCCTCCTAGCGGGGACGTGACCCAGGATTGGGGTGTGTCCTTTCTCTAAAGCTGGTCCAGCCAATTACTCATCCCAAAATATCCTCAACACCCAGAGGAACATCCTGTGTTTCTCTGCAGTCCACAAAGCTCTCTCCACATGCCCCACCTTGTTAAAAGCTGAATCTCGATATGATCACGACCTTCTTAGAAACCAAGAACCTGCCAGCCCACAGTATAAGTAGCAGAGCCAGTAGCCAAATGGTAGGGCTGGTGCTCCAGGGCGTAGGTGCTCTGTCCACCAGCCACAGCCACATTGGAGTGCAAGAGAAACAACCCTAGGCAGATCCAGAGCCTTCTCTGTGCTGTACCATGAGGACTCCCACACCTCCATGCTGTTGCCACCCCACCCCCACCTCCCCAAGACTCCATCAATGAAATCTCAGAAACTAACAAGGCAAGAGCTTACAGTTCTCCGTGGTCCCTTGTACCCCACAGCAATCCCTCCCCAACGCCACAGTTCATCAGGAAAAGAAGGAAGAGGGACTGACCCAATGTCCAAAAGTCACCTCGACTCTACAGAGACCGTCCGGGACACGCCGTGTGGCAGCATCACCATGCAGACTAGCCAGCCGCTCCCCCAGAACAACTGCAGTCATGGTCACAGCGCATGTCAGCAGTTTGCTGTTTGATTGGCAATTTTTAATAAGCCCAAGATGCAAGAGCATTAACGCAGACTGCACAGTGTGTGCCTTACATGTCTCACAGCCTCTGGGACCAACAGGGAGGTCAGTGGAAGAACCTCTCTTTCCATCAGGATTCAGAAGCCAGTAGCTTCTCCCTTTAGTTAGGCCACTCCTGCTGCTGCCCCCAGCACGCCGACTAGGTGGATGCGAGCTGGCCTCTGCAGCGGGACGCCATGTCCTTACTGCAGAAGACTCCTCGGAAAGCCAAAACGCTGACACAGGACCCTAAATCGGGCAAAATGCGGGTATCAACTCAGTCTATCTTTTGTCAGAGACATTTTAACCTGGTTCATTCCAAACGCATCACTGATACCTCCTCACTGATGCTCAGGTTTGAGAGGCTAGATTTCTGCCTCTCTGTACCAACAAATCTCTGAAGGGTCTTCCCAAGGACAACAAAGTAAGCCCAAATGCTTTATCTACTACCTTCAGTTCCTCAAAGACTTGGACTCCAATTTTCTGTTTCTGCCATAAACTGCCTTTTAGAATCACTCAGTACACATCCTATGTTTGATTTGACGAAACTCAGTTCACGTCGCCCCCTTAATCTCCAACCCCAGCCAATCCCAAGATCCAATGCAAATATTCCTGCAAGGCATGCTTGTAGCTCTCAACAGGAGCGACGCTGCTCTGTCATGAAAGGCACTTTTTTTTCATTGTTGCTTGTATGTTAAAAGAGATCTGGCATTTCTAGTCTTGTGCCCCCAAATACAATGTGGCCTGTCCTTCAGCACTGAGACAACAAAACACCATCACATTAGCAAATGCCCTTGAAAGAGATGTTACTGCCCACAAGTGAGAATCTGCAATCACTGTCACATGAAAGAGCTCAGCTTCCGGGTCCAATAGGAGTCTTCTCTCTTCCTCTGAATTTGCTCTGCCTATCACATGACCTCCCTCATACTGTTCTGACTATGTATTTCACTTACTTTTTTTCTGGTGAGGACTCCCAGTGGAAGAGTCCATGACTTATTCTTGGCCACAGTGCCTAATTGGTGTTAGGCTCATAGTAAGTGTTTAATAAATGCTTGTGAAAAAAATTATGTAAACAAGACAACTGTCCAGAGCCTGACTCCCAAGAGGAACTTAAACTGAACTGAAAAATTACAAATCAACTGCTGCTGTCACAACGAAGGAGGCTGCAACTGTTCAGAAATAAAATTGGGTAAATGAACAGTTTTGAAGGGATATGAAATATATTAATGTTATATATCTTGTGTAAATACATACTACATAGGCTATCAGAACTAATGACAAAAATAACTAATGACAATTATTAGCATTTATAGATTAGCATTTAATAGATTTTAATTTGCATTTTCGGGTTCGATTCCTCCATCCCTATCAGGGAGCCTGGCAAGCTACGTAGAGTATCCCGCCTGCATGGCAGACCCTGGCAAGCTACCCGTGGCATGTTCAATATGCCAAAAACAGTAACAACCAGTCTCACAATGGAGAACATTACTGGTGCCCGCTCTAGTAAATCGATCAACAATGGGACAATAGTGCTACAGTGCTACAATTCTGCATACTCAATATATCTGGATAATAACCATTGGGCATTTTAAAAAGAGTTGTGGGGTACATACAGAACCTCTCAATTGCCTCGAAATCCATTTCTATGCTTTAAAGAGCCCTCTTGCATCAAGTACAATGATGAAAACTGTTTCTCATACTACCTTAAAGATAGTAAGCTGAGTTACAGCACTAATATATACTTGGGTGAGACTAGAAGGTAAAAGTGATGCTAAGTCTCTCTGCTATTTCTACTGACAAGCAATATGGTGGGATACTGTCAAATTGCCACTCCAAGTCACAATCTGGTGCCCAACAATTTTTCCAACCACAAAAATGTTGAGAGAAGACTGGAGATCCTAGCCATGATTCTTAAAGTTATCTTCCTGATCCCTGAATGATAACAATAAAAAAATCTTAAATTCAGTCGTTTCAAATGTAAATAACTGATTTCCACTGCCTCAGCCTGCCCAACATTTTTGTCAGCATCATTCTCCCCAAATTAATCCCTTTTCACTTAAATTCTGTGGAATGCCTTCCTCACCCATAAGCTTGATAGATGCAGAATGACAAAGAATAGATCTGACCAACCATTCCATTATTTCTTGATCAGCTGATAGAAGACTTATGTCTAACTTTCTCCCTTATCTTTGTAAACTAAACTCTGTAAAAGAGAGAAATCTCTGAGTTTATTGGCGTGAGCTAAATAGACCTCAGGGACCTAAGTAGCAGGTGTCATAAGCTAATCAGAATTACATAAACTAGTTTATGGTAAGTCTAAAATCTAATTTATGTAAAATGAAGCATGGTTATGGCATAATTACTGTCTATTTCCTGAGACTTCTTGGCTTGACCTCTTTGTTTTCCAGATTTGCTTACAATACCCCAAGGCGTGGGGCCACACACCTAGCCGACCTGCTCTGCAGATCCCGGAGAGGATGTTCCCAGAACTGTCTATTCCAGCCCTTATTTCCTTGGGATGCTACAATGGGAACTGTACCAGTGCTTTGGTTTCTCATAGGCTTATTTGGAGGATGAGGTAAATCACTCTGAGTCAAGCAGCTAAACAGGGCCTGGCAGGTAAGTGACTGCTTGCTCCGTGGTGCCACCTCCTTTAGAAACCTCGGGGCAGTCTTTGGACACAGGCAGCACCAGGCCTATTTTAAAAACGAGGAAACGGAAACTCCTATAGTTTACGTAACTTTCCCAAGGTCAGAAGGCTAGCAAGCCGGGGTGGAGGCAGGATCCCAATTCAGCTCTATGGACTTCCACCAGATCTGAAACTCTCTGTACCTCAGCATCCTTCTTGCTGATATGCACATCTAATGGAAAAATGTATTAAACTGGAGGAGGAAAAACAGCCCAGACATAACTGGGCTGTACCTTGGGAGCTCTCTGGACATCACAGGATGATAAGGCCAATGTCATAAACCCTGGCCTTCAGCATAGTCAGCTCCTGTGGGTAAAATTAGCTCCGCTCTGCTCTGGTGCCGCCTGGAGCCCTGAGGCAAAATTCACCCGGGCACAGCATGACCTCACCTGACCCTGACTCCCAGGAAGGGTCTCCCATGCACCTCATTAGGGACTGAGATGACTCATTTTGTTCCTTCCTGTCTTGGGCGGGTGAGGTCACCTTTCTGCTATCCAGAAAGGCCGCTCCAAAGGATGAAAAGGCAAGCAACTGTTCTGCATTCCTTTCCTCTAGGACAGCTCACAAGCACGGATGGGGTGCCTGCCTGTCCCGCCAGCTGTGTAGTAGAGGAAGATGTCTCTGCTGACTTATGTAACCCAGTTCAGGGGCAAACAACAGACACTAACCCAGATGGACTCCAGTGATCGCCAACTTCTTTTACTGCCGTACTGGGACGGATCAGGGGAAGGGCCTGTTCTAGATCCTTGAGGATGGCCACCAGACTCCCCTCTGCATTCTCCTACCCTAGCACTATCATATTTGAAGGTTGAGCTCAAACCCCACCTCTCCTTCTCGGCTCCCATCCCCGTCTCACTAAAATTCCCATCACAACTTCCACAATGCCTTCCTATGCCTTTAATCATCTGGTATTTATTTATTCAACAAATACTTGTTTTGAACTGGAAGATATAAAAATAAAAGAAAACGATCCTAGTCCTCAAGGAAATGTAATAACCTTAATAAATAGCTTAAAAGCAGGAGTAGAGCTGTTTGGGGTCAGAAATGCAATCGAGGCAGAGAAAATACTGGAAGAAAAGTCTTGAAACATACCCTGATAAGATGGGGAGGGGAGTGGGTCTGGAGCGATAGTGCAATGGGTAGGGTGTTTGCCTTGCATGTGGCCAAGCCGGGTTCAATCCCCAGCATCCCATATGGTTCCCCAAGCCCGCCAGGAATCATTTACTGGGTGCAGAGCCAGGAGTAATACCTGAGCATCGCAGGGTGTGACCCAAAAAAAGCAAAAATAAATAAATAAATAAATAAATAAATAAATAAATAATGGGGAGGGGAGTGATGTCTCAAAAAAGAGAACAGAATGGATTAAGCCTGGAGGGTAGAGAGAATCCTACACCTATTCCTGGAGCACAGTGGGGTGTGCTTCTATCTCAAAATCATGAGATGATGACACAAAAATGGCACAGGCCAAAATACCAAGTTTTCTAGTCTACATAGAGGAAGTTAGGAAATGCCCTACATGAGAAAATCATTGAATGGTTTTAAAAACAGAGATATCTATGAATGGATTTGCATTTGTGAACAGAGAATCGAGTAGAGGTGGTTAAAAACTGCAATAACACCAGAGGGAGATTTTGAAATAGCACAAAGCAGGGAAGTGAAGAAGGAAGAGGAGTCTGGAGGAGCGTGGAGGAATAGTTCCAGTAGTTAATTCAATACCACCTGAGGATGACAGAATGGGCAGGGGAGGAGAGGGAAAGGAAGATGCCAGGAGAAGTCCCAGTTTCCTTGGACCAAGTTGACCTAATACAGAGGTGTTATTAGCAGCCTGTTTATAGGACATGTTGAGTGGAAGAATGTTTTAAAATTTCCAATAGAGCCTCCCAATGGCATCTACATACATGGGTCTGGAGCTTAGGAGTTCCGCACTGAATATAACTCCCTAGGAATCATGAGATCACATCAAGTTGCGCAATAATTGGCAGTTACAGGATGGGAACAGGAAGAAAAGCTAGCAAAGGAGCCTGAAGAAGAAGCCAAAGAGGTCCAGGAAGAATGAAGGAAATCCAGGAAGGCGAAGGAGCCAGCAGAGGGGACACCACAGGGCCTGGTCACAGCAGTGATGAGATGAAAAGAATTTTGGTCTCCGAAGGACTGAGGTGCTGAGAAAACAGTTTACACTGAACTAAAATGGGCTGAGAAGCCAGAGAAATGAGAAAGTAGACATAAGTATAAGGGCAAAAAAGGGAGAAGATGGAGTCTAAGGAGGAGATTTGGATATGACCAATTTCTCTACTACAAAATAAGCTTGGAGAGCTGTAACACCCAACAGAATGCAAGACACAGGGTCACTCATCATTGTCCAGCTTTTGAAAAATAAGAAGCAACAGGAAAAATTCATTATAAAATTCTTTTACTTAAACCAATATAGTCAAAATATGATCATTTCAACAGGTAAGAAACATAATAATAAAACATATTAAAATATATTTTACATAATTTTTGCCCTTAGTATTTACAATTAGTGAGCAATTTACATTCCATTCCAATTTTACTTTCCATTTTAATTTCCATTCAAACTTACCACATTTTAAATCTTCAATAGCCACATATCATTCTGAAAGAACTTTAAATAATCAAGGGCTCAGCTTGACAGCTGGTACATTGTATACATAATTTTAATATGACTAAACAAATAGGTAAGTGATGGATAGAAGGATGAATAGATTGTCATTCCATCGAGAAAATTAGTGAATCTTCCAAGACATCTTGATCTCTACCCACTACGCTTTAAGTTTCCAGTCTTAAGTCATGACTGGAGTCTAGACTTAGCATATTATTAATACAAACAGCATAAAGTTCTCAAAGCCTTCCCTTCCTTCAAATATCAAAAACTTCATCAGTCTCTCGAACTTGGTTACAGCAAAACAAATCAGTTAAATACTTGTCAGAAGGCTTACGACACACCAAAATCTCAAGCAAGCCTTTACTTCTTTGTCCCCCCTTTTTCCTGACATAAAAATGGGCATGGAACACCAATTTAGCACGTTACACAGGTGCACTGTAAACTCAAAATAGGGAAAGCATGAAGCATTGTATAAAAGCAAGATATTATCTGGAAGTCTCCCCATGTCATGAATATGTATCAGAGACGGATATCACAAAATTATAATTATGTCCACATGCAACCATATGGAAGCAAAGGCAACTCTCCACAGACACAATAACTTCATTACTTGAATTTCTAACATTACTAATCGTCCCTTCTCCCTTCAGAAACTATTAAAAAATTTGGTCACCCTGATTTTCCTAGGGAAAAATAATTCCCGTTTCCCTGAGTCATCATACTGAGATTTGCATGACTACCCAAAGCCTTCCTAGAAGCATTAAGTAGGGATCCCAGCAAGTTTCAAGGATAGGCATGATTCCATGCAGTTCCCCTTCTACAGTTACAGAAAGTACCCTGAACTGATCTGACATCATTAGTTACTCAATAATAAAAACATTTCTCCACCCCAACCCAGCCTCCAAGAGCAGAGCACTCATCATGATTTGGTCTTATTCTGCTTTGTTGATTATCATGATGCACAGAGGAAAAAAAAAACATTGGCATGCATTGGGTGGGAGATGATTAGAAAATGCTGAATTGAAAAAAATATTAGAGGCATCATAGCTAAGTGGAGATAAAAAAAAAGACAATCAATTAATTTCTTTTGCTGTGCATGATAAATATTAACAGCTCTTCTTTAACTTTTTTTAAAAGTAAACTTTTTAAACTTCTGCAGCCACTGGGCAAGAATAAGGGCCACCCCCATATACCAAGATAAAGGAACCACCTGACGACACAGCACCTATCTTCGGAGGGGAGGAAACAATATGAACAAGAAGGCAAAGTGGTTAACAAGAAAATTAAGTGAGATGGACTGGGGGTTGCCATGAGACCAAGGGACATAAGCCAAGCAGTCTAAGATCTCTGAGTTAGAGTTCATATTGTTTGTAGTTTCCCATGTTGAGACTCTTCTTGATCTGTTTAGACCAAGTTTTAAAATTAATCTACTAGTGCAGAGTCAGAGAAAACTATTGAATCATGTGTGGCAGACTATCACACCGGGAAAACATCATTTCATCCACACTCTGAAGTTTTTGTTCCATTTGTTATTTCTCATTTTGGTGTTTCTCAGCTACACATTTCCACAGTCAGTTGAGTTCTGGTGGCAATACAACCAACACAACCAATTTTCACCAGGTGACCCACTGTCACCACTCTGTGCCAGGCCCCACATTGCCGTGAATGGAATTATATCCTTACCCACGGGCCTTGAAGAAAAATCAGAGAGCCACAGAGACAGTGCAATGAGTAATTTTTGATTTCTAGTACTGCATATGGGTTCCCAACTGATACCAGGTGTGAGCCCTGAGCACAGTCAGGAGTAAGTTTCAGTGAGCCAGGACTGCCTGGGAAGGAAGGAAGGAAGGAAGGAAGGAAGGAAGGAAGGAAGGAAGGAAGGAAGGAAGGAAGGAAGGAAGGAAGGAAGGAAGGAAGGAAGGAAGGAAGGAAGGAAGGAAGGAAGGAATCACTTTGCAGGTACTACTTTGCAATCACTTTGCAGATATTACTTCAGTTAACCCTTTGAAATAATCCCATTACTGTTCCAGTTTTACAGATGAGGAAGCTGAGTCTCAGCCAGACACAAAGTCAGACCGTGATAGAGCATGGAGTTGAAACTAGGCTATCTGACTCAAGGTCTGTGCTCTTAACTACCACTCCGTGCTGGCTCTCCCTTGATCTCTTCTTGCCTCCCTTGGTTTTTCCGTTGAGGGAGAGGTGCCAGAATACAAGCATTACTGTATAGTTAAAAATATGAAGGGCAGGGACCCTCTGCGCCTAAAGACTTTGATTCCAGAGACCTAACACATTCGGGCACCCAGCGCAGCTTCTTATAGCAATGCACTGGGACTGTGAACTGGGCTACAACTCCGTGCTGCCCAGAGGTGGATCTTTCCTCCCCACCCTGTCTTCCTGCACTGAAAATGGCGGCAGCAGCAACATCCACATGGCAGGAGCCATCTTCTAAGACTCCTAACCCAGGGGTATACGATTTTTACACTTGGGGCTCCTAGGGAATCATGGGAAGTGGGTGTAACTGGCACAGCCTCGGCCCAGATAAATTCGGAGCTGCTCAGAGTGAACGGACCCTCTGCACCTAAAGACTTTGATTCCAGAGACCTCTTACAACAATGCACTGGGACTGTGAGTTGGGCTATGCAATTTCTGGCAGAATTTTCCCTGGACTTTATACAGAAATCCAAAATCTTAACATCTATAATTGTCAGAAATGTGAAACGGTTCCTTTTTAACAGGTCTGACTTGGGGGGGAAAGTCCAAATAATAACAGTGAGTTTTTGTTGAAATATTGAAGGTTATTAAAGTAGCAGCCATTTCTCTGGACTGTGAACTAAGCAACAGCCCCACGCCAGCCAAGAAGAGGAAATATCCCTCTTTCCCGGTTGTTTCCCATTTTCAGGGAGAAACACGGCGTGGTGTCCACCATACTATGAGGCTCGGGAAGGGGGATGAGGGGGAAAAAAAAAAGGAAAAGGAAAAAGAAAAAAAAAGAGTTATGTACTTGGAGCAGTGGGGCTATATATCTCTTCATTCTCAGCAATGGAAAACTAATTATCAAATGCTTCCTTGGGTTGTCTTTCTTGGGGGGAAACTCCAACAACAGTAGTGAGTTTTGTGTTGAAATATGGAACGTAATCAAGGTAAAGAGAAAATGAAGTGAATTTCATCAGTTATACAGTTGGGGGTGAGGGGGCGGGGGCGGGGGGTACACTGGGGTTTTTGGTGGTGGAATATGGGCACTGGTGAAGGGATGGGTGTTTGAATATTGTATAACTGAGACATAAGCCTGAGAACTTTGTAACTTTCCACATGGTGATTCAATAAAAATTTTTAAAAAAAGAAAAAAAAGAAATATGAAGGGCAGAGGATTCACACAATATACTCAGCATGATGACACAGTTTTCCCCTCAAGTCAAATTACAGAAGAGGGCAACTCTTAACAACCAGTAACCATGTTATTGTTTGACTCTAAGAAAGCCCTGTCACAAAACCATAAAGATGTGTCCATGTGACACTACCAGTATCATCTTTGTCACGATCAGGAGCTGGTTTCACACAAGTGAAAGTCAAGCCAAAGGCTCAGGATCAGCAGGAGAGGAAGACTGAAGGAGACATCCTCACCCAAAGAGCTTCACTGAAGACCCTCTCATCCCTGAGCAACCTGAAGCCAAGACTCGATGCTGACACCTCAATGTTTTGACTTTTTTGGCTTCTATGAAAGAAAAATGTCCAGGGTTCTTGGATCTCATCACTATAAATTTATGAGACACAGAAGTAATGCGGTATAGAAACAAAACCAACCGCTTTTACGATCAGACAAGTTCAAGTTCAAATCCTGTTCCAGTCATTGTATAATTCTGTTCAAGTCAGATGCTAAGAGCTGATGAAAGAAGCATCAGAGATTAAAGGCAAGGGGCTGCAAATGATCATATACCTGGTGCAAGCCAGCTATTGTTTAAAAAAACTTTAATTGCCTATGATACATCTCTCCCCTTTCTTGCATCTCTTTCCTTTCTTCATGAGAGGGAGAAGACAAATATAAACAAATATACTGTTCTTCCTCCTTTGCTTTGAGTTCTTTCCATAGCACTGCCAAGCTGATAGTACCTTAGCACAAAATTTCATAAGCCAAATCCCTCAACCATCCAAGCAAATCCTGTATTGTTTCATACATGTGTGCTCTTGCCCATGTTCTCTCTGTTACCTAGGAAGTTCTTTACCAAAATTCACTCTTACAAAATTCACTCAAGTGTCACAGACCCCAGGAATCCTATCCAGTCCCATCCTCTAGATATGTGGACATGACAATTACACTGACACTAAAGGACAATGCAAAGCTTGTATTCACCTGTACATGGAGCTATCCTGATACCATTTGCTAGGATACTGAAATATTCTCGTGTCCATCGATAAAGAGCTTCACTTCAAAGTTCTTAAGTGACCTCACAAGAGGAAGTATTGTTAGATTGTGAAGATCCCCTAAACCTCTTCAAAACCAACAATGAAAAGGTTATCCTTGTCACCTCAGGGATCCTTCAATATCGGAAGTTACAATCTCCATCCACAAAGTTAATTCATCGATAAAACTAACTTTTGACTTTGCTAACTTTTGGACATATGCTAATCACTAAATAAAATGTTCCATAAGAGCCAGAGCACATGCTCCCCACAGCATGAGAATATTCTAAAAATGCTAATTGTTTCACAAGGTCCTCTTTGCCTTTCACTTCCGTCACACAGTAGGCCTTTAAATAAGCATGTGCCCCCCCCCCATGCCCTGCTCTGCACAATCCTAAAATCAGATCTAGTCTACCTCCTGCCAACCCTGACACCTAATGATTTCCCAGACACCCTCCCTCATGCTGCCAATCCCTCCTACCTCCTTCCAACAACATGACCTAGAGACCACCTCTGCTCCACATCTCCAGCGGCACCCTAAGACTGACATATCTAATGCAAAAAAAATTTGGATTTTCAATATCAGTCCAGAGATTGATATGGAGAGTCCTCATTCTCAGCCTCATTCTAAGAATAAACAACTGGCTGAGGGAAACCCGGTCTATCAAAGCACAGTTATCCCTTGCAAAGTTAACCAAAGCTGTTAAAAACTGTTCCTTGCATTTTTTCTTAGTTTGAAGTAACATTTATTTGCATCACTATCTATGATCCAAGAGTGCTTTTTCACATCTCTCCAAAGATATCACACCACACTCACGGCCCAAGGGTCCAAAGCCCTCCACCACTCTGTTAGGGGCGCCCACTAATCCTTTGTGTCTGCTGCAAACTCCCCTTCTGACAACTTCAGTTGGGTGTGGTCAGAATCCAAGAGTTGGTTTTGAATTGGCTTCATCTGTTTCTTTACTTAAATTTTTTAAAAAATATCACCATAGCAGTGAGATCATCCAATATTTGTCTTTCTCTTTCAAATTTATTTCACTTAGAATAATACCCTGCAATAGTTCCTTGTATTTTTATGACCTACTGAGGTTTTTATAATGGTTGCAAATCAAATTGATTCACTTTCTGTTGCTTCATCATTCAGTGAATTAGGAAGTACAGGAGTTGCAGTCTTCAATTTAATAATGCGAAGTAATTTCTCCAAGTAACACAGTTGGTTCCTATCAAGGCTGGGGCTCAATTCCAACCTCAGATCCTCCGTCCAGAGCTATGTGATTGTCTGGAGTCAGCTCATCTCATGAATGTGCACCAAGGTCTAGGATATTAAGAGCAAGATGCGACTCTCCCATTTGCTGTCCCATCACACTGCTGGGTCTTCCGCCTAGCACTTGTCACACTCCAAACACTGGGATCTTTACTTGTCTGCTGACTGCCTCATCTCCTAGACAGAAAGCAAGAAATCTCCATGAACTTTGTCTCTTTTATCCTCAGCTCTTAGAACTGAGCACTGCATCAGAGGACAACATAAAAGGATAAGGACTTGGAGTCACCCCAATGCTGACTCCCTCCACCCTCAGTTACAGTAGCCTGCCTCGCCATGGACAAAGAACTAAACCTCCTAGCCTCACTCTCCTCATTCTGCAAATCCAAATACTCATACCTACATCCTAGTATGTTGGAAAGAAGTTTTTAAAAGATTGTTTTCAGAAACATCTGTTTCTCCATTTAGCCTCTTGACAGTTCCCAACAGTGCCCCCTCCATGCCTTCCCCACCTCCAAATGCTTGTTTTTATCAATCACTCCCCCGGACCCTTTCATCACTTGGCGCCAAAATCTGCCCCTCTCCATCTCCGTGTGCTAACCCCCTCCTGCAGACCCTGGCTGAAGCAGGTGGCTACAAAGGGCGCCCAGGCAGCTCACAGCTGGAGCCAACCACATTTTCATGTCTTCCAAGTTCTGACCTACTTCCCAGACAGACCGGAGCAGGTGATGCTATAGTGACTCAGCAGGTCTTTTTAATTGCACCCAAGTCATCTTGCACCCATGAGATGGATGCATCTTATTCATCTTCGCACCCAGGGTCATGGACTCATGTCAATGAGAGCTGAGGGGTCTTCAGAGCCCCCACCCGTTGGTTTCAACTCTTTTATTTTATAAATGTGGGATCTCTGTTTAGAAAATGGAAGTGCCTTAGCCAAGAACAATCTCCTAAATTCCTCAAAGATCAGAAACAACAGCATGGCTCCAATTATATCCTAAGAAAAGGCCCTGGCTCGCCTACCACATTCTCTCCTCAGAAATCATTCCTTATGTCATGGAGTTTAAATTCTGCTTGATTCCACTCGAGTTAAGAACAGTCTCTTCATTATTAAATGCCTCTCTATATATGCTGGAAAATTTCTCTAATTTCCAGCCACATAAAGTACAGTTTAAATATTTAAAAATAAAATCACAAATGTTTTCAAAAATAATAGCGTGGATCAAAAAGATAATACAGGGACTAAAGTGTTGGCATTGCATGAAACCCAACCCTGGTTCAATCCCTGGAACCATATAGGGTCACCCGAAGGACTGCCAGGGATAACTTCTGAGCACAGAGCCAGAAATAGCCTCGAAGCAACACATGGTGTGGCCCAGAAACAAAACAAACAAAAGAGCTAGTGTAAGAACAGAAAATGTAATGAAGTGAGGAGGTATGGAGTGGAATCATGGTCCATCGCAGTATGATGGACCGTGGACCGTGGTTCCTTTAAACACTGTTTATTTGACCTTGAGTGAGTCCTTTTGTCTTTCACATGCCATTAACTCATATTAAAATGAGACTCTTAAACAAGGTTCCCTACAAGCTGTGATATTCTGAATCTATGTGTCCCATCATCACTTTTAATACTATCACCCACTATCCAAAGTAATTAGACTGTGACTCATTAAGCTCAGATATTTTCCATCCTGCAACTGGGCATATATCCTTCAGCATAGATTAGTGTTCATCAATGAACTGTTAAGCTTTTCAGAGACAAGAGTTTCAGTCAAATAATTATATCACACAGACTTCATAAATACCTTGGAGTCAATATTGACAGACTGATGAAGTTGTGCAGTAATGCACTGCCATATGGCAACAATAAAACAGTAAGACCAGTTATAATATTCCCAGACTTGGACTTGGACTATGATGAGGGATTTCTTCACAATCTGCCCTTTTTCCAACTCATTCTGCCACTTGTCAACTCCTTTTCTTATCTATGTGGAGAAGCAGTTGCAAGTTGTGTAACGTGGGGAGGGAACAGAGGGAGAGTCGACCACACCCAGCTAAACTCAGGGTTTACTCCAGACTTCGTGCTCAGGGATGACTGCTGAAGGGGTTGAGGAGCACCATATGTAATACCAGGGATGGAACCTGGGTTTAGCTCTTGCAAGGCAAAAACCTTGAACAAATATAAGCCTTATAGAATATCCTCTAGGGGAGCACCTTCTTGATACTGAGTGTGATTTTAAAGTCTCCAAGAACAATTCTAGTGAATCAAGTCGATGATCCAGTGAATCATGGATGATCATGCTGAATTAAACTTGCCCCCCAAATCATGCAGTGTGTGTGGGTAATAAGAGCATCTGGAGACAAGTTGCAAAGCCTCAGCAAACCTCTGAGAACTCATTTAAAGAGGTAGTTATCCAGTGGGTTTCCAGTCAGTACATAATTTTAGTTATCTTCCTAAAGTTACGAAGAAAAGTTAACAGGGTGGGCCATTGGCAGCACTCCCCTCTAGTTCCCTCTGCTCCTTTCCCAAAAAAAAAGTTACTGAAAAAAGACAGGATCCCAGATGATCCCTTTGCGATCCCAACAGGAACACAGTAAATGGAGCACGTGCCCCAGGATGATGACACTAGTTTCCCTTGTTCTCTCCTTACTAAGAATACATGGAAAATAGAATAATGAAAATGTCTTACACTTTCAAATACTCATAAGTATTACCTAGAAGAGCAAATAATTATAGCCAATTGGTTGGATGCAATTATCGCATTATTCCAAAATATGTGCATAGCTAATTAGGATTAAAAATGGCTTAAATCTACCCAATGTAATATGAGTGATCATTAAAATATGAGAATTTAAAATAATCTGGAAATATTTATGAATATACAACTAACCAGAAATAAAAGCAAACAAAACTGCTTCATAAAATAAATATGAGAAAAGGTCGGGGATAATACTTCAATAATATAATTTCTTTCAAATTAAAGGATGATGACTAACAGCTAATGGCATGACTCAGGACTCTTATATGAGAGGCTGCAAATATCTGAACCAATGATAAAAACATAAAGGCCAGAATACAAGAAGGCAATTAAAAACTCCAGGACAATAAAGAAAAAAAATGTACAAAACAAATCATGACACAAATTTAGAGAAATGTGAAAAATGAAAGAAACCACTGATGGAACTTCAAGGATAAACACAGAATAGGCCCCAGCAGTCATGAGAACAAGAAAGACAGAAGACAGAAGATAGATAAAATGTAGTGGGAAATGTTTCATTTTTCATCCTATCCATATATATTATATATATGAGGCTCCATGTCCTCAAATATGTACATTTTTTTAAGAGTAAGACACTTGTTATAGGAACAAAACAAAAACCTGGGATGATTTTGAACACTTAGAGGAGGCTTAGAAGGTTCTGTTAGATTTTGATGTTAGGGGAAAGTCCAGTGTCCCACGAGTGGCTTGAAGGTGGTGATCTCATAACCCTAGAAAAGGAAATGAAACCACAGCACACGACTTAGCCCTGCATTGAGCAATATTTACCTAGAAATCATAGTGTACATGTTGATTGTTTTCAGCTTTGAAATCAACCTTCAGAGAGCACAGAAGACTCAGATACAGTTGCAAATCAGACACAAATACAACTCAGCAGGCCTCCATTATAAATCTACAAAAAGTGACAAAACAGCTGACAAATCCAAAGAATAGAAGTAGAGGAGGAAACACCCGTATTTTCATCTTACAAAATGGTGGGAAGAAATGAAGACGATGCATAGTAAACCAACATTAAATGTGAAGTACCATTACTTAAACAAACTAGCCCTTGCCTATCTTAAAAATCAATGGGCATGCCAGTGAGTAAGAGAATACAGTCTGGACAGTGGGTAAAGTCCTTGCCTTGCTCACTGCTGCTGCAGATTACTCCCCAGCATCCCATATGGTCCCTCTAGAACATCCAGGAGTGATCCCTTAGTACAGAGGCAGGAGCAAAACCAAAGCCAAAAAGTCAGTAGGCATAGCTACAACTCATCACTGTCACTGTATCACTGTTAATGTCATCGATTTTTTTCAAGCGGGCACCAGTAACATCTCCATTGTGCGACTTGTCGTTACTGTTTTTGGCATATCAAATACTCCACGGGTAGCTTGTCAGGCTCTGCTGTGTTGGCAGGATACTCTCAGTAGCTTGCCGGGCTCTCCAAGAGGGACGGAGGAATCAAACCCGGGTCAGCTGCGTGCAAGGCAAACGCCCTACCCACGGTGCTATCGCTCCAACTCATAGCTCCAAAAAATAAATATAGAGACATATGATTTAAAGATATAACAACAAGCAGCGGGGAAATAAATAAAGGTTTAAAGTGGGGGAATGAGAGCCACAGTGATAATACAACAAGTAGGGCACTTGTTTTGCACGTGGCAGACCTGGGTTTGATCCCTGGCACCACATACGGTCCTCTGAGCCCTCCTGGAGTGATCCTTGAGCACAGAGCAAGGAGTAAGCCTTGAGCACCACCTGGTGTGGTCCACAAACAAACAAAAAGTGAGGGAATATAAGACTGGGCTGGGGGAAATGAGATAAGAAATTCTCATTTATTTAATTTTAGGATTTTGTGTTCACGGTCACACTCAACTGTGTTCAGGGCCTACTCCTGGCTGAGAGCTCAGAAATCTTTCCTGGCAGGTCTCATGGAGCCAAATGTGATTTCAGGAATTCTGGTGAAGGAATTGGTGTTGAAACAATGTATGCAAACCTGGGCTGGCTGCATGCAAGGCAAGAGTCTTACCTGCTGTACTGTCTCCCTGGCCAGCTCAATTATTACTCAATATCACTGGAGTATTTCATCTTGTTTTTACTACAAGAATTCATTGCAATGTTGATCAAAAGATTTTCACTTTTCCATTTGCTAGACCTGAAGACACACGGAGGAGAGTTCAGGGCCCACTCCTTGGAGGTCGCTCCCAGTGGAGTCGGCGGAACAATGCTATGCCAAGAACTGAACTCTGGCCTGCTACCCGCACAGCCTGTGCTCTAGCCCTCTGAACTCTCAGCCCAAAGTTATTAAATAATAAAACAGCCTTTCCCAGGGAAAAGGAATCAATGTAAATAGCATGACCCAGAAAGAGGCTGCAATAGTCAAATGTGCAGGGACTTTCTTGGGAAAATCATTACAGATGATTACACTTCTGTGGCGATTTCTAAATGCACAACCAGGTCCCCTTTTTGAAGTCTCTCTGCTCCCTCCTTAAAAACTCCCTGCTCCTTCCTTTCAAACCCAGCCTTGAAATATTCCCTTATAAATTTTCGAATGCTCTCATACTCTCTGTCACTCAGTTCTATTCACTGGTATTAATAGAAAGAAGAAAGGGGGAGGGGGAGAGGGCGGAGAAGCTGTCCCTAAGGAAAACTTGAAAATGTAAAGAATCCCTGAGGAAATCCCAAAATCAACAGACAACTCAGTCCACGGAGTCCTGTGGCCTAGAAGAGCAGCACACCAAGGCCGGGAGGTTGGAGCTATAATTAGCTGCTTCTGGGCCGACAACAAGGACTCCTGTTCCCTGGAAAGGACATAATTAAAGGAGGCAGATTTAGGCCTGAGGTGGTACGTCTTAAGGAACGGTGGCTCCAGGCAATGCCAACCTCCTGCACCCTGGGTGAGGAAATAGGTACCCACATGTTCTGACGCTTCATGCCTGAATCGGTGTGCCTTTTCTTCTCTGGTTTCTAAAACCCAGAGGAATGTTGGTCATTTAGTCCAATAACTTTTTTTTTCCAGTCACCTAAGACATATTTACTGGGCACCAACTATAGGCCAGGCACTGGGCTCAGTGCTTCAAGGCAGGCAGAAATGAGTCAGAGCAGGTGAGAAGGTGAGAAGGGCAGAAACACTCACCTCAGAGCTCGGGACCACAAAAAAAAAAAAAAAAGATTCACTTCACAAGAGATGAAGAGAAAGACACCACACCACTGCCTGCCGGGCATTCTGGAAACCAGGCAGAGACCAGACCTGAACAAAGGAGAATGATGCGTCCATGGGAAGGGATAGGAGTTTTCTAGAAGGTAGAGATGACAGGAGCAAAGGCAAACCATGGGGCATGTGGGAGCAAGGCAGTTATCCCTGTGTATGAACAAAACAAGACAAGTAATGAAGGCCAGCACTCATGACTCATGGACCGGGCGCCTCCAGGTGCCAGCACTGATTTGGGGCACACATTCTCTGCAAACACCCTAAAGGCTAAGCAGAACTCACGGGAGTGAAACAGCTTTCCCAAGGTCACAGAACAACGTGGTAACAACACACAAAACCAGGCACCCTGGATTCAAAATACAAGCCTATTGCTCCCATGCCAGCAAACGGAACAGGAAAGCCTGTCAATCACCAGGCTAAGGAGGAAGGCCACTGATCACGCTCTGGTGAACTTCTACTGCGGGAGATTATCGAGATTCCACACTGGGTCTGCGCCATGCTGAATAGCTCCTTCGGATACGGCCAACGCCTATGCTGTCACCAGCTCAGCATTTAAAGTCTTCACGACCTGCACACTGATCGCCGGTCATCTCCCAGGATCTCCTACTTCCATCAAGCATCCTCACTTTGTTCAGCAGGGAGTGATCACACAGTGCAACCCAGCCCCCAACCCACAGCTGCAGACTCAGGCCCCCATCAGACATCTCTGCAAGAAATCTCTCCCATTCCAGACCCGCGGGACGGAGCCAGATGAGCTCTGGCTGCCGCACATCTCACTGCAGGTCGAGGTCTGCCTCAGCATTTTTTCCCTGCATAGTCACTAACAACTTTCCTCATAAACTGGCCGAGTGATGCTTGGTTGTAGCTACTCAAGAAGAGGCAAGGGGGAGTAGAGGGTCCAACAAAACAAGACCATGTCCTTGTCGTGAAAAAAGAGACTTGAGATCAAGTTCAGCTACTGGCTGCACCAGCTTCCCCTGACATGTGGCAACTCCAGGACTTAGGGAGGCTGCCTTAGTTGCTGTTTTAGAGAGAGTCCCAGAGTTTGGAGATCAACTAAAACAGTTAAAGGATTGTTCTCCCCTGGATCACATCCGCCAACCAGCTTCTCTCAGCTTGCAGCTACTGCCCTCATTTTCCATGCCCTTCTGTGACATTCTTAAACAAAAATAGAGGTTAAATTAGCTACTGAGATGCAGGAATTCCCTACATTTTCAAAGGTTCATATAGTTGACTTTGTTTTTATGCAAGACACTTGTTCCTACCTGTTTGGGCTAGGAGAAATCCAGAGAAGATTTTCATCTTTAGAACAAAGGGCAAAAGGAAAAATAATGCTCTGTCATTTTTGCAATTTTCTGACCTTACAATTCAGAAGACATCTTGCAGCCTGAGAAACAAGAGTGGCACCACCCAGCTCCTTCACCAAGGATATGCATACAAGACAGACTACATATTGATCACGTCATTCCTGCTCTTACTATGTGGGTTTTCTGTCTGATTTGTTCTGACTTGAAAGATTACTTCATGAGGAATACTTCCAATACATCCCAAAACATTTTAGCAATACATTTGTGCTAAATTCTTCTTTACTTTATGCTATTTGGGCTCACAAAAGCCATCATAGTATTTCTACTCTCAGGTATCAGAAGAAACCTGTACAGTTAGACAATGCATGCCTGGACATATGCTTCTCAGATTGGCAAGGCTACCTACACTTGGCTTCCAGTTACCCAGTTCCTCCCAAGAGAATTTTCCATGAATTCTTCAAAACTGTCCAGCTCAGGAACTTAAGGGGATTTTCCAGTTATTCTCACATCCGTCCTCAAGGGCCACATGTACTGGGAAGTGAAAGGTAGCTCACACTGGGGTTGACTGAATGAAAGCAGACAAAGGAAGTTCTCACTCATGCATCTGGCAAAAAAATGTATTGAGCAATTAGCTGGCATAAGTACTGTGCTGGTTTAAGTGCCTGGCTACGGATCGGAATAACACACACAGGCTGCCCTCAAAATACTCAGCCTAGTAAGAAGGCATGAACAAGAAAATTATTAAACCAGTGTTGGCACAGCTAAAACCACACATCTATGCTGATTTCCCATCTCCTTATGGGCAGCAATGAAAATTCCCATAAGCTAGCACTTCGGCAATGTTTTAACAGAAACTAGACGGATTCAGTTTTCTCTGCACTTCTCTCAGCTGGAAATAGTGGGAGAAGAATAAAACACTTGATAGGCCAATGACCCACAGTAGAATCTATTTCATGCTGAAGAAGGGGAAAAACATAAAAAGATAGGAGGCCTGAGAGATAGTACAGAAGTAAAGCCACCTTGGTTCTATGTGTTTGATTCCTGACACCACCAGGTCCCACAAGCATCAGTGAATGAGGCTCTGGTGACCCCCACTGCCCCACTGAAGTGATCCAGGTAATTTCTGAACCCACAAGAGCTTGAGCAGGCCTCAAATTGAATTGTCAGCCACACCAGGTAGGGCCTCAGGATCTCCTGAACACCATGTGGGGGACTGTGACCCCTCAAAAGAAAGAGATACAATGGAACTTTTTCCAGGAGCTTCAAGTCACTCCTCTTTCTCCGCTTCCAATTTCTAGAAGGTACTGGATAGAGACCAAAGAACTAGGTATTTCCTGGTTCTCTAGACACCCAGGCCAGTAAACCTGGGTCCAGCAGCTTAGAGCAAGAGTAAACGGATGTGCACCCCTTTAGCACTTCAATCCACACCTTCCGGTACCGCGTTCTTCCTGAGAGGCACCTGCCTCACCTGCCTTTCCATTTCCCTCCTGCTAACTGTAAAAGGGCAAGGCAGCCCTGTCCACTCCAATCAGTGTCCCAGCTACAAACTCTTATGGAAATAGAGACGGCACCCTGTTTCGACTCCACTACCTGCAAAGAAAAAAAATGCTTTAGCAGATTCTTTGGAACGTTTGTAACTAGGGGAAAGGCCTCCCTATGGTGCACAGGAGGTCCCAGGAAGAAGACTCAGTGCTAGAGCCTGAGGATGTGGTGCTGCTAATGCAAAAGGCACCCAAAGGGCCACCTCCGGTTTACTTGGAGGACTCTAGAATCATATCTATTGAGACTGAGAAACCTCCATGGCTATGCTTGGTATGGCACATGGTGCCAGGGATCAAAACTGCATCAAAAGCATGAAAGGGTGGGCTCTAAACTCTTGTACCAGCCCCCTAGACCCTAGATGTTCATTAGCAGTTAAAAAAAAAAAAAGCCCAAGAGACACCTTCAGCTCCTCTGTAGCATCCAAGGGCCTCTTCACCTCCACACTTGCACACTGGGGTCTGATGGCCATCGCCAGAACACTATTCAGAGTCTCCAACCTGAAGAACATATCCTTCAAAGTCCATCATAAGCCCCATGTTAAAAAATTAAATTCCCTACTCAAGAAAACTACTCCTTCTCCTAAGCTCCCAAAATATACTCCAGACCACTTTCTATAAACTCTCTGAAATTAAGCAGTTTGTTTTTTTCTAAAACATGAACTTTCCCCTGCACCCCCATGAAACAGGAAACTTTGCGTGGTCAGGCCCTCACACCCCAGTTTTGTCACATCCTAGGAACTAGAAACCATCAGAGCACAGCTCTTGTGCCTAGAAGCAGATCTCACAAAATCAAAAAATTTCACACTTAGCCAATGCCCGATCTATACATTTTTACTTAATGCACTTTTCATTGTCTCCTATTTATTTAAGCAACGATTAGCAGAAATAGCATGGGAATTTTTTAAGTATTTGAAATAAGGTATATCTCTATTATTTAGGACTGAAAAATACCGGATGTGTATATACGCTTTAAAACCTCCAGTCAATTCTTATGGTTAAGAACTCTAGCCTCGAGGTGTGAGGCCCTAGCTTTGATGCCTGGCCCTGCAAAAAAAATAAACAGGGGCTGCAGAAAGAGCACAGTATGTAGGGCACTTTCCTGCACGCAGCACTGGATTCAATCCCCAGCATACCATAAAAGTCCCCAAACCTGCCAGCAATGATCCCTGAGCATGTGCCAGAAGTTAGTCCTGATCATAGGCAGATATAGCCCAAAACCTAAAAATAAATTAATTAAATATATGTGCATATAAACAGATATAGATATATCATAAACATCTGGCCTGAAAGATCTCTATGTGTCCTCCACCTGAAATCATGCTTATTTTGTGTAGAAAGAGCTTGCCATGGGGCATGGTACACAACAGATGCTACTTGAAGGCTTTCTGCTTTCCATCACATCCACCCTCAGCCAAAGCATTGGCTCCACCAGGCACAGGACAGTGGACACCACATGAGAAACCAAATGTGACCAGCCCGATTCCTGAAGCAGTGACTACAGACATGCAGTCCCAAGAGCTCCTTAAGATGAAAAACAATGGTGATGGGAGGATTATAAATATCTGCACACCGCAAAGGAGTGCTTTCAACCCTCATATATCAGTGCGCACATATATCACTGGAGGAACTTTTTCAGAAGCAGATTCTGGGAAGATGCTGACACTGAATTTCTAACAAATCCCGAGTTGAACAAGAAAGACACCCTTGAAGAGTCATATCCTGAATACAGGTGTTTTTCAGTGTTCAACCCTCAGCGTGAGGCAAGCAACCCTCGACACGAATTTGCTAAGCATCTACCAAATACCAATTCGCTGGAAAGACAGAGATGAGTAAGTTAGGAAAAAAAAGTGACATAACAAATATTCTCCACAAAACATGCTTTAAGTTCACTATCAGGCAGAGCGCAAGTGCCAGGAGCATCTCAGCAAGAAGCCGTCAATAATATTTAAGTAGCATAAAACAAAAAAGCCTGAGGAAGTGGAGAGGAAGGAACTTGTTAGTTAATTATCGATTGTTAATTTGTTAATTAGTTGTGGAAGAGAGCAACTGCAAAATGGGGCACACAGGGCAGCCTGACCATGGAAACTAAGCTAGTGAGCAAACTGCATTGGTATGACTGAGTCGGAATGGCTTTGACATTCCAAAGAGAAGGGGGAAAGACAAAGAGGAAGAGGAGGTGAAAAACAAGGAGATAGAGGAGAAGTGACACAGGACAAATCGACGTGCAAAGTTTAAAATATCTACTATCAGGACCTTTACATACAAGTGAGCCAGTCACTGGTTTCAAAGGCATCTAGGCATCATTTCCTTACACTGGAATTGCAGGGAACTGTAGGTAGTTTTTTTTTTCTGTTGATTTTCCACATGTGTGTTATTTTCTTCAGTGATCATGAGTTATTTTTTTGAAAAGTGAACAAATATCTTGCTTTTGAATAAGCAATTTCATTTACTAACTCCTCCTTGAAAACAGTCGACCATACCGATAAAGAAACCCTGGAAAAAGAAAGTTTGTCATGGTGCTATTCATAACAGTGAAAAATATATATATGCAAATGTCAGGTACCAAAAATTGTGAGTAGTATGCCATAGCTTTAAGATGGAATAATATGCACTTGTAACAAGTAAAACATAAGACGGCAAGTATGACTCCAAAATTATACATAGAGTGACAGAGGGCTGGGGAAAGTGCTCATACTTACTGCTCACTGAGTGGGGAGAATATAACGTGCGATGCATAGTAAGAGGTCAAGCCAGTACAACGCACATGTGCAAAATAATGAATGACTTAAGAATATTAAAAAATAAACCGTGCTGGTATCTACATTACAGATTTATGAGTGTTTCTCATTTCCTTCTTTATTTGGGTCTGTGTATCTGAAATATTTTATTAGAAGTAAGTACTGCTGTCAGAATAGGAAAAAAAAAATACCATTCTCTGGGGTTGTTTTTGCTTTCGATTCTTCCTTAAGAGGAGATGCAAGCAAGGAGAGAGCTCTGAGCTTCCTTTGGGGGAGGGGGACGAGCAGGTGATCACCAGTTAGACACCAAGTGACACAATAAAGGGAGGCTGGGGCAACAGAAAAGCACCTACTAATACACCAAAGCCTGCAGGCCAGTGCAGCTAGGAACACTCAGGGTGGCTGGAGCAGAGGGTGTGACTGGCATCCTGAAGTCAAGGTGCTGTAGGGTGGCATGGGGGCGGGGCAGGGGGACAGCAGTGCCCGCAGAAGATGGTGAGTAAGAAGGCAGACTCCAGCCTGAGTGCCGAAGGGAGAAAAAATTACTTTTCCTTCATCGAGTAAGAGGTCCAACATCCCCTCTCCAAGCTGAACACGAAGAGAGCAGGTAGGGAAGTCTCTTCAACTCAGTTCCACCCACAAAAAAAAACAGTTCTCCTCTGGACCCTCTCATCTCACCAGACCCGTGCCTCCATTTGTGCCTGGCAATGAAATCAAAGGAGAAACTGCAGCAACCCATTCCTAACCTCTCAGGTTATTCCCCAGCACCAAGCACAGAGACCAGGCCCAGAGCAAGAAGCCCTCCTCCAGCCCAAGCATCTCGCACAAGATGACAATAACGCCAGAGGAGGAAGGGAAGAAAGACACCCCTGAGGGGAGAGAGGGAGAGGGGGAGAGGGAGTCGGGGTGGTCATTTCCTCCAGACTAAGGGCACCGTGATTCTGCCTGAGAGAAGAGACAGCGGAGAGGCCCCGCCGAAGTCCCCTTCAGGGCTGGATTCCTGGCAGCGTGAGAAACGGGGTTCCGGTAAAGCAGAAGGAATGCTGCTGGCAGGAGACACTCAGACCTGCTCAAGAGTGCTTTAAATGGAAATATGAGAGGAAGGGAGGAGGCTCTAAGTGCATGCAGGGCATGGGTTGGGCAAACAAGTGTGTTCCAGACAGGGGCACCCCCTGAAGTGCTGAGGCTCTGGAATCACAAGGTAAACTCAGAGTGAGACTTCTCCCCCACCTCCAGCTCCCACCCCTGGCGGAGAGGATCTAGGAAGCAAATGAGAGCAAGGCAGGGGCCAGAAGGAGAGTCCAGAGCTGGGGTGGAGGGTTAGTCCAGCAGAGGCAAGGAGGAGGGAGTTCCATCTGCCTGTAGAAGACTCAGCACAGCTATGCAGGGGAGCATATTCAAAAGCCCTGGGGACAGCAAGCTTCCATAATCAAGGGGAAGGGAGTAAAGGGGAGGGGAGGGAGAGGAGGGAAGAGGAGGGGAGGACCAAAGCTATACAGAGCCCAAAACTCTCTCTAGTTTTTCCAAACATTTCTACATGTCTGGAAAGCCACCAATTTGCAAACCTCAGAGGTTCTCTCAATCACCTTGCTGCTCTTTGTATTGTATAGAAAGACACACACACACACACACACACACGCATGCACACATGCACGCATGCACACATGCATGCACACACACTCCTTAAGTCTTCTTCATATCTGTCTCAGTCTAGTTTGCCTTTCTCCTAAATGGCTGATCCACTGCCTTCTCCGCCTTATTCCTCCAGCCTCTTGAAAGGCAGACAATAAAGAGAAAGGTAGTAATTGTCTTTTGCTGCTACCCAGGTCTCCTTCTGCAAACTGCAGTCTCAAGTCTGAAGTCTCCTTCAGCAAAAAAAGCAAACATCTCACGGAGTCTCACTCTCATGAACCCAACGGTGAACGGTGTGACCAGCAGTTAAAAAAACCACAAAGGTAAATAATTACTAAGTCAACTGCAGCCCAGG
This sequence comes from Sorex araneus, assembly GCF_027595985.1. Taxonomy (NCBI): domain Eukaryota; kingdom Metazoa; phylum Chordata; class Mammalia; order Eulipotyphla; family Soricidae; genus Sorex; species Sorex araneus. Next base: position 289,962,694 of record NC_073303.1, read on the forward strand.
AAGAGCAGTGTGCTGCACTGGTGGATGACAAACCTTGGGAAAGGAATCCCATGTTGTTCTGAGTTGACAGTTGGAGAAAGGGAACTTCTAAGTCTTGGGAAAGCCAGAGACCGGAAAAGTGCTTAGACAATCCACCAGGCAAGAAGGTGGAGGAACAAAAAGTACACAGAGCACAGAGAGGTGACCCTCCAGGAACAAAATTTTCAACCTGTCTCTCTCCCCACCTGGTATGCTGTAACCATGAAGTGCTTTCCCACAGACACGTACTTAAAGTTTTCACCCCGATGGACTTGATATGCCCACAGCTGCCAACTTCACTCCCATGATACAGATGAAGAAACCGAGGCCTGTGGGAAACCAGATCTTTATCTTCCCTGGGACCTTCCCAAATTCTAGCCAAGCCTCTCCCAACTCCTGAACCCCTCTTACAAGAAACAACCATCCCACTGATACGGCAGGAGCAGAAGGGTGGAGTGCCGGGTTAATTTAGGTGGTCACACTGAACCTCACCCATAAAGAGACAGCCCCAATCAGAATAGATGATGGAATGGCTAGGGACAGAGGGGGATCTGGCAGCAGAGAAAAGGAGCCCACAGCCCCATCTCCCTGTCTCCTCTGGCTCTCTCTTCCCAAAACAGCTTCTCCCTCTCTACGTGGACTGCAAGATCAGGTAGGGCTCAGATGCCCAGGAAAACTCAGGTGCAAGTAGGGCTCAGACCACTCAGGAAAGCTCAGACTCACGCAGGGCTCAGACACCCAGGAAAACTCAGGTTCAGGTAGGGCTCAGACACCCAGGAAAGCTCAGACTCATGCAGGGCTCAGAAGCCAGAAAGCTCAGATTCAACGCAGGGCTTGGCTGCAGGGCTTTGCTGCACAGGTAGTAACAAGGGGCTGAGCACAAGGTTCTCACCCACATGTACCTGACCATCCTTGGAGACTAGTAAAGCCAGGACAGGATGACAGGATCTGCTAGGGGACAGAGAGGCCTAGTGACAGGTACAGAGCACAGGAATCTCAACCACACACGCGTGGCCATGGCCAGAGATTGGGGAAAGTGTCCACAGGATAGAGAGCAATGCAGGGACAGGACCAGGCCATCCTTTTAGGGAGGCGAGTACACTGCATGGAATGAGACAGGGAGGTCGTTCACAGGATGGGGAAAGGTCACAGATAGGACCCAGGGCATCATTCATGGGTAAAGGAGAGGCTTGGACATATGGGGAGGGGCAGGGACCCATATTCTTTATCTGTACAATAAACTCTAACTCTTAATCACTTGAGTTTTGTGTGCAAATCTTTCATACAATTCTCAAGAACCCACCAGTGCAGGAAAATCTGCTTTCGTGCTAACAACATCCACGACCTTCCTAATCTCACCTTTTTGCTGCTAAATACGTTCAAAGTCAAGAAGTGAAAACCAGGGGCTGGAGAAATGGTGCAGAAAGTTAGGGTCCTTACCTTCCACGCCGTCAACCCAGGTTTGATCCCCTGCACCACATATGGTGCCTCAAGTGCCACCAAGAGTGTAGAGATGGAAGTAAACTGGGTGGAACCCCAAAGCAAAATAAAAACAAAACAAAACAAAAAAAAAGGAGTGAAGACCAACCCTGAGTATTAATCACTGCACTGTCTTTCATTCTCGGTGCTGGGCGGGACAGAGCTATGAATGTGCCTTTCAGCCCCAATCCAGAACTGAGGCTGGCAAGGTCCCCAAGCGTGCTGCAATGCTAGGAGCCACCAACTTGGATCTCTTCCCCAGAGAGGATCACAGGAGTGAGGTCAGCTCCTCTGGATGATGATGGGAAAGGCCGTCTTGGGGGCTACTCTCTGAACTATCACTCTTGATCTGCTCCCCTTCCGACACCAAGCCAGGCCACTCAGCACCTTCCAACAAACACCCTCCTCCATTCATTCCCAGTCAACACAAAACCAAAACTTGCACTTGATCAATGGATTTCCATGTCTACCCAATTTCCTCATTACTATCTCCTATGGCTTAAGTTAATTCCACCACTTCAAATGATATCTCAGAAGGGTCCATTGACTTTACAGGACATGACACAACTAATAAGGAGCAGAGCTAGGATTGGTTCTCAAGCTCTAATTCCAAGCCTTACGAATGTTCCAGTAAATCCTCACTCTCAATTACAATGCTCTAGATGGTACGTGCAAATCTTCTCTTAAGTAACACAAATTTAATCAAAAGCCCATATTTGTGAAAGGGACACTGAGGCCCGGTACACAGTGCTTCCCGTATACTGCTACTATCTGCTATTACTGTCCTTGCTTCTGTGACTACTGGCCTCATTTTTGGAGGATGAAAGAGAGAGAGAGAGAGAGAGAGAGAGAGAGAGAGAGAGAGAATAATTTTCTTAAGGTTTGACTAGATGAAGTTCAGGCTCTCAGACAAGCACCATGCCACACAACTTTGACTCAAATGCAGTTCCTACTCCACAATATGAAAGAATTGAATGAATAAGATACTGAAAACCAAATGGAAGGCTCTAGAAAGTCAGTTTATGATGGATCAAGCAAAATTAGTGAAGCCTACAATCACTGTTCAGAAGTAGAACTGAAAATAACGGTGCTCCTGAACTGTCACTGGTGAAAGCGTAGAACAGATTCTCAGTCAGGACCCTTGGCTTTGATTCCAGCGTTGCTCCTGATAGCTATGTGACTCTGGGCAGCTCTTTTCCATTTAGCTCGGACTCACTTTCCAGCTACAAAAAAATCAAATCAAAAACCAGCAGTTGGACTATGTCCTGATTCTCATCAGCACTGGCACCACCTGTGAGTTTCCCAAAATGCAAATTCGAGACCTACTGCAACAGAATCTTTGGAACAAGGCCCAGCAAATCCTGACCAGTGGCTGTGATGTCCCTAGAAGCTTGAGAAGCACTAGACGAGATGGTCTCTATGATTCTTCCAGTTCTACCTCCTGAGAAACGGCCACATTTCTGCAATTCAGTGTCTGAAACTCCTAGCACTTCTGCCACTCTGATTTCTCTGGCACGATTTTAAGTCAGCAGGCTCTCTCCTCTGGCTATAGCTGAAGTCTCCTCCTGCGATTAATCCAGAAGGCCCCAAGAAACACACAGTTTACTCCAGTCCACTTCTTTTTCACCATTTACCACCTCAGCAGTAGACTTTCTGTCACTACATTAAAAAAATAATAAAAAGTTAAAACATCAGCGAGAAAGCTCAACTGTGAGCTCCGTGCCATCCTGGCCCCATCCTTTAAAAACTAAAAATGTGGTGCATCTCTCAGAAAAAATCTGAAAAGAATTGCCACCTAATCTAATTTGGAGACAGTGCCTTTTTAAGCCCTTTTTGAACAAAGCCAGTTTGTACACCGGTGACACATATAGATGAAACCAATCATGTCTTGCTTAGTTCTTTTGTACCCAAGGAGAAAAAAAATTCAGATCAATCTGACAAGTGTGAAAATAAAATCCAAAGATCTACCCAAAGCAGATCTTGAATTTACTCCACACAGACCACCAACAAATGGATGAGTCGCTGCAATAATCCTGAAAGAGTACCTGGAAGTCTACTGTGAAATGAATGAGTACATGGGGGAGCGTTCATCTCTAGAGAATACAGAGATGAGCAAATTAAAATACTACTCTACAGGGATGAACTTGAAAGTATCATGGACAATATCAAAACAGTTCCCCCACTCAGGTCACTCACTTCATCCATCCACCCAACAAGTGATGACTTACATCTGTCAGATTCCAGATAGAACTGAATGTATAAAAAGAAGCTAAAAATACAAAATAAGATAAATTCATAAATATCTGCAACAGGAGATGTGCTTGGTGTTGTAGGAATAGTGCAAATAAAGAACAGAGACATTCATAAATCAAAGGAGCAAAGGGTGGAAATTACGGCTTGCTTCGTGAAGACTGGGAGATCAATTTGGAGTCACAGAGGTGATGGCAAGAAACAACAACCCAGAGCTGAGAAAATGCAATGACAGGTACAAGAAAAAGGAAAAGCGACAAAGATGACAAAGATAAGGTTCCAAGGTCAGCTGGTCCTACTGAGCCATACCATAAGTAAAAGTACTGGAATGGCCACATCAGTGGCACCTGAGGACCATGCAGTGTGGGAGTCCCACGAGAGTCCTATCTACTGTGCTATCTCCCCTACCCTAGAAATCTAGTATTTTCCTGTCAGTGTCGCTATTAACCAAAAGCTACTCTGAAAAAAAAGTCTTTAATACAAAGATAATTACAAAACACTACTAAAACAAGTAAAGAAGCAAACAAAGAAATGGAAGTACATCTTCTGTTCATGGACTGGAAGGATGAATAGTGTCAAAATAATGATCTTGCCCTAAGCATTATTCTGATTCTGATTCAATGCAGTTCTTATAAAAATACCCGTGACATTAAAAAAAATAGATCAAACACTGTTAAATTTTATATGAAGTAAGAGCCCCTATCCCATTGTCAAAGCAACCTTTGGAAAGTAAGAAGATGGGAAGCTTCTACCCAACTTCAAATTACACACTTTAAAGTAATACAAACTAAGATGTAGCAATCAACAGAGTGAGGTACTGGAATAAGGATAGGCTTTAATACCAACGGAATAGAATTGAGAGACGACAGACAGGTTTCCAGGTATCTAAACAGTTAATCTTTGATAAAGAAAGAAAAAAATATGAAGTGGAGCAAATCGTCTTCAACAAGTAGTGCTGGGAAAACTGGTTGGTAGCATTCAAAAAGAAACTCAGACTTCTTTCTAATACCATGTACAAAATTCAAATCAAAATGGATTAAAGACCTTCACATTAGACCTGAATTCATAAATTATATTAAAGAAAACATAAGCAGAATACACCATCACATCATCACACAATATAAAGGTACTTTCAATGATTCAATGCTACTGGCCAGGCAAACAGAAGCAAAAAAATACAAGTTGAAACTATTCAAACTGAAAAACTTCTTCATCAAAAAGGAAATAATGATCAGAATAAAAAGATACTCCACAGAGTGGGGAGAATTTGCCCACTATTCAAAAGAGTTAACATCAAAGATATATAAGGCACTGACAGAACTTATAAGAAACAAACGAACACATCCCCGAAATGGGGAGAAGAGATGGAACAGAAACTTCCTCAAAGAAACACACAGATGACCAAAAAGTATCTGAAGAAATGCTCTGCATACTTATCATCAAAAAGATACCATCTCAGACTAGTCTCGACTGATACACATCACAAAGAACAAAAACAACCAGTGTTGTTATAGATGTGGGGAAGAGAGGTACTTCAGTTACTGCTGGTTGGGAATGTTGACTGGTCCCAGCCTTTTCAGAAAACAATATGGATAGTTCTCTAAAAACAAGGAAATGAGCTTCCCTATGATACAGTGATTCCATTTCTGGGCATCTACCCCAAGAGCCCTGAAATTCCGTTCAGAAAAGACATGCATGCCTATATTCATTCTGCACTATTCACAATAGCCCAAGTGAAATACCCTGAGTGCCCAAGAACAGATGACTGGATTAAGAAACCAGGATACATATACACAATGGAACACTGCAGGAAAAGACGAAATCCCGCAAGTTCATACAATGGGGATGGACCTAGAGAAGACTGCGCCAACTGAAGTTAGTCAGAAGGAAAGGGACAGACAAACTGATCTCTCTCCTATGTGGGATATGGAAAAAATACAACAGGGGAATAACAAATGCCCTAAGGCAACAAGCAGATTTTCATTCAGTGGGAAGCTCTGGGGGAGGGCGTGGTTTATGAACTGCTTTATGTATAACCCCTTAGCGATAACAGCTTTATCAAACACAGGGCCGAGAATCATATGCACAGTCTTCATTATAAAACAACGTATCTGAAGCATATGCAGAGAGTTTGCTTTTTTAGGGTTCTGCCACTGCCTCGGGGCTTCTTCACCTGCCTCCCCATGCAGCAGCCGCCCCCCTACGTCTAGTCTCCTGGAAGCAGGTCTGACTGAGTCCCCCTCTCCCCCCTCACAGGGCCCTCCTCCAGGCCTCTTCAGCTGTCTCCTCTGTGTCTTCCTCCTGTCTGCTGCAGGCTTCACTGCACGCCCCGTGCCAGTGGCGCGTCTTTTACACTACTGTTTTCTGTAATTTATAAAACACATACTGCCCACGAGTTTATATTTTTAATTCCTGTAAGAAGTTTTGGGATCCAATTTGTGTGAAAGTCAGACTGCAACATAATGTAGTATTGTATGATAAAAGCCTCCGAGAATCAAAACAGACAGTATATCCTGCTTATCAGAAACTCAAACGCTGGGTGCGTTCCTGCGCGCCGCAGACGGCCTTATGAATGAGTGCTCTTTTGCATTGACTCCTCGCAGTCTTCCCAAAATAAGTTCTGAGGAGGATACAGTTTGCTAATTTTCCAGGCTTTTTTTTTTTTTCAAACATGTGCTGAAAACCTGTGTTATGCTAACACTAATAACCTTAACTGTATCACGAGATAAAACAGGTCCTTCGGGAGCACTGGATACTGAGAGGTATCAGGGACCTCTTAACCCACTTTAAAGATTAGAAAAACTGAGGAGGGCCATACAAAAGTCTGGGTCCAAACCTAGATGGTTCGGAGATAGGAAGTTTTCTTTCATTTCCATTTGCCAACGAGACAACAGAGATCTAAAGAGATAGAACAAGAAGCTGAGTTCTCAAGGAAGTGCCGGGAGAAATTTTCACTCCACGGTCTCCATAGTTCGTCACTTCACATATCCATCCAAGTTTTCAGGGTTTTTCTTTGGTTTTTTTTTTTTCAAGCAAGGATATATAACAAATATATCCCAGGTTACACACAAAGACTAGACCTAGGCGAGTATCACACTTAAAGAACAGAATGTTAAAAGGACTCTAACTTGAAAATCTTCACTGGAGCAGAACCAAACCACACTGCCCTCACCAATGGCCTCTCTGCTGGCAAATGACTTCCGGGTGGGTGTCTGTGCTGTGTCCTGTGCTCTCTGCCACGTAATCCTTGTGGATTTGCAAGATCAGTCAATGTACTACCCTCCGGTCTGTCACTTACTGACACAGGCTAACATTTTCACCCTGAGTCGGTCTATCCAGGTAAACAATGAAACAGTACCTGCAGGCCGCCTTTCAACATCTGCAAAGCAAGCTTAATATTTTCAGGTGACTAGTTCCTCTAGAATCCATGTCCCAGTTGCCAAACAGGCATTGTCCAGTTCTAGAAAGCCACAGTCCTCCTCTCCAACTACTAATGTGTCTCTCTAGCTGCAGTTTCTACCAACTATCAAAGAGAACTTGGAAAGCTTCACTGGGGACCCTTGAGGGTAAGACTTAGTTTCATCTGCCAAATAATATTCAATAAAGCAAAGGTCCTCAAGACAGCTTTTTGAAAATATTTGCAGATGACTACGTCTCAGTTCTTAAATCTCCATATTGTAACACGTATCTTTACAACATTTTAGAGTGGACACTATCCTTGGGGGGGAAAAAAATTAAAGGAAAAGGGAAAGGGATACTGATGAGCTAGAGAATGAGAGAAAAACGTACAATCGTGAGATGGTAACCAAAGAAGGTATAATAAACGGACTAGTTTATTGTCCAGTCCCCAAATCTGTATAATAATAGAATAAAGCAAAACATGTCAATCAACATGATTTCCTCTGCACCTTCCCACGTTTGAAAGAATGCCTTACACAGAGAAGGTGTTCAATCCTTATTTTAAAAAGACATGGACAAAAGGTTTCTTAGCCTTCCACAAATCCAAAGTTCTTAAGACACAATGAGTTTCTATTATCTTCTACTTCACCTAAATTAGATGTATACCGGAAGGAAATGAACTAACGAACTAACAGAAGAGAATTCTGGGAAACCCAAAGGCCCTTTGTGGTAGGAGGTGGGAAAATGGTGTTTGCAAACTGAAGGGGATAAACAAGACCTGTCTGTATCTAATTTAGATTTAATAAGATAGTTTGCTGAATGTTAATTAAATACTCAGTGGTTGTTACCAACTGTGGTGATTAACTTAATTTTGAATTAAATAAGCAATAAATGCTTAAACTGAAGTTCTATTAAATTTTACCCAGCAAGTGAGGAATATGAGGCTCTTAATTGACTTTAAACAAGATAGCTATGGCAAGTTAGTTGAATTTTTATTACCTGACGATAACTGCCTTATTAAATCTAAATTGACTATTTTACTTCATAGAGAAATATGTCATCTGTTCATCCCATTTACCAAAAGCATGTCTAAAAAAGGTTTATATTTGGTCAAACTGCTTACACTAGAGTTATTTTGTTTTAAAGTTCTATTTAAATAAAAATCTTATCATTTTAGATTGAAAATTAGTACAAATTATAGAGAAGTCAAGGAAGGAGTTTTAAAAAACAAAATTATTGTAGTTTCTAAATCCTAAATCAGATATTTAAAAACCCTATTTTTCCTATGGGATGAAGTTTGAATTTTTTGTTTATATATCACAATTCAAAATTTCCAGAATTTTCCCTGGTTTTTAGGATTCTGACACAAATTTGTTGAAATCTGAAATCATTATTACAGTGCAAGCAAATGGTTTGTTCTAACATTGATCAAGTTTATGACCTGAGGTAGTTAACCATACTCTTCTAAATGTAAGCTACCACACATGCACATAAAATGAAGTGGTTGGATTGAATCACAGGCTTCATTTATTTTCTTTATTATATTTGATGCCCCTTGAACAGTACCTAGCCAAAAAAGTAGTTGCTTAATAAATACTGTCATATTCTACCAATGAACAAGTGAATGAATAAATATATATGTAAAGTAAAATTCAAGCAACTCAAGACTCCACCTTATCAGTCTTCTCACCACCTTCTGCAATCAAGACTATTCTTAGTCATCATTAACAATAATACTCATTAAATAGTTTTTCGTAAATAAATTTAAGAATAATAAAACATAAAACGTGTCTTTATTAACTTAACAAAGGGAATGCAACTTATAAAGCTCTATCCTGGCCAAGCTACAAAGAATGAAGTAGGTCCACTGCTGATGACTCTGCAAATTACTCTCATCTCTGGAGGCTGACTGACAACTGGTATGAAAAGTAACTGGAAACTGGAACACTTGGAACTTTGGGGCACAGAATTCTCCTCTGAAATAACTTTAAGCTTACTCAGTCAACCAACAAACATGTATTTATGGTCTATTTGCTCTGGGCATTACTGTATGAGGAATACAAGAGAATAGACCTTGGTTTGTTTGTCATCTGGTGGGTTACTGAAGAGGAGTGAAGACAGAGGAAGCATTTTCAGCAGCACAACATTGTAAGTTTGTTCCTTTACTATATTCCATAGATTTTCTTCCACAATCACATTCTTAGTATGAACTATCTTATCCTCTTTCTGATAAGTTAAAGGTACAGAGATGCTAAATAAACATACACATATACAAGATTAGGTGGCTAAGAAGTGTTAGTACCATCATTTAAACCCAAACCTGAATGTCTCTTCAAGCCACCCAATCATTTTCTACAACATCCCTGAGGAAAGAAGTTACATAGTGTATTCAGAGAACCACACAGTACTATGGATAAAACGACAACCATTGTAAGGAAAAATAAAAGTGCCAAAAAAAAAATCAATGTCTTTGGAGAATAATTTAACAGCAAAACCTCTGTTGTCTAACTACTGTTCAAAATTCATATTTTAACATATTGAATCAGATTTATTTTTTAAGAAAAAAAAGCTATCCTAGTACCAAAATGTTTAAATCACAGTTCATTGATTTCAACAACTGAAAAGTTGTCATGCAAAATATAGAGCTAAATCCAGGCAAGAACGCAGGTAGAGGTTTTTTCAAATGATGTGAAGTAGAAGGAAACATAACATATAGAAAGCTGGATATGCACTGTTAGGATGACCTATCAGAGTTAAGATTAGAGTGATAAGGTCGGAGAGGTATCACAGCAGGATAGGAGCTCGCCTTCCAAGTGATTGACCAAGGCTGGCTACCCAGCACCCATGAGCCCTGCCAGATGTGATCTCTGAGCACAGAGTCAAGAGTAAGCCCCTAAATATAGATATGTATGCCCCTTAACCCCAGTAAGTAATTAAAAATTAGTGTTATATCTCCTAAGAGATGAGAGAGAAGTATTCAAATAAAATAACTTGGAGAGATTTGGTTCTTTCTTTCTTTTAATGAAGTGGAATAGATATATTCTAAATTAGTTCTTTTTCATTGTCTTTTGGTAACAGATGGTTAATGTTTAGAGGAACTCAGTTGTGCTTTTTTTTTTTGCCCCATTAGTAAAGACATTCTTAAAACTCAATTTGTCTGGCCAAAAATGGCTTAGTACCTAAAACAGCTTCCTTGCAAGTATAAAGGTGCAGGAGATCCATCAATCCTAGCAGCTTGCTCGTCTGAGAGCCTTTGTGCTATAAGGGATTTCTTGTCACACTGCAGCTAGGTTGACTGTGAGCACTTCAGCAAAAGATCGTGACTCCTGACAAGCACAGAAACTAAAAAGATGTGGGAACCTCTAAGCCAAGTGCAAAATCTTTGGTGAGCACATGTGTGTGAACATGGCTGACTCCCAGCAGGCACTATAACCAGAATGTGCATGAGGTCCACTGCTCTAAGAATCTGACCCATGGTGAATATGTGGCATCACTGCAATGAAAGGAGTGTTAGCCTGGGAGAGCACTGCAGAGGAGTGTGTAAGCACTGCAACTTCAATTGCGACCCTCTCTGAGCACCACAACCAAATATGCCAGAATGTCAGCCCAGCATGTGTATGATCCCTGACTAGCATATCAACAGAAAGAGTGCAAGAGATGGGGATGCATAAAGGGGTGAAATCAAGATAATGTGAAATTCAGTGGGAAAAAGTTTTAATTCAAGTTGGCATTTATGACTTCACTTATCTGTTTATTCATGTTCTCTCAACAAACATTTATTAAATTCTTGCCACATGTCAGGAACTGCAATAATAAATGTCAAAAAAAATGAATATGAACAAAAACTGGGACCTGTCTAGGAACCTCTATAGGAGCAGAATAAATCTGAAATGTTGCTGCTGATAAAAATTCAGTGGGAGGCTGCAGTGATAGTACAGCAGGTCGGGCACTTGTCTTGCACACAGCTGGGGTACCATAGCTGGGTTCAATACCCAGTATCCCATATGGTACCCCAAGCATTGCCAGGAGTGATCACCCAGCATAGAACAAGAAGGAACTTTGAGCATTGCTGGGTGTGGGGGAATAAAAAACTTCCAGTGTACATCCACCTAGCATGGATTCTGGAAAAGGAATTTAGTCCTTTCTCAACCTCACATTATTGATCAGTAAAATATGAACAATGTTAACTTCTAAGAGGAATATCAGGATGATTTACTCTATCTTGTAGGAGAATGTGATTACTGTACAGCACTATAAAGATTGTGACTGGTAGAACATTCTGACTGTATTGGTGAATTCCATTTGCTAGGATCATGCAGGTTTTGCTGGTCATTTGCTGGTCTTCCCACAAAGGCCTCACTATTGAGTATGTGTAAACTTATTGGCAGTCAAATGGCTCCCTCCCTACTCTATTGAAGAAGAGCCAGTCATTTTTAATGCCTACTTACCCATTTTTAACTCTCTTCCCTTTGATAAATTTAGCTATAATAATTCTGATGAGACTAATGAAAAGCACAGATAGCCAGTAGGCACATAAATACTGGTCAAGGTAGCTTATTAGTTGAGACAAGCAAATCAAAAGGGCAACAAATTATCACCTTACGCCAGTGACAATGATCTGTATTAAAAACGAACAAATAAACAAAAAACAAGAGTTGGAGAAGAGAGAGAAAAGGGAGTCCTTACAAACTGTTGGTAAGAATGTAAATTGGCAGTGTTTATAACAAATGGTATGGAGAGTCTTTACAAAAACTAAAAATAGAAATGCCATACGATCCAGTAATTCCACTCTCAGGTATTTCTCCAAAGAATATGAAAACACTAACTTGAAAAGATAAAATGCCCCTGTGTTTGTTGTAGCATTGTCACAACAGCCAAGACATAGAAACAACCTTCATTCCCATCAACAAACGAGTCGATGGACAAACTGTGGTAAATATGCTCAACAGAATACTAGTCAGCTACTAAAAAGACAGAATCCTTGCCTTTCTCCACATGAAGGGACCATGAGGTGATTATGCTAAGAAAAAACAAATTAGGAACAAAAGTCAAATACTGAATGAAATAACTCATGTGTGAAACATAATTTAACAAAGTAAAGAAACTAATAAAATGTAACAAAAACAACTTCAATTTTGGGAAAAATGTAGTGATTATCAAAGGTGAAAATGAGTGAAGAGTGGGGGGAATAGTGAGAGAGGGCCAATTTTATATGACTTGGATTGGAATTATGGCCTTGGGTGTGGTGGGTACAGACATATACGGAATTGTAAAACCACTCCCGACAGCTACACATTATTGTAAACCAACCGTAAAGCCATAAATATTAAAGAGAGGAAGGAAGGAAGAATAAAATCATTGATGCTAGATATCAATGACACTCCAGTTAAGTCTTCAATGACTGAGTTTTCACTATAAATCTCCCATCTGTCACTATTTTAATATTTCCAGTGATTAGAGATTCAACAACTCTAGAAAGCAGTTACAATTAAGAGGTTTCATGTTATTCTGAAAGAGAAGAGGGAGCAGGTATCATCCTCTTAGCAAAACGTCGTCTTTCAACACCCAGGCATCTATTCACCCTCATCAGAGAGACGGCAGAGAATGGGATCGCCATGCTGGGACCAGTGTTGTAGTTTTTGCATGTGTCCCCAGCTCAGGATCAGAGTTTTCCCCGAAGTACATAAGAATCAATGTTCCTATTCTAACTGGGAAATCTCTCTCATATCCATTTCCATGACTCTAAGTTAGCCTCCCTTTATTGTGCTGTGGTTACTGCGGTACAGCCCACCAAACCTAGCTCGCTCCCCTCTTCAATCTATCCATACCCCATAATCAATGATTTTCCCAAAGACAGATTTCCTACTTGCTGTTCCTTTCAAGTCCAATCTCCCCTATTTAATCAGCAGCAAAGACCTTGGCCCCAATCAACCTGTTTAGTGTGATAGTAACCTCCATGACCTCTCTGTATTATGCACTTCCTCAACTATGGTTTTCCAAAACACCTTTCACTTTCTCACCTCCCAGTCTCTATCACTTCCCTGGCTTAGACGCCCTCTCCTCTTCTAGCCAACCAAACAAATGTCCACTCCTCTCTCAAGCTCAATCAAATAATCATATTTTCATCTTTGAAGTTTCTTCTAGGTGCCTAAGAGTTAGTCACTGTCCAGTTAGAAAACACAGAGACTATTTTTGTATATACTTCTATATACTGCATTAATACAAAACAATCTCCCAGAGGCAAAGATCATACAACATTCATGTTTCCATGCCCAAACCCAGACTAGAGTTTCATCCATTTATTCACAGGTATATCTGGCATATGGTAGCAAATGAGTGAACATAGTAATGCATCAAATTGATAGAGAAATGCATCATTAGCTTCCTGTGCAAATACTTTACTAGAACTCTGATATTATCCAAGTGAAGCAGCAAAGCTGTGGCCAGAGATTTCCAGGTGAGAAATGACTCGGTTATTGAAAAGCTGACCTACCTTTCAGCTCATTCCAAGAAAAGGCTCCGCTCACCCTCTTGGTCACTGCAGAGTTTACCTTTCCCATGAGTCAGGGCTCACCCCACACTGGGTGTCAACTTCCTACTTCAGTTCCTGAAATGATTCGTTTTCATAGCAAACAGCACTGAAGCTCCAGGTGCCAAGGTAATTCTTTTTCTCTTTCCTGGGAACTCAACAGAATTCAACTCAAGTGGCAATTCATTAAGAGCAATACAGGCACTGCTGTGGCATGGAGCAGAACTGCCATGAGCTCCCAATGTAATGGTTAGACCAAGACAGACTAAAGGGGGCTGGAGAGATAGCTCTACAGGTGAAGGGCATGCTTTGCACACTGGAGGCTCAAGTTCTATTTCTGGAATCATATGTCCCCCCCCCCTGAGCACCACTGGGAGCACCCCTCAAGCACATAGCTAGAACTCCAAGCACTACCAGGTGTGGTACACAAATAAAAGGAATTAATAAATTTAGTAAAGGTTAATAAAGAACAGCAACAACAAGGGGGGAAGGTTGGAAGGAAAATAATAGATTTTTAAAACCTGGCTAAAGGACATACGTAGACAGAGAATCAACATTATTTCTTTGTTGCTGTTGGTTTGGGGTCACACCAATGAAACTCACTCCCAGATCTGTGCTAGGGGGTCACTTCTGGTAACACTTTGGGGAACCTTATGGTGCTGGGTGTCAAACGAGGGTCTTCTGCCTGAAAAAAATCTGCACAAAGAGTTTGCAGTACCTCCTCTACCTTCAATCTTACTTCTTAAGTGTGAATAGTCACAGAAACGTTAGCTATCACAACTCTTCATGGACTTTCTCTTCTCCTTCAACCAAGACCCAGCACAAATAATAGCTTCTGCCACATGTTCCAGTGGATTGGCACATTCCATCAGTCCTTCATCTGTGTCTTTCTTAAGGCACATCCCCACATTTTATACAGAGATGAACACACTGCTAACAACTAATCAAGTTTCTACAATCTAGAGATACCCTTCAAACCTCCCAAATTCTGTAGCACTGGAGCACTGTCATCCCGTTGTTCATTGATTTGCTCGAGCGGGCACCAGTTATGTCTCCATTGTGAGACTCGTTGCTGTTTTTGGCATATCGAATATGGCACGGGATACTCTCAGTAGCTTGCCGGGCTCTCCAAGAGGGGTGGAGGTATCAGAATTGAACCCAGGTCGGCCACCTGCAAGGCAAACGCCCTACCCACTGAGCTATTGCTCCAGTCAGTCCCCCTTTAAAACCTTTTAAAAGTCATTCCATTAAATAAACATTTCTTCTCTCTCCCTCTTTTAATTTATCTATATTCAATATTCGAGAGTGAAGTAAATTATAAAGCCCCTAGGTATGGTATTCACTACACCCACACACAAAGTACTAGGGTCATCCTCCACTAAAAAGATTCCTCTTCTCAGTCCTCCCCGTTCCCACCTACCACTTCCCTTCAGTAACCACTACACTTTTCAGAGAGTCCAGGAGTTAGTTTTATTGTTGGTTTTTATTGCCAATTCAATAGCTTAAATTATTCATATTCCACATATGAATTAAATTAAATAATTGTCTTTCACTTCCCCACTTAGTTCACTTAGCATAATCACCCTGAGGTCCATCCCTTTTTGTCCCAAATGGCATGATTTCATCTTTTTAATGGCACAGTACTGTAACGCAGTGTTGTATTCGGATGCCTTATCCAGTAAGCTGTTGTCAGCCACTTCCAGTGAACGTATGTCTTGACTAACATGAATAATGTTGCTATGAACACAGAGGTACAAAATCCTTTCAGATTAAGGCTTCCGTATCCTTCAGATTCATGCCAAAGAGCGGTATCAATAGCTTACATGGAAATCTCTATAGTTTTCCATAGAGATTGCACCAATTTCATTCCCCCCAACAGCACACCAGGTGAGGAAACATTCCCTCCACACATACCTTTCAGTCTAACTAAAACAGATGTGTGCTTAGTGCTTGCTCAGCCTGGCCTGATGCATATTCATATTCCCTGTACTCATTTAACACTCACCTGCAAGTATAGTTTTTCCTCGGAATCAGAACACCTCTGAGATTGAACAGGGATACTATTAATACCAGGATGCTGCCCTTAATCAGGGCCATCCTGGGCAAACCAGCAAGTACAGTCCAGCTATCTCTCAAGCGTAGGAGGAAAGTATTATTGTTAAAGTGGGGTTTTACAGACAAGAAAATTAAGTTCAATAGTAAAATCAGGAATTCCTTCACTTCTAAAATGTGGTCTCTGGCCAGGAATAGGGCTGAACGGTAAACGGCATGCCTTGTATGCAAGCAAAGTGGGTGCAAACCAAACACTGTACTTATAAAGAAAGAAACACAAAAACTAACAAAGCCTTCCAATGCAGAAAACTCATTTTGTCTTGAGTATTCTATAAGAGGGAAGGTGCCCTGCCTCCAGAAACCCGCTTAGTATGGCACCTAAGCTGTGGTTGGTGGCCTGAGTAACTAAGGAAAGCTGACAAGGCTGGGGCAGAAATCCCCTGCAAAGCCCAAGGTGCACCTTCTTTCTGTTGCTGTCCTAGAGTTGCGGTTGCTACTGTCAGTTTACCTCACCAGGGGTGCTAGGGGCCAGCAGGGCTACAAATTGTGCTGCCAGGATGGGCCATGCAATGCAGCAATAAGGCCTGGGGTCTGTTCCTATCAAGCATGTCCTCCACCCTTTGAGTAATCACCTGGCCCACAAGTCCATCTCTTGAAGGTCAAGGAAAGAACCCGGCTCCTACCTGCCTCCGATCCTCTTGGTGACCTGACCCACAAAAGATCCCCACACACTTTTCCGACCAAGGACCGGATCAGCCTTCACCCCCACTCTTCCATTTGAACTCCAAGAGGCTTTGCTAGGAGGAGGCCATAATACAAGCAATGATTGCAGTAGAAGCAAACAACATAGACAAAACCCAGGAGACCGTGGGAGAGTCACAGCAGGAGAAGGGGCATGGCACAGCTCTTCACTGCACAGCCTGAAGATGACTGTGAATGTCTGGGGCCCTCACCCCACTTTGTAGAGCATCTCAACAGCAACTCCCTCACTCGTGAAACATCTAGAAATGAGCACGTATATCAATGCAAGGCTGTGAGCCCAACCCAGAGAGCACCCAGCATTGAGAAGCACAGTGAGGACTTGCTCAGAGCGGTCTGGGTATTCACCCCATGATTCACAGGGCAAGATGCCATCACTGGGGCTAGACACCATGCCGGGCACCAGGAATGGTCACATGTGCACCCAACATGACAGTATTACAGTCAGCTGCTCTGTATAAAACACCATCATGGAAATGTATTTGGACCTCACAAATGCACTGAGATACACTCTGCCATCTCTGAAGGAAACTGAAGCTCAGCAATGGTATAAAGTCCACCTAAGAACACAGGGCAAAGAAGGCTGGCACAGACATAGGTTCTTACTTTCTCTAGTGCTAGCACAGTGAAACTCAGACCCTCAGGGTTCTGGGATCTCCAAACCTGATTTTAAGTTGTCAAAGTCACAGAAGAAGGCTACTAATTAAAAAATGATAAAATAAGGATTTGTCTCCTATGTGCTGGGCTTGTTCACAACTTTCACATTCACTGCCTCATGTTCACTTGCATGAAGGAGGACATAAGCTTAGAGACGACAGTCTGACTCTAACTCCACCACTTAAGGCTGACCCCCCCTGAGACTTGTTTCCTCACCCTTGAACTCCTGCCCGCATTCCATGAGACAAGACTCCTGATGAACTCTCTCTTGAATTGCAATTGTAAGTGAAGTCATAAAAACAATTACAAAAATGCATTCGCCATATAAAAAGTGCTACGAGGGCTATGAAATACTAATGGGTTCCGCAAGATGGATAGTGATGGACAGGTTTAAGAGGGAAGGAAAAAAAAACAGGAGGATATACCCTGCAAATGGTTCTAATACTGGAAGCCTGAAAACCTCTAGGTAAGCACAAGTGAGTAAAAGGAAAAGGGGGGTGCGCGGAGGCCCTCATACACAAGGAACCTCTGGATCATCAGAGAATCATCAGAAACTTGGTTGCAGATGAGTTGGATATAAACGTCAGTCAATGAACTAAATTCTGAAAATACAAAATACACACAAACACACACACACACACACACACACACACATTCAAACATACAGTCTTCCATCACCTTATCTGCAAAGTGCAAAGCAAGGTTCAAGTAACACTACAAAGATCTCCAAATTATATCCTTTCCGAAATCCTGCAAAGCAAAACCCCCAGGGGTGGTGTGTGCGTGGAAGTTGGCCCAGCAGAAACCACTTTGAAAGAAAGCTGCCAAGGGACCCCATCCCAGCAACAACAACAACAACAAATTTATATCTAAGGCTGATCAGCTGGCAAATAATGAGAAGCCAAAGAGCAATAAATACGCTATCTGAAGTGATTCTAACCAGCATGTGGCTTGTAGAATCTGATTTCCTTTCCTACACTGTTGACCTGGAATAGGCCTGGTGTCTGCAATCCCGAATTACCATAGCAGGGTTTTTGCCTCTGGTCTCTGCTGTTTCTCTGCCACCAGGACTCTCTGAAACACGGCTCCAACAGTTCAAAAAGTTACACAAGTCCAGCTCCTTCCACAACCCCAGTTGTCATCCTCAATTCATCAGCCCTTTTACTATCTAACCAATCCCATCTTCCAGAGTGTTCTCCACACATACACTTCTACTCCCCACATACTCTTAGACCTCAGGTGCCTCCGCTTGGAAAGCGCTTCTACTGTTGGCCATCCTAGAAACTCCTACTCATTCTTCAAAATCCCACCCAAATGTCTTCTTTTCCATAAACATCCATCTATTCTTCCACACTGCTCCTTATACGGGACTCCCTTTTTCCATCTTCTAAGGGGGGGTGTTCTGTTTCAGTCTCGCCTACTCTGAAGTGAAGAGCCATGGCTGACAATATCCAGCATTTCTAGGTGACACACTTTGATTACTCAGTGCTTAACTGAATGAGACACATTCTTTTTTTTTTTTTTTATGGACTCAGACTTTATTTTTCAGAGAAGGAAGAGTCAGCAAGTTAAGAGTACAACAGAATTAACACTATTCTGCCTACTTTTGGGGTCACATCTGTGTCGCAGATTTGGTTTTAAGTTGAATGGTTGTATTTCTGAGTCCTATACCTGGGAAAACAGGGCCATGAGTTATTCTAATTGTATATGCAGTCAATGTAAATACACACTCATGTTTAAACCCAAACATAGATGCCAGAATGAGACACATTCTTATCGGAGACATGCTTTAGTGCATATCAGAAACAAAATAGATCTGATCACATATATGTGGAGTAGAAGGAGCAAGGAGTCTGGGAACGGAACAACTTCAAGACACAGGAAGGTTTTTTTGTCTGAAACTTAAAGGATCTAAACTTTTAAGAGGCAGAGACAATGGAGATGTTTGGAAGCAAATGAAGAATAGACTGTATAAGCAAAACAATGAAGAAGAAAACAAGAAGGGGCCAAGGCTATATCTCAGTGGTTAGAGCACAGGCTACATGTAATTGGGGCCCAGAGTTCAATCCCCAGCATCCTAAAGTAGAAAAATAGGAATATTCGCTGACAATACAACCTCCTACCCGTGTTAGCAGAAAATGAAATAACAATCAATTGTGACTGCAATTATTGTTAGAGGAGCAAGTTAGAGAGTCAGCTCAAAATTCCCAGTCCTCCAACCCTGATCTGGAAGTGGTACTATGCAGAGCACTTGTGGCTGTTACTTCAGGTTCTCCTTCTTGGTTACTATAAACAAGATCCTCTCCTCCTCAGGGCGAGCAAGTGGTGAGATAACTAAGCTAATCATCTCTTCCTGACAAACATTTATGGAGCATGTACCATGAGCCAGAAGCCTCTCTAGCATTAAGATTATGGCCATTATTAGCATACCCAGGTATGCCTGAAGAATTGTAAAAATAAAATAAAATAAAAATTTTTAAGTGTCCTGGAACAATTTAGGATCATCCTTGTGGTCTCCATGAAGTCTGTTTTGGTTTGTTTTCAAGACACACACAGTACTGTTCAGGGCTTTCTCCAGGCTTTGCACATGGGGATGGTCATTCCTGGCAGTGCTCAGGGAACCATACATGACGCTAAGGATCAAACCTGGGTCAGCCATGTGCAAGGCAAGCACCTGCTCATTGCATTATCTGCCCAGCCCCACAAAGTCTATTTTAAGTGGAGGGGTAAAAAAAAGCTTAGCAAAGCAGAAACACAAGTGGTGGCCAGTTATGATAGTCTGTCAGTAAAAATTGCTCATTCATTTAATAGTTACTAAACATTTCAGGGCACCAAAAGGAGAAGTATTCAAAGATGAAAAAATTAAGATCTTATTTAAATTCTGACTTTCACGGCGCTGGTTTCCTCATACCAGAAAATCCCTTTATCTAGTGAATCATCGAATTTCAGATGAACCTGAGACAGGTAAGTCACAGGCTGAACTTAGGTTGATCCCTATGAGTCCTCAGTCAGAAAGTCTCCGTCATAAAAAGGGTCTGTAGAACCTAGCGGCAGACTGGATCCAATTGGAATTATTTGGCTCTATATCAAACAGACATTTAACAGTGTCACAGGGCTAAGACCAAGACCCTTCATTACTTCCCTACTTTGTTATCTTATTGCCCCAGCTGACTCTTAATAGGGAGAGATCAAGATGTTAATACTATAGACCATAAAGGCAAGGATGGAGAGATGGTGGGACAGCATTCGAGAAAGATGTTCTATTATCTTCAGTTAAGTTTGAAAATAGGTAAATATAAGCATGAAGTAGAGGGAAGAGTGGCATTTTGTTTGCTTTGTTTTCTTTATGGGCTATAGTCAATTATTGAGGACTACCCTCACTTCAATGCCCAGGGGTCACATCCAGCAATTTGGGAGGACCATGAGATGCCAGGGACCAAACCAAAGTTTCCCACATGTAAAGAATATGCTTCCACACTTTGAATCATGTTCCTAATTCAATAATAGCATCTAAAAAAAGGCATAGAAGCACAAATATGAAATTGAGAAGCCCGTTTGCCCTCGATGATGGAAATGTATGAACGCGTAATTAATTAAACTAAAATTGAAAGGAAGAATAGTGAAAAACAATGTTGATTTGAACTTTTTTGTTCTGGGGACACAGAATAAAAGATGATGAGGCTATAGATCTAGCAAAGGCTTGAAACTCAGCCATGTTCCTTACCAGCAGAGAATCCAATTAGTCTCATCAGCAAAATGAAACTAATGATCATAAAACACTTTTTAATGAATGAGTTTGATAATTGCACAAGCATGAGTAGCACTGAAAAAAATCTATCAAATTATATCATTGTGTTTACTATCATTAAGAAAAATCTACAGGGGGAATGGAAGATACAGTGGGTAAGGTACAGTTGCCTTGCACTCAGCCAACCCGGGTTCTATCCCTGGCACCCTATATGGTCCCCCAGGCCCCACCAGGGGTTATCCCTGAGCACAGAGCCACAGTAAGCTCTGAATACAGCCCAAGAAACAACAAGAAGGAAGGAAAGAAGGAAGGAAGGAAGGAAGGAAGGAAGGAAGGAAGGAAGGAAGGAAGGAAGGAAGGAAGGAAGGAAGGAAGGGAGGGAGGGAGGGAGGGAGGGAGGGAGGGAGGGAGGGAGGGAGGGAGGGAGGGAGGGAGGGAGAGAGGGAGGGAGGGAGGGAGGGAGAATGAAAGAAAGAGAAAGAAAGAGAGAAAGAAAGAAAGAAAGAAAGAAAGAAAGAAAGAAAGAAAGAAAGGAAGGAAGGAAGGAAGGAAGGAAGGAAGGAAGGAAGGAAGGAAGGAAGGAAGGAAGGAAGAAAGAAAGAAAGAAAGAAAGAAAGAAAGAAAGAAAGAAAGAAAGAAAGAAAGAAAGAAAGAAAGAAAGAAAGAAAGAAAGAAAGAAAGAAAGAAAGGAAGAAAGAAAGAAAGAAAGGAGGGAGGGAAGAACAAAAAGATAAACATTTTCTTTCTCAATTCTATAGTTGACCTACTTCCAAGATGAATCTCATTTAGTCTTTTGTCACTCGCCATATCAATTTGTAGAAAGTCAAGAAAGGGAAATTCTATAGGTGTCTCCTCATTTCTGGAAGCTGTATTTGGAATCCCCTGACCATTGCCTCCAGCCTTCAGTGCTGCTAGTGACCCACACAGCACTTTCTCATTCTCGCGTCTTCCCTTCGTCCTTTGCCCTCCTCTCTGCCTCATACACACCAAGCTCAGAGTTTTCCACGAAGCCAGCAGTACTTTCTTGGGTGTAGCACAAACTTGACCTCCTCTGTCCTCACCTTATTTCTTCCAGCAGAGCCCAGCCCTACAAAGTCAGAATCCAAAGTCCACCCCCAATGAACTAGAAACTCCTCCCCTTATAGTGCCCAGGGACAAAGACTTAGGTTCACTCAATCAAGGATATGTCACTATGCTTCCTGCAATACCATCCAAATACCTAATCCTAGAGATGATTCCAGAGCCACTGCCAGTCTTGCTTTCATGTGTATTTCTAGAGAGCACTCAATGGTCCCAAGAGCCTATGGGATAAATATAAATCTCTCTATATTTTTTTTTAAATCCTCTACTTTTGTTATTTTCCAGTCACCTTCATGGTATTCATTCAAAACTCATCCAATAGTAGGATTAGGGTTAGGGTGCGCTGGAGAGAGTCGGTGCTTACTCTGCATGTGGCCTATCTGGTTTAATCCCTGTCATCCCATATGGTTCCTTTAACCCCGCCAAGAGTAATCTCTGAGCTCAAAGTCAGGAGTAAGCGCTGAGCATTACTCAGCATGGCCCAAAGTAAAATAAAATATAAAAACAAATAGTCTCAAAGTGGGAAGATAGTGCGAGAGGCTGACCCTGAGCATGACATGACCTCCCAAGTATCATAGAAGCAAGATTTGAGGACACTGGTGGTCCCCAGCACTGAGGGACCTGAACAAACTACACCACATCCTTGGGCCCTAGCGTGGAAGGAACCATTGGCCCAGTTATCCCCAGATCCCTACTTGGGAGGCACCCTCCACAAGCCACAGAAAAAATACTGAGCCTCAACAAATCATCCTCCCTTTGGGCAAGTACTTTTCTGTCCAAGCCTGGTTCCATCTTCCATCCAAGGTTCTTCCACTCGGGGAGCACTTCTATGTCAGATTCCTTCAGATAACCACACCTTCCCTGGGAACTTTCTTGAAACAAACACTTCTTAGTGCACAACAGCCAAAAATGAACTCTATACAGTTATACCCTCCGCTTAACCTTCTCCAAGAACACATAAGTGCCCTCAGAGGATCATGTCCTTATATTTATATCCCTGATGTTAACCAGTTCGCGGGTCACAGTAGACTCCAGAACTTTTGTTTTATACATATCATTCCAACTTTCTGAGTAAACACAGCTCCACATTTCATCCTTTAGTTTGACCTTGTTACCTGGAGTCTTCTATCTCCCTGCCCATTGTTTTTATTTAATGCAGCACATTTCTGGCCTAAGGAGGCTTCCCAAAGTTCATGAGTTACATTCTGCTCTTGACCAAGATCTATCAACCTTCCAGGATCTTTTCATATGGTTGGTTGGTATAAAACCACACCCAGGAGTGCTCCAGAATCCCTCGGTGGTGCTCAGGGGATCATGTAGTATCAGGGATTGAACCCAGGTATCCTGCATGCCCTCAGCCTTCTGAGCTATGTCTTTAGCCGCAACTTTCTAGGATCTTAAACAAAAATTTTGCACTCAAATTCAATCTGATTTTTCCCTGTTCCCAACAGACCAAGGCCACTTCCTCAAAAGCCAATGTCTTATATTAACAGTAATAGTCATAAAATTCCTTCTGAGTTATCATTTTGAGCACATTTCTAATTATCTACGTAACTTGGGTAAAAGTTAAATGGAAATGAGACTGTCACCGGGTTGTTGTTGTTGTTTTTCAGATATTCAAATGGAATATCTGATGGGGAACTGTGTTATGAAGTGCAAAGCAGTGTATGTTCATCAAGGGTATGATTAACAAATTCTATCAAATCTAAATTATCCAGCAGCAAGATGTGCCATTATCAATCTAGAATGAAAATTCTGCTCAACTATGACACACCTGTGATTAGAAGACAACCCAATTTCGTTGACAGTAAAATATGAATGTGTTTTAGAATTGATGAAATACAATTTCTTTGTCTCAATAAAATACAGGAACTTACTATAAAGTTGATACTTGCCAATGGGACACAACACGTGCTAATATCATGTCAAGAAGATGAATGAATACATGACTATTCCTTGAGCAAAATGTTGGGGGGTTGGGCCATACCTGACAGTGTTTGGGAGACCATATGCAGTGCCGAAACTAAGTCAGTGGCAGCTGCATCCAAGGCAAGCACTTTATACTCTTTGACCAAATCATTATCTCTTTTTACTATATTTGTGTGGCCGGAGACCTCCCCCAATATTAGCTCCTTCTCTTAATTACATTCCAACGTGTTTCAAACCCCCAACATAATGACTTCAACCAGATCCGAACCCCTAAGCCTGGCATTCATAAGGCCCTTCATAATGAAACTTCCTTCCCCACCATCCACTACCTGGACATTACCCTCTCCAGAATGTTCCTCCAGAAGGATCCTTCTCTGTCTAGTCATAGGAACCAGTCCAGCAGTTCCCTCAAGTGAGTTCACGACCCTCCATTGAGTACAGACTCCAGGAGACCGCCTGAACAGAGTCCGGCCTCACCCCAACACTCTAGGCAACTAACCCCAACTACCTATATTCCATCTAAACTATAAAGGTGGGTGAGGTTGGGGTACTGCCTTACGAGCACCTGATAAAAGATACACACTTTTCCACTGACCCCCTGGTGCCCACAGAAATCCTGGACAGAAAGACTGGTCATAGCATAAAGAATCCTATTAGAAAGTTCTCCCCCACCCCACTAGCTTCTACCCCCTCCAAGCCTGGCTCCCCCCCCCCCCACCTCCTAATGAAGAGGGGAAGGGGTGGAGTTAGCTGGTGTCCCTCCCTCCACTGAAAGACTTTCTTCAAAGACACTAGTGCCTGGAGAGGTGGGCCAAGAATTCCCTAACCCCTTAGTGAGAAAAAGAGTTTTATGAGGAGGCCAGCAAAAGTGGGAGGAGCTGGGAAAAGAACTGGGGACTGGAAGCAAAGGTATGCGAGTATGTAAGACAAAGAAGCTCAGGGTCTTAGTTTCTCAGCACTGTGACAGGACTGGAGAAGGCAGTGGAAACCTGGGAAAGGAAGGGCGAAAGTCATAAAGATTTTAGCACCCTGAAATCCCAAAGCACTCCTCTGTCCCAAGTGCTCAAGGCACAATTCCAGTGCTTACCTCCTAAACGCTCACCCCCGACCCAATTCCCCCAGACACAGCCACATTTACAGTTTTCTCTCTCCACAACTTATTTAGCTGGCGAGGGTCTGCAGCTCCCCCCACGCTAACGGCATTCACACCTCCCAGCCCTGACTAGCTTCAGAAAAGTCCCCATCCTTCGCAAGCCCTGGGCTAGGGCCGCACCCGCGCCCTCGGGGAAACCCAGCTCAGACCCCTCCCCTGGGACAGGCCATCAAAGTGCTTTCCCTGAGTGCTTGTAAAACTTTCCCCGAGCCTGTCCCCCCAGCACTGCACACTTTCCGGAGTAGCCCAGGCCCTACCTGCAGGCGGGGACTGGGCCCTACCAGCCTCTGACCCAACAAAAGGCCTGACCCACCGTGGGGGCTCCAGAAACGCCAGGAGCAGGAACACTGGGGACCCTAAGGGTGCTCTCTTAAGGACGGCTGGGCCTCCAGCGAGCGCCTGGGGGAGGGAGGCCCGTCCCTCTCCCGGGCCCCTGGTGGTCCCAGCTGTAAAAAGGGGGGGACTCTGCTCCCTAGATTCCTAGGCCCCTTCCACGGTGACAACTGTGATTCCGCGAAAGCTTCAGGGTGTGGCCCCGCCCCCTCCGCGCCCAGAAGAGCCCCGGGCAGGGGGCGCGCGAGGAGGACTCGATCCCCGCCTGGCCCCGGGTCGAAGCTCCCCCTTCCCACCCCGCAACACTCAGGGTCCCCCTCCCCGCAGGTGTGCAGCCCAGCCTGCGCCCCGGCGGGGCACTTCCGCAGCGCGGGGCCCGCGGCCCCGGCAGAGCGCGCGCCCCGCGCCCCGCGCCCCGCGCTCCGGCCGCCCCCGAGGGCCGGGGGTGCCCGACGCGCCCGCGGGCGGAGGTGGAGGGGGGCAGGAAGGAGGATTTGCAACAATACCTCGGGGAGGAGGTAGCCGGGGCAGCGGCGGCGGCGGCGGCGGGAGGCGGAGGCAGAGGCGCGGGAGGAGGTGCCGGGGCACTCCCCCTCCCATTGTCCCCAGCCCCGGACAGGCCCGGCCCCGCGCCCCGCACCGCGCCCCGCGCCCCGGGCGCCCCGGGCAGCGCCGCCGGCCCTTACCTTGCAGCGCCCGGCTCTCCCCCGCTCGCCTAAGCTACTTGTCCCGGGAAAGCTCGCCCGGGCCCCGGGAGCGAACCCACAGACAAAAAGTGAAACTTCGGCAGGGCTGGAGCGGCTGCTGGTTGGTGCCTTCCCCCCTCCTTCCTCCCCACCGTCCCCACCCCCTCCTCGCGGGCTCCCGTGCGGTGCCCTAAGAGCTGGAGGCTGACGTCAGGGGCCTGAATTCCTGACTTTGCCTGCACGCATTTGTCCATGTAAGGTATGGGAAGGCGTGTGCCCGCGGGGCCGCCGCGCCGAGCTCGCCCGGCGGAGGCGGGGGCGCCTGCAGCCGGCGCTGGGCTGGCCAAAAGGTGGGCGCACCGAGGGCAGTTGATTTCCCGGGAGGAAGAGGAGGCGACGCGCGGATGCGGGGAGCTTGCAGGGGAGGAAGGGAGAGAGGGAGGTGTGGAGTCTCTGCTTGCACTGGAGGAAGAGGAAGGAGACGTAGAAGGAGGAAGCGGCCGAGTCTCAGGAAATTGGGGGGGTGGGGGTAGGAAGGGGGGCGGCATCTGCTATTCAGGCGCCAAATGAACGCTCTGGGCCTGAGCCGGCGAGATCCTGCCCAGGGATCCCCTTCCGAGATCCTGCTCGGGAGCCCCACCCCGGGCTCCCCGCAAGATTCCGAACCCACTGGATGTCAGAGTTGGCCAAGTCTGACTTTTCAGCCCGTCCCCTTCGTCCAAGAGAAAACTGACCCTCGGCGGGGACAAGGGACGTGCTCAGAGTCACACGCGCCCACACATCCAGAGCTGCGTGTCCAGCTCCCAACCCCGTGCCCACGGCTGGGCCTGACTCCGCCTTGGCACCGAGCAGCGAACCACGTTGGGTGTCCTTGGGCCTGGCAGACCACCGCAGGCGCAGACCTCCACTGCCCCCGGGGCCCCCCGGAGTCTGTTCCTGGAAGGCTGTGAAAAGACAGGAACAGCCGTGATGAGCTTTTGCTTCAGAACAATGTCGTCTGCCCTTTACTCAAATAAACGAACCCCCGCCCTGAAGTTAAACGTTTCTTTCACTGGAAACCCAGAAAGTTGACTGTTTCCGGCATCCAAGAAAAAAAAAATCAAGAGAACTGGGTGATCCGGTTTAAATAAAGGCAAACCTATTTTTGGTAGGTTTGGGTGGGATTTTTTTTTTTTTACCCCTTCTAGTTCTTTATTTGTAAACGTGAGGTTTATTAAAAGTCATATTATCAAAGGGCCACCGAGGGCGGTGGCATGGCCTGCACAGCGCTCGCTGCAAGGCTGTATTTCCTTGGATTTCTATTTTATCGAGACCTAAAATCACAACTCCTCGCCTCAGCGCATCACTGAAGCATTTGCACAAAAGTAAAAAAAAAAAAAAAAAAGTTTACAAGCTCTTCTTAGGAAGTAGGACAAATTGTTGTGCCCCTTGAACGCTTGAGGAGAAAGTTCCGTAAAGGGACTTATCCTACCCCCAAAGACCTGAGTGCTCTACCCCTTAGCCAGGCCTCCCAATCCCCCCCCAATAACATAATCCTGACCTCTGCAACACCTAATGCCCAATTATGCACATTCTGAGCAAGATATACATAATTATTCCTGAATCCTAAATTTGGTGGGAAATTTTTAGCCGAAAAGTGTGAAAGTATATATGATTACACTTAACTGTTTATTGGTTGTTTTGAATTCAGACATCGCTGAGTTCAAATTCATTTGCCTTACCATTTCTCAATTACACCAACAAAAATATAAAAAATAGCAATAGAGAAAAGATTAAGAGTACCTATTCTTGGACCAGGACTGAAGCAAAAATCACAGCAATAGCACAAAGGGCCTTTGCCTTGGATGCGGTCAACCCAGGTTCAATTCCTCTGTCCCTCTTCGCGAGAGCACTGTAAGCTACCCAGAGTATCCCGCCCACATGGCAGAGCCTGGCAAGCTACTCATGGTGTATTGGATATGCCAAAAACAGTAACAAGTCTCACAATGGAGATGTTACTGGTGCCCGCTCGAGCAAATCAATGAACAACCGGACAACAGTGCCACAGTGCTATATTCTAGGACTGGAGGGAGAGTACAGAGGGTAAGGTGCTTGCCTTGCAAGTGCTAGACACATGGTTAGATCCCCAGGACCCTTTATGGTTCCCCAAGCCCACCAGAGTGATTCCTGAGCGCAGAGCCAGTAGTAAGTTCTGACAGTAGCCAGTTATGCCCCCCAAAATACATATTTCATGAGATAATAAATAATATATCTCTTTGTATCTAACATACCTTGAAATATGAAACATGAGCTCAAAAGAGATTCGTTGTGGGGCCTTGGAAAGAGCATATCCTGTTACAACACCATTCGCTTACTCTATCCTTCCCATTTAAGCAAATCCATGCTGTGAGTGGTACTGTATAATATGACAATATCCTGAAGCCCACATAATAAGAATGAATTAACCCAGTCCTCGTTGGATATAACGGAATTTGACCAGCATCTCTTTTTTCTTTTTCCCAGTAACCTACTTATAAAGAATAATAAGGTTCTAATGAGGATTAATAAGATTTAATAAGGTATAATTAGAGTCATTCATTTTCTTCATCATACACATTATGAGAGTGCTGTGTTGGATTCAGAAATGCTACTATGTTGAAACTGTGGTATGGGTGTGTTAGGGAAGCTCGCTGTATTTCTCCTTCTGAACTATTTATGAGTTGCTCAGGTGGGCCTGGTGTTCACACAAGCATTGTATAAAGTTAATCACAAAAGATAATTTTGACTCATGAGGCACTCACCAGGAATCTAAGGGGCAAAGTTGTAAATTGGATGCTTGGTGAGTCACATGCAGCCGTGTCATCAGTGCAAACCCAAATCAAAAGGCGCTTCTCTGCTGATCTGGTTTCTTTTGTATTCTCACTTTTCTTAGCATGTATTTTCTCACTTTTTTCAACAGCTCTGCTCTGTTGCGGGGCTTGGGAAAGAAGGCCAAGCCATGTCAATTTGCAGATGTGATACTAGAAAAATACAGATTTATGAATTCAGAAACAAAAAAGAACCAGAGAATTTCAAATGAAATGAAGGTCTTGTGACCTGAGGACTATCTACCAGTCACCTGAAAGCTTACAGAAACTTCCTTTTTGGTCCCATGAAGGAGCATAAGACCTCGCGGAAGACAGCCCAGCAATCCCACCATTTCC
This sequence comes from Sorex araneus, assembly GCF_027595985.1. NCBI lineage: Eukaryota > Metazoa > Chordata > Mammalia > Eulipotyphla > Soricidae > Sorex > Sorex araneus. The sequence continues at coordinate 289,991,948 of NC_073303.1, forward strand.
TTGCATCCAATAAGTCCTGTACCCAAAAATCTTTGCATATCTATCTCAAGTCACTCCTCTCTTTGTGCCTGTGATATCAGGTGCCATTCAAAGGATTTTTTCTTGCACAGTTTATTTAATCCTCAAAAATAAACTTCTGAAATTGGCATCATTACTCCCTCTATTTTGCCTGTGAGGCAAATGAAACCCAGGGAGGTGAAATTGCTTATTCTTTACACATAGCATAAAACAGGTAAACTGAGATTCCCCCTGTGCCCAGGCAGCTGGGTGTTTTGCTCACTCACTCTTGAGTGACCATCTGGTCTCGGTTGGAACACTCCACTATGCCAAATTTATTATATTTCATGGCAACTAAGAGAAAAAGATAGGAAATGACCATTGGAGAAATACTAAAGACAAGTGGGCATAGAAGAAGGAAGGGAAATTAAGGAGCCTTCTGGTAGCACTCCCTGATGTAAAACCTATGAGGCCAAGCTCAGTATAACCTTCCGTCTTTTTTCTCAGTCTACCATGTGACCCAAACTCCAGTGAATTGAAATTCTCATGGTTTACATCTTACCTGTCCAAGCTTATTTGCCTTTACACAGGTAGGTTCTTCTTTCTCTTGTGTGCCTGCTTCCTTCTCTGTGGGACATTTGCCCCCTAACAAAAATCCCAACTCTAGTACAGTGGGTAGGGTGCTTGCTTTGCAAGTGGCTGATCCCGGTATCCCATATGGTCCCCCAAGCATTGCCAGGAGTAATTCCTGAGTGCTAAGCCAGAAACCATCCCTGAGTATTGCCCAGTATGACCCATAAAGCCAAAAAATAAATAGCACTGTAGCACTGTCATAGCACTGTCATCCCGTTGTTCATTGATTTGCTCAAGGGGGCACCAGTAACGTCTCCATTGTGAGACTGGTTGTTACTGGTTTTTGGCATATGGAAATACGCCACAGGTAGCTTGCCAGGCTCTCTGAGAGGGGTGGAGGAATTGAACCCGGGTCGGCCTCATGCAAGGCAAATGCCCTACCCACTGTGCTATGGTTCCAGTCCTAAATAAATAAATAAATAACAAAAATTCCAGCCCCAAAGTCAAAATAGTCCCCTGGGAAAAACTGCATAGAATATAGACAGCACAGTGAGCTTAGGAAAACATAGAACAAAACAATCTAGGGTCTTCAACATGGGCAAAAATAGAATGGGAAACTGTCGTGCCTTTATACTTTAAGGGTGCCTGCTGATGTGGTATGTACAATATCCCAGTCTCTGCTCTTAATGTACCCACTCACTAACTGTTCGTAATGTCTCTGTCAACTTAAACAATAAACTCTCATGCTGAGAATCAGGGTGGGAACCTATATTGTATTGAATACTTGGCTAGCTTGTGAGCTCACTTAGGGCTGTCCAGGTGACCCTGAAGCATAGGCAGTCCTTGTATGTGTGTGTTTGTGTGTGTGTGTGCATGTGTGTTTCATTCTCTGTGATAGACCTTTTCTGGATGGAGGCCAATGGTGCCGATCCAATTGACTTTATACACTTCTCCGCCCAATGGCAACACTTAACTAACGTCTTTAGACTCCTTTTAAAAAACACTTCTCCTGACAGGACTTCCCATCCTACTGTCATCTGCACTAGATAGATTTCCCCTCCAGAATACATTCGTCACTCTGCTTCCTCTCAGTCCAAATGATTCTGGATCGTGTCATAAGCCACTTTGTCTTTCTAAGGGATGCAGAGTGTACTTCATCTCTAACTCCTTAACACAGTGCCTTGCTTGTTTTTTTTTAGGAATTTAATTGGAGTGTGTATGTGTGTTTGTGTGTGTGTGTGTGTGTGTGTGTGTGTGTGTGTGTATTTTTAGTCGAAAACTTGGCTTCTTTTCTGTCCCACCAGCTTCTTAGGAAATCTCTTCCTTGATGCTCATCTATTCAAAACCTCCCCATCAATGTAAAATTTATTTATATTCTAGGAAAGATATGTATTTGTTGTCCAAAGCATTGCAACTTTTCATAAAATATGTGTTTGATTTCCTCTTAAATATGAACCCCTTTCCAGTAGATCTCCCATCTTGTTTCTCCTCTCAAGCAATCGAAGCTATGTTTAGGAAGTATATCTAGAAGTTTTCAGTGATCAAGTGACTAAATCTGTCATTTGCACTACAAATAAGCAGCATAATGAACACCTCCTCACTAGGAGATGGGTCATGTTATTTCAGACTATGAATCAAAGGCATGAGGAAGAACAGGATTAATAGTTGTCATTTGTTACAGTGTTCCTTGCATACTCGATCTATTCTAGGCCTTTGCACTTTTAGCATATATGGATTTTATCAATTACATAAGAATATGGTTCTGCTCTTAAAATAGATTCAGCATTAGACCAATGATTGATAACCAGGACCTGCCACTCACTCAAGCCTCCGTCCATTTCCTTCCAGGCTTCCAGATGACTGAGAAAACTGGTTCGAGGAACAGTGGTAAAAGCTAAAGCAAAGAATCAGAGAGCCGTTTCTTTCTTAGGTCCTGTGGCAGTTGGTCAGAAAGGCTGTGTCACCAATCATATATGCCAAACATGGTTCCAAACAAAATGCTATAACAAGATGCTAAATCTGGTAGGAAAGTAGTTAAGTTTTGGCCTCTACAATGCTGGAAAAGACCTTGGAGAAATATAAAATGAAAGTTTAATACTAATAAAGGCAAAAATTGAATAATGCATCCCTTAGGGGTTTTTTATTGTTAATGCAAAGAGACTGTTAATAAGAAAATTTGTTTAAATGCCCAGAAGAACATAGTGTGTTTGTTATGTGGGAGGGGGCATATACATAAAGATAAAACTCAACTAGAAATTTTTAAGATATATATGTAGACTATAGATCCTAAAGTATCTGGCTCTAAACAATTTGGAATGTTAGTCTGATTAAATATCATTATAAAGTAGCAGAGACAGTGCAGATATTCCAGATCACCCAATTTTAAGCTTTTCATTTTGTCCTGCAGCTTCTGATTTCCAGACATTAAAATACCTCTTCAGGATGACAAATGCAATACAACAACTAAAACCCAAAGAGCTTAACAACTCATTGAATGTTGTTTATCCTGATTATAAGTGGAAATGTTATTTCCATGACACTTCTGGAATTCTGGAGCTAGTCTTTGAATCCAATTTACAAAAGGAAAACCTGTCACATTGTTTTGTTGTCTTTTTTGCAAACACACAAAAAACAAACAAAAAAAAAACTTTAAGAAAACCCTATTCTGCTACTTTTAAAAACTCTGGCACTTCATGAGAAAGCGAATAATAATAATAAAGACTTGTAGTTTAATGTTGGACTGGAGCGGTAGCACAGTGGGTAAGGCATTTGCCTTGAACATGGTCGCCTCGGGTTCGATTCCTCCGTCCCTCTTGGAGAACCTGGCAAGCTACCAAGAGTATTCAGCCTGCACGGCAGAGCCTGGCAAGCTACCTGTGATATATTTGATATGCCAAAAACAGTAAGAAGAAGTCTCACAATGGAGACATTACTGGTGCCCAATCGAGCAAATCGATGAACAACAAGACAACAGGGCTACAGTGACAGTGCTACAGTTTAATGTTAATTTTCATTTACGAGAAATCATTCAAAGCAATCACCTCCTTTGAATGGTTATCAAATCCTGGCTTGTCGATCTCCAGATATTCTTTAAACAGAAAGGAATAACTGGTAAGAGACGTAGCTCAATGGTAGAGCCAGTATGAAGCCTTGGGTTCCATTCCAAACATAGAAGACAAGGAGCAGGAGGACAAAACACAAGATCTGGAGACTCTTTGCAGTATTTGTAAAAACATATCAGGAATCACACTTGTATTAGGAGCCAGAGAGATAGTACAATGGGTAAGGTGCTTGCCTTGCACACTGCAAATCTGGGTTCATATCCCCAACATTCCATATAGTCCCCCAAGCACTGCCAGGAGTGATTCCTGAGTATATAAAATTGCAATTTTGCACTATCACTATCACTATCATCCCGTTGATCCTCGATTTGCTCGAGCGGGCCCAGTACTGTCTCCATTTGTCCTAGCCCTGAGATTTTAGCAGCCTCTCTTTACCCGTCCTTCCCAACGGTGCCACATTAGAGGCTCTTTCAGTGTCAGGAGAATGAGCCCTATCATTGTTACTGTATTTGGCATATGAGTACGCCACGGGGAGCTTGCCAGGCAATTTTATATAGATTTTATATAACATATATAAAAATTTATATAAAAATAAAATTTTGTGGGGGCTGGAGAGATAGCACAGTGGGTAGGGCGTTTACCTTGCACGCGCCCAACCCAGGTTCAAATCCCAGCATCCCATATGGTCCCCTGAGCACCGCCAGGAGTAATTCCTGAGTGCAGAGCCAGGAGTGACCCCTGTGCATCGCCAGGTGTGACCCAAAAACAAAAACAAAAAAAAAATAAATAAATAAAATCTTGTATAAAAAAGTTTTCAATGTTTAAATGTCCAAGTTAATTTTTTTCCAGAAAGAACTTAAAGCAAATGGTAGCTTTTAATATTGTATAGTTAAGCAGTGCTCTCTTCCCCAGACTATCATTGTACCAGTGTCTGGTTCAAAAGGCCTTCTTAATGGTAGTGACTAGCTCATTCACATGAGCAGCAGCCTTTCACAATGAGATGAAAGCAATATGGTGAACGGTAGTGGTAGACTTCTTAGCAAATGCAGCATTAAAGATAACAAGCAGTTTACAGTTTGCTTACTCTGTTCTTCACACTTCATTGAACAATGGGAAAAATGATCTCAATGTTAAAAACAAAAACATCATCAGGCTTCCTTAATGATTTTTCTATTTCTCTCTATGTCTCTGTGTTTCTGTGTGTCTGTCTCTGTCTCTTGTCTATGTCTCTCTGTCTCTATCTCTGTCTCTGTCTCTCTCTCTGTCTCTCTCTCTCTCTCTCACTCTCTCACACACACACGCATACTAGATCTTTTCTGAAGTGAAGTATGATGTCACAGTTACTTTCTTAGAGGCATCAAGATAATGTAGATAAATTGTTACTTGGATTCTATCCAGGAGTTCCTCCAATTTTACCCATTTTTCAAGTCTAATTTTTAGCTAGTCATTGATTTTGCCACATCACAGGATCAGATTATCTGAGTGTTTGATTTATCCAACTCAGGCCTCTGCATAGGTCTGCTAACTTTTGGCCTCAGATGAGCTCAGCTGGTCGGAGAACTGTCTGTAAGCCCCTGAACATCCCGAGGTCAGGCAATGCTGTCGGACTAAGGCCTGTTAGTGCTAGTGGAGAAATATTGATGAATGGAGCTTTAATTCCTCTTGGGTCCACTCCAGATAAAAGGTTTTCAAACAGCTCGAGCACAAAGGAAGATATACCATGTTTGTTTGTGTTTTCCATGCCTAACAAGTATCTATTTTGCGTTACTATTTGGGGGTCTAGTCCCTACTGTGGTAATAAAGCTGCGACCCGAAGCAACTCATTTCTTCTCCCAAGGTCTTAGTCATTCATTCATTTCTCATTGACTAAAAATACCCTTTTCTGTGGACTTGAGCAATAGCACAGATGGTAGGGCGTTTGCCTTGCACTCGGCTGACCAAGGTTTCATTCCTCTTGGAGAGCCTGGCAAGCTACTGAGAGCATCCTGCCCACGTGGCAGAAACTGGCAAGCTCCCGGTGGTGTATTTGATATGCAAAAAACAGTAACAAGTCTCACAATGGAGACGTTACTGGTGCCTGCTCGAGTGAATTGATGAACAACAGGACGACAGTGCTACAGTGCAGTGCTACCCTTTTCTGTATCTTTATGTTACTAATTTACTAAAATCCTTATTTTAATAATTTACTAATGTACCCCCTTCTGTATCTTTATGGTATGGATCAGATAAAATATAAAATAAAAACTGTAAGTGCAAATGAGACCAGAGCCGTAGTAAATCATGTACGGTGTTTGCCTGGCACACATCCAACCCAGGTTTGATCCCCAAGACCCCATATAGTTCCCCAGGCACCACCAGGAATGATCCCTGAGCAGAATCATAAAAAGCAGAGCACAGTGGGACATGCTCCCCAAACAAAACAAAACAAAACAAAAATGTAAGTGCTCATTGTAAACTCTAAACATTTTGCAAAATAATGACACTTGTTCATTTGAATTCAGGATTCCTAGTACTGCTTTTCCTATTACCATTCTTACCTTTTCTGGCTGGAGCGATAGCACATCGGGAAAGGCATTCGCCTTGCATGTGGCCGACCCGGGTTCAATTCCTCTGCCCCTTTTGGAGAGCCCAGCAAGCTACCAAGAGTATCTCACCCGCACTTCAGAACCTGGCAAGCTACCCGTGGCATATTCGATATGCCAAAAACAGTAACAACAAGTCTCACAATGGAGACATTACTGATGCTCACTTGCTCCAGTAAATTGAAGAGCAAGAGATGACAGTGATATAGTACCTTTCCAAAGCTGCTCCCAAACTTAGCCTCTAGAGTTTTCTCAGGGTCTATTTAATTGGTAATTGATCCACCTATTGATAATAATGGATCTGTGAACCCTTAAGTGACCCTTGGTTTTCCAAAAGAGATCCTAGATAAGAAATTCTTTGTGGTATCAAGCTCTGAAATAGAGGATTACTAAATTGATGTCTTAATGTTCCTGAGTGCATTTTTTAAAGAAAAAAAGAGTGGTTACTGCATTGGAATGATGACTGAATCCCCAATTAAGTTCTTTAAAGCACACAGCTTTGACATTTTTATTTCTACCTCTGATTACAATTAAAGGATTATGCTTGATCACCATGGCAGAGGTAGGAAGAAGAAACAGATTTGATTTTGTTTCCTTCTATTTTATAATGAGTAATTATTACAGTTCAAAAATTACCTAAATTGCAAAGTCTCTCATGGTTGTGCCCCCACTTAATCAAAAGGCAGGTAGCATTCATACCTAAAGAATGAAGTAAATCAAAAATCCTGGGTCATTTAGCTGTCTGTATCTCTCATTACTTTGTTTGATGGTGAGATAATTTTGCTTATTCATATGTCCTTCTAGAATTGTTGTAATGCCAGAATATCTCTCTCATTAACATCTTTCATCTGAAAGTTTAAAAAAATAAATGTTCATGATTTTAAAAAAAGTGTATTGCTAGCTAAATTAGGGGAGCACTTTGTTCATTTGCCCTGGACAATCCAAGTCATGCTTTTTTGTCTAAGGATAATTATAATTATTAATAGCATAGCCCTTTACCCTAAGAAGCAACCTAATTTGGACTATTAGCTTTTTTTTTTTTTAGTATAGGACTTTATCAAGTCAACATCTTAAAAAATTAGGCCAGCGCAATAGTACAGTGGATAGAGTACTTTCCTGGGTGAAGGCCCAGGAATAAGTCCCGAGCACTGCCAGGTATGACAGGAAACAAACAGAAACAACAAAATATATTAATTAATGGGCAAGGTGCTGAAAATGCAACTGATCTGATCCTGTTACAGATATTCCTTGATGAAAAAGAAGACAAGGCCCAGAATGTGACTCCTTGGTGGCAGAGGAACCTGCCCGGCCTTCCTAAGACCAGGATTCTCAGCACCTCCTTATATTACTGAACATGAGCCCTAATGATGCAAAGTAAAAATCCTACTGAGGGTTAGGAAGATGAGCTAGAGGTTAGAGCATGTGCTTTGTATGTGGAAGCCCTAGGCTGGATGCCCACCAAATTTTCCAAGCACCTCTGGAAGTAACCACTGATCACTGAGCCAGGAGTAGCCCTGAGTACCTCGGGGTATGGCCCCAAACCAAATAAACAAAAAGTACCACTGTAGCACTCTCATCCCATTGTTCATGGATTTGCTTGACCGGGCACCAATAACGTCTCCATTGTGAGACTTGTTGTTACTGTTTTTGGCATATCAAATATGCTACGGGTAGCCTTCCAGGTTCTGCCATCTGGGCGGGATATCCTCGGTAGCTTGCTGGGCTCTCCAAGAGGGGCGGAGGTATTGAACCCGGGTCAGCCACGTGGAAAGCAAACACCCTACCTGCAGTGTTATGGAAAATGAGGCAAGAGGATGAGCAAAATTTGCAACTAGATGAGGAGAGGGGCTGGAGCAATAGCACAATGGATAGGGCGTTTGCCTTGCACGTGGCTGACTGGGGTTCAGTTCCCAGCATCACATATGGTCCCCTGAGCACCGCCAGGAGTAGTTCCTGAGTTCATGAGCCAAGAGTAATCCCTGTGCAACGCCGGGTGTGACCCAAAAAAAGCAAAAAAAAAAAAAAAGAAGAAAAAAAAGAAAGCTCCCCCAAGCACTGCCAGGAGTAATTCCTGAGTGCAGTAATTCCTGAGTGCAGAGCCAGGAGTGACCTCTGAGCATAGCCGGGTGTGACCCAAAAAAGCCAAAAATAAAAAAAAAAGATGAGGAGAGAACAGGCAAAGAATCAGGGAAATGGAGTAGGAGAGGCAGGTGATCTATCCAGATAGTACTTTATGCAAAGTTTACAAAGGATTTTTGACCAAGGGATGGGCTGTCTAGAGTCTACTCAGAATGACTGTTCTAAGCTTGGAAGGTCTAGGAATTTGCAAGGTTTTCCTGTCTCAGGTACCTCTTAACCCGCCCCATCTTGCTCTCTATATGTATGTAGCCTTTAGAAGTCACTGAATCCCATCCTTCATTTTAATACTTGACAAATCAAACTTTGGGCCAGAGCCTTACTCCACAGAGTCCTGGATATATGTTCATTTCCCCATCAAATCTCTGTTTCTCAGAAGTAGAAAGGCCCAGCCGCAGCCAGCAGACTTGCACAGCTTGAAAGCCTGATGATGCCAGGAACTGGGCCAGAAATAGAGGATGACATCCAGCTTTCTCCAGGGAATAGATTTGCCCAGAACCCAGACAGACAGTAGAATTAAGAGTCTATTGTTTGAGAGTAGCCAGTGGCCACTCCTTTAAGGAACAGTAAACAGAATTTAAGACTGTTTTGTGGTTTGTTTAAAAGATAATTGATCTTATCAATTTTTAGTTGTGAGCGTGGAATTGAACTGCTAGGATATAAGTAGAATTCAAAAGAATTTCTTTAATTTTAGACACTATGGTTTACAGTATTGACAGTGGAAGGGTTTTATGTATAAAACAGTCCAACACCACATCCACCAGTGTAGTAATCCCTTCCCTCCCCCATGGTCCTACCGTCCTTAATATTTCCCACCACTCCCCCCGCAGTGATATGCTTCATACGAAAGACCTGTTCTCAGTGTCTGTCGCCTTTAGCAAGTTGTGTTCTTCCCTTACTATGTTTCTTTATATCCTACATATGAGGGAGATCGTTCTGTATCTCCTCCTTCTGAATAACTTCACCTTAGCACGTTACTCTCCAGATCCATCCATTTGTAGCAGTGGATTATTTGGTAATATTCCACTGTGTGTATGTACCATATATAGTCATTTATCCAGTATATGGTCATATGTCCAGTATATCCAGTCATTCATCCATTTATCCAGTATATTCTTTAACTAGTCACCTATTTGGGACACTAAGTTTCTTTTCATATTTTGACTATTTAAGTGCAATGAACATAGGAGTGCAAATATCTTTTCTGAATGGAGATTTGGGGCCCTTTGGGTAGATGCCAAGAAACACAGTGGCTGCATAATATGGAAGTTCAGTTCCTAGTTGGTCTTTTTAATGCTTTTTGGGTCACACCCGGCGGTGCTCAGGGGTTACTCCTGGCTCTGCATCTCAGGAATTACTCCTGGTGGTGTTCAGGGGACCATATGGGATGCTGGGAATCAAACCCGGGTCGGCCGCATGCAAGGCAAGTGCCCTGCCTGCTGTGCTATCACTCCAGCCCCAGCATTGGTTATTTTTTATATGCTTGTTTGAGGGTGAAATCAATGTTGCTCAGGACTTAGTCCTGGCTCCGCACTCAGGGATCACTCCTATCAGGGCTCAGGATCACAAGGGATACGAGGGATTGAAACCATATTAGCCATATTGCAAATCAAGCACCCTGTCCATTGTACTATCTGTCTGGCCCCAACACTGGTTGCTTTTGTTCTTTGTGATGTGTGCCAGTCTCAGTGATGTGAGATGATATGTCATTGCTGTTTGATTCGCATTTCCCTGATGCAGAGTATTTTTTATGCATATCTTCTTTGAGAAAATTTCTGTCCACTTCTTCCTGACCCATTTTTTTTAATGGGGTTGACTATTTCTTTCATGTAGAGTTCTACCAGTGCTTTATATAGCGTGGATGCTAACCCTTGATCAGAAGATTGGTGGGCAAATATTTTCTCCCAGTCTTCCATGGATCTTGTTATTCTGGTCCCCAATATCAGGACCAGCTGGACTGAGACTGGCTTCCTCCCACAACCTTTGGAGAACTGTTTTCCCAAAACTTTGACTCTTTTCATTGGCACTTTTTAGAACATAAGAAATTTCACTTGGGGGCCTGGGGATGTGGTTAATTTCGGGGCCTGGGGATGCGGTTCAGAGTGCCTGTTTGCAGGCATGAAATCCTGGCCTAGGTTCCTGGAACCTCCCCACATCATCCAATGTGAGGCCAGCTTCCACAAGTGTTCCCCTCAGGACGCTGTAACCAAGTGAGGGACCACTGGCTCTTCAAAAAGTATGTGAGCCCAGACACCTCTAACTGTGATCCTTCATACCACCCCTAATATAACAATAATAATCATACCACAAATAAATTCGTTTTGGCAGACTGATCTCTTATATAATATTTATCATTACTGAGAAAACCAGTTCAGAATGATGGTAAGAAGCCGGCTGTTCCCCACCCCAAAATAAGATTTTTTTTAAATTTTTTTATTGGAGAATCACTGTGATGTACAGTTACAAACTTATGGACTTTCATGTTTGCATTTCACTCATACAGTGATCGTTTACCCATCCCTGCACCAGTGCCCATTCACCTCCACCAATGATCCCAGTATCCCTCTGACCACCCCCACCCTATCCCCCACCACCCCACCCTGCCTCTGCGGCAGGGCATTCCCTTTTGTTCTCTCTCCTTTTGAGTGTTGTAGCCTGCAATAGAGGTACGGAGTGGCCTTCATGTTTGGTCTACAGTCTACTTTCAGCTCACATCTTCCAACCCAAGTGGGTCCTCCCGACATCCTCTAAAAAATAAGACTGTTATAAACTATCCAAAACTATGTCTTCCTTTAAAATACCGAAAGGAAATAGAGCAAGCTACTAAATAATAAAATTTATTTCTTTTGAGAACTCTAGATTTTTTAAGTTTTCTTCAATGAGTTGATTATTATAAATATTTTCTAGGGGCCAGGGAGATAACTCAAAGGGCTAGAAAACAGGCCTATCTTTCATGTGGCCTCAAAGATAATCCCTAGTACTGCATGAGGCCTCAAACACTGACAGATAGGACCCTGGTGGTCCACCGAGCCATGAGGACACCCATCACTGGCTCACCAGGCCCACACCATCTGACAGAATACTGTGACTTGTCTGGGTCCCCCAGCACTGTTGCAAAAAGCCTCCCCACCTTCCCAATTTTTTCTCACAGGAAAGAAAACTATAGCTTATATATTTTTTTCTTAGCCTTCCCTTTCAGTGTTCTCTCTTACTATTCCTCATTTTGACCTTTGTATTCAAACAAACCTACTGAATGCTTAGTCCACCTTTTCCTGCCTCACCAAAATATCTTCTTGTTTGTGTAAATCTGATCATGGTTTAAAGTTAGTTCAGGTCATGCTTGCTCCTCCATGAAGAATTGTCTCCTCAAACCGTCCTTTGAAGCTTTGCGTACCTCTAGATAAGACTTTATATCTCACGGACTTACATAACTTGATTGGCAATATTATTGTTATTAGTTATAGTGGTAGTAGAGTGGTTGTAATGCTCAGTTAGTGCCTTTGTTGTACTGCATTAAAGAGCTTTAGTCCTTTCAGTGTTTTGAAAATACCTCGATTAAAGACAACATCAATAGGTGATTGTCAAATGAATGATTAATAATATGTTCTTGGATTTGAAGCAGGCCCAAAAGATTGTGAAAATATTATACCAGTTCTTCTCTTTCTTTTTACAATTCGCATAACAGAGTCCTTGAATTCAGTTAATATAGCAAACCAGTGATTTAAGTATCAATAGCTATTTTTTAGCCTTGATAAATATAACTATCACGAAAATTCTTGTGTGTCTTTTGAAAAAATTCTGTATGTCTATTAACTTTTCTTTTGGGTGGGGCACACCCAGTGGTTCTCAGATCTTACTCCTGACTCTGTCCTCATGGAGTCTCCTGGAGGCAGCAGGGAACGATATGTGGTGCCTGGGATCAAACGTGATCTGCCGCATGCAAGGTCAGCAACCTCCTTCTGTACTATTGCTCCAGTCTATGCATCTATTTTTACTTAGCGCAACATGCTTTTCTACTTCGAACAACTTGTTTCATTGATGCCAGAGTAACTGGTTGCACTAAGAAGAAATAAGCTTGGAATAAGAGCTAAAGCTTTCTCCAAATTAGCCACCTATAATCCTAAAATGACTGATAAAGCCAAGTTGGTTTGTAGGAACTGGACTATAGCCATAGTATGTCAGGAAATCATAATGATTGAGTTAGTTATTTACAGAGTGTTCATTCTTGAGCCACATGTCTAGTCTGCTATGATATTTTTTTTTCTAGAATGACCCAAAACAAGTGCTTCTTCTCTGATCTTTTTGTCTTTTCCTATCATCTGCAGCCATAGTTTGTCCCTATTGAATCTTTCTTTAGTCATAGTGCTTAGATTGTCCTGCTTACAGAGTCTAAAGAAATCCATCATCATTATAGTTAACAGCTATATTTTCTTGCACATTAGTTCTAAGTTAGGAAAGTTCCTCCTTTTTCACAACATACATCTCCAGTTCCTATTAAATGACTCACTTTTAGTGGTGGAAATTGTATTTGTAACCAATTAAATAGAAAATTATATGATGGATGCTGCACAAACATCTGTCACTGTATCACTGTATCACTGTCATCCTGTTGCTCATCATTTGCTTGAGTGAGCACCAGTAACATCTCCATTGTGAGACTTGTTGTTACTCTTTTTGGCATATCGAACATGCCACGGGTAGCTTGCCAGGCTCTGCCGTGCTGGTGAGATACTCTCGGTAGCTTGCCGGGCTCTCCGAGAGGGACGGAGGAATCGAACCCGGTTTGGCCACGTACAAGACAAACTCCCTACCCGTGGTGCTATCGCTCCAGCATATGCATGATCTATGACAAACACAAATGTTATCTAACTATCATTTATTTTGCTTTTTAGTTTTGGATGGTTTTCGGCAAATGTGTTCTTGTTCTCTCTTAGAATTCATTTGTGATGGCTGAGCTGACATTGGTTTTCAAATGTGTCATAGTTAAGTATAAAAAGAACCATACAATTTTTTGTGGCCAACAAAGAGTAGAATCTAATTTTACTGGTACACAATTATGGGGACATTTCATTTTGCTTATTCAACCAGTAGGTCATCACTTTAGGTATATCCATTTATCATCTCTATCATCCAAGTTGAAATAAACTTTTTCATTTTCCATAAAGTCTTTCTAGATTTCCACTTCTGAGCCAAAAACATTTTTCCCATTCTGAGGACTCACAGAACATTTTTCTGTACCTTAATTTCTATCTTTAAATAATATTAAATTTTTTCAGCTCATTTTTTCCCTTTATGAGGATGAATATTTATCCTAGCTCACTGAACTAAGTGTGTACTTAAAGCGGGTAGGGTGTTTACTTTGCATGCAGCTGACCCAAGCTTGATTGCTCCGTCCCTCTCTGAGAACCCAACAAGCTACCGAGAGTATCCCACCCGCATGGCAGAGCATGGCAAGCTACCCGTGGCATACTGGATATGCCAAAAACAGTAACAACAAGTCTCACAATGGAGACGTTACTGGTGCCCCCTTGAGCAAATCGATGAGCAACAAGAAAGAGGACAATGCTACAGTGCTATTTTGTTTTGAAGGGTGCAATTGGCAGTTCTTTTACTATATTCCTTGCCCAGTACTTTGGGTTTCATCCTGATAGTTCTCGGGGGACTATATAGGATAGGAGATTGAACCTGGTTTTCCTACATGCAAATCACACATTCATTCTGGAACCAAGCATCTATAATGATGAAATGGTTCAAGTGAAGATTCAACAACTTCTGCATTAGGAGCAGGCACTATACACATAATTCATGTGTTTTTGAAATACAGTAGAACATAGTCATTATCAGTCCATAAACTACTACCAAATTGATTGGGGCATATCTCTGTTCTACTACTTAAAGGTAGGCCTTTAGCCCATCACTGAATCAGTGTAAAAGTAATATGTAAATGGAAAAATAAAGGTAACTGCCTCATAGACTTATTGCAAATTGTAACAAGTGAATTGATATAAACACAGAGAACCTGGCCCTGAATAGGTGATATGTGTGTCAACTGTTATCATCTCCTGTGAAGCTCTGCTCTCAAGAGCTGCTTTCTAATAACGAAAGCCATATTTCTATAATTCCATCAATGCTAACCACACGCATATACTTGTATCACATATTCTCAGGATAGTAAGTAGAGTCAATTGACTAAGTAGAGTCAATTGATTTAGCTAATAAACGAGAGCGCTCTGTGATCTTTACACAGTATCCATACCAGTGTATGTATTATTTATCATTTTTATGTTTTTATAACAATGGACCATTTTCCTTTCTCTGTGGCACAGGTCATTCATGGGTCATAGAATTGTCAGTGAGCAGCAAACCCAGGGTGTCTCTGAAGACTCCTTTGACCCAGCCACAGCCTGGGCCGAGAATTCTCCAGTGGAGGAATTTTACAGGTCATTCCCAGTGACAAACTGAAATACTAACAGAGGCCTCGCATGAGGGAGGAAAATAAGTTCACAGGCCAGCCTACAGCAGGGGACCAAGCTTCACAACAGCACAGACCAAACATGGACTCGGGTGTATTTCTACTTTATCTATAATTTGTATGTGTTTTTGGTTGCCAAACTTTGTCATTTTATTTATTTATTTATTTATTTATTTATTTATTTATTTATTGCTTTTTGGGTCACACCCAGCGATGCTCAGGGGTTACTCCTAGCTCTGCACTCAGGAATCACCCTTGGTGGTGCTCGGGGGACCATATGGGATGCTGGGAATCGAACCTGGGTCGGCCACGTGCAAGGCAAACGCCCTACCCACTGTATTATTGCTCCAGCCCCCCAAACTTTATTTTTAAAAATATTCTAGGCCTTGTTTAAGTATCATGGAGCAAGAAAGTCAAGGTGTAAGCCCAGCCTAGGATGGAGTTCAATGGTAGAGTCTTATGTGTGAGAGACCTTGGGTAAAGTGTCTTGGCACTGTAAAACAAACATTAAAAAACTTCATTTCTGTCCCCCAAACCCCCACCAAAAAACAAAAACAAAAACAAAACCTAGAATTGGTTAGGGAAATAGTGTGCTTCCAAATGGGATGCTTACGTGTTTGCAATGTGACTTTTTTCTTCCCCCCAAAGAAGTGGAGTGTATTAATCCACCCTTTGAATCTAACATGGCCTGTGGCATTGGCCAATAAAAGAATACAGACTTGGTGCTTTGTAACTTCCGAACTCAAACCTCAAGACATCTGGTGGCTTCTCTTATCTTCTTCTGTTGTATTTCTAACTTAAACGCATGTGGAAAAGTCTAAGCTGGCCTATTAAATTCTGGAGGCACAAGATGTAGCAAATGACAGCTCTGGTCAGCTCAACGCTAATATGCCAGTTATCTATAGCTACACGGATGCACCAGATGACTTAATCATAGTCACTACCCTGCTGAGTCCAGTCCAAAATAGTGACTGAAAGAACTGGAAGCTAATAAGTGACTAGCCTCGGCCACCAAGTTTTATACCGGTTTGCTATATGGTGAAGAATATATTATATGTATGTGTCACTAAAAGAAAAATCAGTCCTTTAGTTCAGTGAAGCTATGTGAACTGTTAATAACCTCGTGGGCCTTTGAAAAGGTGTCTGAAGTGAAAGTGGCCGTTATAAGGGTATGACACAAGTTCACTACAAAGGAAAAATGTTCAGTGAGTGGTTCTCTGGGAGAGCTTTCACTGTGAAGGTGCTGGTGTTTGTGGAAGTAAGGTAACTATATACTCAAGAATTTTTTAAATCTGTTTTTCAAAAGTTATTTATGATAATATTTGCATTTAGACCAGTTTATAGTCTACCAAACATTTTCAACTACAATATATATTATCGATCGTAATAAAATATTGTTAGGACTGACCATGGCCACAATTTATGTGGTTTTCAAACTTGACATTATAGAGTTAAAAATGAGCTGAAAAGCTGCCACTCTAACATGCTATTTAATTTATTTTTAAATATTTAAGATCCAATGAAGATTTAATTCCAAGAAAGGGTTTAGTGGTTAAAATGGATGAATGATTATTGTATAGTTCAAACAGTTTCATCCACAAATGGAAACATCTCCTTTCTAAACCCCCTCCACTTATGAACTCAGATTTCCAAATTTCTTAGCAAGGTTCTGTAGTTCTACTTTGATCTCCATTTCCCCTGAGAATATGAGAGATCTGGACTCACAGACTTGCTTGAGGTAACTCAGCCTAAGACAAGATTCCAATACTTCTTTAGCAATTATAAATCCAGTTTTTTTTAACCCTTCTTAATTATGTTTGGGGACAGGTAACTGCAAAGTTTAAGACCAACTCTGATAAAATGATATGGCCCTGAATAGGTGATACGTGTGTCAACTGTTATCATCTCCTGTGAAGCTCTGCTCACAAGGACTGCTTTCTAATAACAAAAACCATATTTCTATAATTCCATCAATGCTAACCACAGGCATATACTTGTATCACATATTCTCAGGATACTAAGTAGAGTCAATTGACTAAGTAGAGTCAATTGATTGACTAGCTAAATATAGATAGCTGTCCACAATGCATGGCCATTATAAACTAAGATTAGAATATTAATGATTAATTTTTAGACAGTGAAATAATCTATGCTTTAACATTCTTGTAGAACCCTTTATGCCCTGATGATAGAAAAACCAGTGGTTTTATTCAAGGACCACAGAAAGGGAATAAAAATGTTATTGTGTCCCCAGAAGTAAAGGTATATAATCAAAACTTGGAAGTGGAAACTTTTAGTGTGAGCCACAAAAGTTGTAGCTTGCATTAATTCAGACACACACAGAAATCAAATTTTCTTTTAAAATAAAATTGGAGGTTTCTGTGCCTGTAAGTATCCAAAATTGTACAGATAGAATTCCAGTTAGGTCTATCTAGGAGACTGGAGAATCTGACGCCTAAGATTCCTAGAAGGAAGTTTATAGAAGCTCTGATCTACTGGACTCTTGAGAGGATTAATGCTTTTACTAAATCTGGGGAAAATCTTGTCTTTAAGGAAGGGGAATACTGCATCTTGCTACCATACGTTCACAAAACTTAATTTAGAAGTTTTTTTTTAAAAAAAAAAAAAGATAAAGAAAAGTTCTCCTGACTACCTAGCATAATATCTGAAGTTCATCTGCTCTCATATGCACAGTCTGCTTTTCCAAATCATTAATGGTTGGGTCTTCCATCAGAAGTCATGAATATCCTTGACCAAATGACCTCCAAACTGAAAAGGCAAAACTTCAGTAAAATTAAAAAACCCCATTCTTGGTTGTGGCTATTTCAGTTTTCGAATATCTGCAGAGAAGAAATTTGTACAGATGTTTGAAGGTATGCCAAGTACTAAGCAATGGACTTTGCAAAAGTTACCTTTATTTAATCTGCAGCCAACCATAAACACAGCCATTTTTTGTTCTCTTTATTTTGTAGACAGAAGAACAGGCTAACTTGTCCAAGGTCACCTTGCTAATGTAAACTGTCTCTAACATTCCCCATCTCTACCTCTGACCATCTACTATTTGTCCCACCAAGGGCTTGGTGAAAGCTACCAAACTTATTTACTGGCATTTTATAGAATGATATATTAGTGTTGTATAGCACAGAATCTGTATCATACATGCAAATTGTCTGCATTTTAGGAAGTCCTGGTAAAGAGAAATGAGTTCTAATCAAGTGGAAAGCCCACTGAGTTGACAAAATGCCCTGCTGGACTCTAAACCGATTCATCTAATTGTAAATAAAGGGATCTAGGCGTCTTGCTTTACTAGCTCTCTTTCTTCCTCTAAAATATCTCTATGAAACCAGTCAAAGAAATTATTACCTAAGTAATGAGTGTTAAGGAATTTCTTCCAATAGCAGAGAATCCCTACATCTGTGAGTTTTATTTTTAACCTTTCACCCCCCTCTTTTCACATGTATCCTTGGTAGGAGCGTAAGGTGTTAGAGTGAGGACCTCTATTTATTCCCAGGGTGTGTTTGGC
This sequence comes from Sorex araneus, assembly GCF_027595985.1. Lineage (NCBI taxonomy): Eukaryota > Metazoa > Chordata > Mammalia > Eulipotyphla > Soricidae > Sorex > Sorex araneus. Next base: position 290,010,293 of record NC_073303.1, read on the forward strand.
ATAAGCAGGAACTGCAGTGAGTGCTTCCCCCAAAAAGAGGCGTCAGAGACACCTCTTCAGGGTGTGTGGGTAGAGCCCCACTTAGCCTTTGCTGAGAAGATAGAAAGATAGCAGCCTGGCAGGTGGGACTGGAGGTGACAAACACTGTGGTGAGAGACAGCTGGGAAGAGCATAGTCTTAGATGTCACGAGATGCCTTTCTAGCACGGACTCCACTCAGAGTATGTTTCCGGGCAGTACAGCGACCTTCCAGACCTCCAATTTCTCAGCTTTAAAAGGAAACACTTGGGCCGACAGATGGCCAAGAAAGCTAATACGACGGCCTGTGTACTGTGTACAATCATGCTATTTCTTCTGCTAGTTGCAGACTTTAGTCTTTTGGAGTTGTGTTTGAGAGTAGGCCATCTGGACCCTCTTTTAGCCTCCTAGATTCTTCTGCACCAGCTTAGCTTATCTTGTAGACTACACACTTCTGAATGATTTTTACCTTGTGGTTTATGTGATTCAAGACTCCAAACCCAAGAACTTTAGAAGGGGTGGGGGGAGTGCTAATTTAGGATACATAACAATCCACTGAGGAAAGCATTTAGAATTAGACAAAATGGCCATGGGGGATTACCCACTCATAACTGAGAATGTAGCTTGCTGACTCCACAAACTATTGACTAATTGATCTGGATTTAAGAATCTTATCTCAAGGAGGCCAGAAAGAAGGTGTTAACTTCTGCTTTCCCACTGTTGCTCACTCCAAGTTCTGTGTTTTCGGCCGGGAGCCTTTATGAGTCACAGTCAGCTGAGAGCCATAACTGAACAAGGACCACAGGCTTCTGGCATTTGGAAAGCATTTTCATTAAACCTGTTGACTAAATTCTAGTCTCCTGCCAAGTCCAACATTCTTTCCAGAGCATCTCTGAAAAAATGATTGCCCCCTGTTCCAAGTTTTCCAGAGCTGGAAATGTACTGTTTTATTATGGTAAATGGTCCCATTTTTGTAAAGCAGTCAGGATATTTTATTGTGATAAGAGTCTTTACCTGAGTAAAGGAAGCCTATCTATCACAAACTTGCATCAAAATTTCTTTGGAAAAAAGCTTTTTCTGAACTAATCAGGATTGTTGGCCACAAGTCACAAATGGATACAGACTAGCGCCTGTGGAAAGGTACTATTTCAAAGTGATATTTGGGCTCAATTGGAAGTGAAAGAGTGTACCTAAACAACAGATAGAGTCTCAAGTCAAAGTCATATGTCAGGAATGTGACAAAGTCATATGTCAGTCTGGTTCATGTATAGGTACTCTGAAATGCTTGACCTATAAAAGGTTCCCCATCTGAAACTGAAACATTATATATATGCATATGTAGACTCACATATATATATACAGATATATCTATATAGGTATTAATGATTCGAAGTGCTGAGTCCTGAAAATAAACACATGTTTGGCAAGCTCAAGTCATGTGGTATAAACCAGACAATTGCACAAATCATCCCTTTTAAAAGGTGATCATTAGGCCTTTGTCAGATGGTTTATTTTTTCATATTCTAATTGTACTGTGGACATAATAAGTGTCCATTGTCTGTCTTGAGTAGGTAGATATCATTTTCCTCTAGACAACTGTTTTGGAATGAATTCTGCCATAAAATGCAGTTGTACCTTCCAGGTCATTAATGCCATGTATAACTTTGCATTTCTATTACCTACACTAAAACATACCAGGATCATTTAATGAACTTTTTAATTGACTTTAAAATAGTAGTGCAATCAGGCTCATTTGATTCATGCACAAATTCTACAGACAGGCGGAGAAAGAAAAATGTGAATCACAGTTTAAATAGATGCTTTTCAACTGCTTTGTAAGACAAATAGATGTATTAATTAGAGCATACTTTTAAGACATATTTTCTGCCTAAATGGATGAAGGAGAACAGAATATCATCTCACTGGAGACAAAAAGAAAAATCTGAGCTCTGACCCTAGAAACAAAATGACATTCTGCTTTCAGAAATGCCTATATTTTATAGAATAATGCATCGAGGCTTAGCGTGGGGCTCTGAGAGTCTGAAGGGGCCAGAGAAATGATCTCTGCATTTATGTAACAAAGAGGTTCTTGTCTAAGAGCAATATAAGTAGACCGCAATCTTTGTAATTCCTTTCAGCATAGAATGTGTGAAGAAGTTCAGTGGTTAACACAATTGTACTTTTATATGCCAGCAATTTAAGTATAAGAAGATTTAGACTCAGGGCAGAGGTGAAATTCTGGGTACACATGGTATTATGCTAAATGTTACTGAAATAATAATGACAGACAGACAGAGACATTATATAGACATACGCATGAATTCGGTAGCATGTTTTCTGATATGGGTAAGTTAATGAATGTTTTTTTACCTTTATTTTTGGCTACCCTAGCAATATTCTGCTGTCTCTGAGGTCACTCTCAGCAATATTTGCTCTGAGTTAGACAATTCAATGCTGAACCAAGTAATGCCATGTTGCTGAGACCCAGCTATGCTGAAGACCTCTAGAGTTACACCAGGCAGTGTGCTGTGGGGGGTTGGGGTGGGGTGGGGGTGAGGGACATGTACTTGGACATTGAACTTGTACCTACACATGCAAAGCATACATTACTGTCTTGAGACCTATCTCCCTGGCTTCATTATTTGTTTGCTTAATTTGTGGGGTGGGGTATTAGGCCACACCTGGTAATATTAAGGGTCCAAGATTATTCCTTGTGGTACTCAGAGAGGACCATACAAAGTTCCAGGTATCAAACACAGAACAACTGCATGTAGGGCAGGTGCCTTACCCATTGTACTATCTTACCTGCCCTATTTGCTTGATTTTAATGAAAAAATAAGAACAGATTTCCTTGGAAGAGTGATCATGTGTTTTTTTTTCTTTGAGCTTCTTTGGCATTCATATCCACTCACCTTGAATCATTATTTGTGAGTAAGTCTTAGATTATTGGATTTTAGACATGCAAGAATGGGCTGTTTCTTTCCTTTTTTCCTTTTCCATCCCCCTGACAATGTCTGTCAAGCACACAGAGGATCGTTGGTGGGTATACTGAGTGAATGCATCATGAAATGGAATAAGGAAGACATGGGACGTCTTGCAGTCCAGGAAGAATTCACCCAGATCACTTTCGACAAGACTATGTGAACTTGGCAAGCAAATTCAACTCTCTAGGGCTTTTCTGTAAAATGAAGGGGTAAAGTAGTGTCGAGATGAAGGATGGTAAATAGGTTGCAACTTGCACGCCCACTCAGATCAATTAATAGTGGCTGAATTGCACTTGAGTTTGAGATGGATTTGACAGTTCCATCGGTGCTAGGCTGGGAAGAAGACTGAGATTTATTAGCCATGTCTGTCATGAACATTGAAGTGGGAAGTGTTTGCATGGATAATCTCTTGGCCAGAGTCAAATACATCTAGGCCTTTTAATTGCTGTTCAAATTGAGGTCTTCAATGGGAAAGTAAGGTGGCATTAAACCAAGGAGGTGGCAACATTTTCTAAATTAAATGCTCTCTTTGGCAAGATTGCACATTTCAGGTATGGGCAGGCAGAATACAGCCTGATAAAAAAAAGTGACATTAGTAAGCTTTTGTCTGTTTTATCTCTATTTTATAGAACATAAATAAATTATTAACAAAATAATTAGCATTAACAGAATACAAAAGATAGCATAGGGTTATATGCAAGATATATCCATGTAGATACATCTACTTACTTTCCAGGAATTTCCCTAGAGAGACCATGTTCATCAAGTGTGCAGGTGATATAGGTTATGGTATATCTTGGATTTCCAAATATAAGCTGATTGAGCCTGGTGTGCTGATTGCTTAAGGTACCTGATTGAGACAGAGATTTCTGGGGCTACTTCAGAACAAATGAAACAGAAAAGCTCAAAAGAAATACTTTTGAGAATACTTATCCTAAAAAATATTCCATCGTGACTATTATATGAATCCAGGATTGGAAAGCACTGATAGATGAAACATAGTGCAAAAGTATCAGAAAATTATTCAACTTTACTATAACAAAATTAAGGAAAATCTAGGTTGAGAGTAGTATGCATGACAAATTTGCAGAATTTAGTTGGCTATAAGTTCAGGATAAACTATATCTGAGATCAGACCACTAAAATAGCTACAACAGTGTTAGTCTGAATGTATACAAGTATAATATTTAGAGCAAAGATGAGAACCTCTTTATTAATCTTCACTCTTGGAAGACAACTAGACTAAGTTCTGATTTAACCGCAGTAATTGTTATTTTAGTGTGAATATCTAGTAGCAGCAATAATTTTCATACAACACTTGGTAATTCCTAAGCTTTTATGTACAGCATTTTATTTACCCTAAAATAAAGCATTAATTCAGCTGTGTTGATAGAATAGAGCCCATTGGTAGATGCCCAATACAAGCATAGGTCTTTTATCCCTTCAAACACCATGCTATTTGGAGAATGTATAGATCAGTGGAATAAGATAGTAAAATCATGTCATTAGAAGAACTAGAATCTTTCATCTTATGTAGATTTAATAAGGCTTTGTTGTCTCCAAAGCACTGGTACATTTCCAAGGAGGAAGAGAGAATAAAGAGAGCAAATTTGCTGAATGGTAGAAGTTAGAGAACAACTTTGACCAACACTTAACTTTTTTTAAAGAGTCAATGTGTCCAAAAGATGGAACAGACTGAAGTCTACAAAAATATAAACATTGTGTGCATGGGAACTAAGCATGAACCTGGCCACCTTGATCCTAAAAAGAAACTCTGGGTTGTGGGGAAACCCAGCCTCACCTGGTCTTCTGGTGATCAAATTTACCGAATTACATATCTGAAGATTGTGTGTGGGTTGGAGGGGTGTGAGGAGGATAATTACATATGTGTGTGTTGGGTGGGAGAGGGATGACTTCACATGTCAGAAACTCCCATTCTAAGTTTCAGAGGTCTCACCTAGCTCTCTCAGCTATGCTGGAGAAACTAATTTCTTAGCTTGTCCTAGAAGATTGGGACGAACCAGGTATCCCAATGCTATTGTCAACCACCACCTTTGTCCCTTCACTTCAAATCCCTGATTTTGTCATAGAACCACAGATTCCCAGACCTTGAGGCCCCTTGGAGAACATTTGGTCCACCTGAGCACACTATACATGGAGAAACAATGAAGTATATGACTTGGATCTTGGGCTCCGTTAAATGCATTTGAAAGAGGTCTACGGACCTCATGCTCATGCTTATGTTCATGCTCGTCATTTCTCTGAGACCTGTGAAAAATAATTCCCTAGGAAGTGAGTGCCAATGGGGCCAGTCTCTTGCCTCTCAGCATGATGTTTCACCTCCTTCACTGAAAATCTCTTCTTTCTATCTATCCTTGTCTCTACACTGAATACAATAGAGAGCTTAGAGTTGAGCTCATAGGAAAATCAGTCTTTGTTTTGGACAATGCCATTTTCCTCCAAACTTGGCCTTGGGATGGTATACGACACTGCCATGGTTTCACCAAATGATTTCTCCAAGAACACAGATGACAAAGTGTAGGTATTTTTTTTAAGTTACAACTAAGACTGCTGATGTGTTTCCCCTCCCCGACACTTTCTTGGATCACACCCAGCGATGCTCAGGGATTACTCCTGGCTCTGCACTCAGGAATTAATTACTCCTGGCGGTGCTTGGGGGGACGATATGGGATGCCGGGTATTGAACCCGGGTCAGCTGTATGCAAGGCAAATGCCCTACCCACTGTGCTATCACTCCGGCCCAAACTGCTGATGTTCTTAAGGAAACTTCACAAACATTCCTTTAGGTTGATTATATATGTTAATTCCCCCCTGGGTCACTTTTGTTCATGTATTTGTGTGCTAAAGACCAGATCTTAGTGCTATGGTTGGAAAATAGTTTTATAAAAATTGAAATTCTTAATGGGGTGAGGACATATACAGACTTTGTTTATTTTCTTTTGTTTGTTTCCACCCTTCTCTCCTGATTTTATTTCTTTTCACTCCTCTTTCCCTCCCTCTTTCCTCTCTTTTATCTTTCTTTCTGAATGTTCTAACTTTGAGTCACAGGTATTCACTAGTTATACAATGCATGTCCTTAATCTAATAAATAATATTATACATATAGCCTGAATATAAGAATGCTCTATCCTGCCTTTCAACTCCTTTACCTATCATAGAACACAGCTCTAGACAACTAAGCTACCAGACACTGTTTCCTTTGTGAGTGTCTATTCCCAAGGCCAGTTCAAAATCCTTCCTAAATCTGACAAACATTTTCATTTGTTCTGAAGTCATTATGCCTGCAAGGCCCAGCTTTTGCAGTAACAAACACCAAAGGTTACTAGGCCTGCCCTGACTATTTCAAAATACCTCTTTGTGATTGCTCACCACTCTTTCAGAAATTTTCCTTTCTCCACTGGAAATTTTAATAGAGTACTCTATGCTAAAGGTGAATTTTTCTAGTGAGGGAATGCAAATATTCCACTCACAGCCCTTTTTCTCCCTTTCAGTCATGATTCTGCTTGTCATATTTAGCAGGAAAAGAAAATTCCAAATCAGAAGACTCAACTCTCCACATCTCATGACTCGCCGAGGTCAGCTTCCCAACTATTCAAGAAGAGAAATGTTAAATAAATGAAAAATGTCCTCTGCTGCAAGTATGGAATAAACGTAGAACTACAAAAAATTCTTTGGGGTAAAAGTCTGGGGGTCATCTTTTGTCTCTTCTCCTCATAACATAGACTGCTAAGCCTTTTGACCTTGACCAAGTGAATTAGCAGCTCTGTTCCTCTAAAGGGAATAAGACAGTTTGTAAGTTTATTATAAGGAATAAATGAATTGCTGGTTTTATGTCAGAGGTTCCAAAATGTTTCTAAAACTATTTCCCTTTTCAGGAAAAAAAAAGTCACTCGGCATCTCCTTGGAAATCTACCTTCTTTAAGTGAACAAATGGGAAGTATTTGGGTTAGAGATAATACAGTAGGTAAGGTTCTTGCCTCATGCATGGCTTACCCAGATTTAATCTCTGACACCCCCTATGGTCCCCAAGCCTATCCAGAATGATCCCAGGGCAAAGAGCCAGGAGTGAGCTCTGAGCACAGCCAGGTGTGGCCAAAAATAAATTTTAAAAAAAAGATTAAAAAAATAAAGGGAAGGGAAGGGAAAAAGAGGAGATAGGGAGAAAAAGTGAAAATGCCCCTCTCTTACCCCCATGCCCACTCCCAAAAGGAGGTAGGGGAGGTACTTTGGGAAATATGGTTGCAAATCATGGTGAGAAGGTTTCACTGGCAACGGAAGAGCCCAAAAACAAACAAACAAAAAGCCTAAGCTTTTTGGAGACAGGTGTGGGTGAGTGACAGGACAGTGAGAAGAAGGGGTGGCTGATGGAGGTGGGGGTATAAAAAAATGAACAACTGAGGTGTTATAAGAATCCAGGTTAACCAGCCCTGCTCATTGAGGGCTGCAAGAATGTCAGCAGTGAAAGATGCCTGAGAAATCTGGGATTCCCTCTTCTCAAAGCCAGCAATGGAATTTACAGCAAGCATTAGGAAGTAAGGTCAAACATTGTTTTAGAAAAGAAACCATAAAACAAATAACTGGCATTGAAAGCAGCTTTGGGTAGAAGATAAGCAATTTTGACTTTGTCTCAGCACGTCAGGAACTTGATACTGATGGTAGGCAGGGAACTTGCTCTTTAAAAAAAAAAATTAAATTTTATTGAATCACCGTGAGACTGTTACAAGCTTTCATGTTTGGGTTACAATCTCACAATGATCAAACACCCATCCCTCCACCACCAATATCCCGGTATACCCCCCCCTTTCCCACCCTCCCCCTGCTTCTAAGGCAGACAATATTCCCCATACTCTCTCTCTACTTTTGGGTTTGCAACACAGACACTGAGAGGTCATCATGTTTGGTCCATTATCTTCTTTCGGCATGCATCTCCCATCCCAACTGGTTCCTCCAGCCATCATTTTCTTAGTGATCCCTTCTCAGTTCCATCTGCCTTCTCCCCTCCGCTCATGAAGCAGTCTTCCAGCTGTGGGGCAATCCCCCTAGCCCTTGTATCTACTCTGCAATCCAGGTACCAGCCTGGGTCGGGGCTTCTGCTGGGGCTGCGTTCTTGCCCATTTCCCAGGGAACTTGCTCTTTGTAAGACTTAATTTCTTTTTTGCTTAGTGAAAGGATGAGAGGGATGCAGTTTGATAGATTTTTCTTCTCTGGCTCTGATATTCAGTGTTTTTTGATCTGCGAGCGTTCTTGTGCTTAACAAGGAGGGGACATGATGACGCCTACTTATAATTAAAAAAGAGAAATAAAGAAAAAAGAAATCCCTCATGACTTAATAAAACTAGTGAACTGTGCACCATTTCTAGCAATCCCTGGCAAATGTTTCCTAACAGTAGCAGCTTGCTTACCCCTTATGGAATATTTGTAGAAAAGGAGGTACAGATTGTAAGCAGGAAGACGCTCGGGATGTTGAATATCTTTGAATGTCTGATAAGAAAAGGGAAAAGAGGAAATGGCATTTGATGTTAATCTTATTCATTCGATAAGCATATGCCAATTGCACACTGTGAGCCTATGCACCCAGTCCAAGAGAATCCCACTCAGTTTTAGTCTTCAAGAAGTCAACTTAGTGTAGGAGACAAACAGGTAATAAAAAATTCACTTTCCAAGATTTAATGAAATCAGAATTGGAAAACAAAAAGCTTCCTCCCATGGGGAAGGGAGAGAATTGGCAGTGTTTCATACAGGGTAGTACTGAGATAGCTCTTCAAAGATGAGCGTATTTTGACAGAAGGACAGTAGGAAAAGGAACATTCCAGACTGGTATAATGACACAAATAAAGTGGGGAGCGCTGGATATTTTTAGGTTGCGAAGGTAGGCAACATTGCTGAAATACAGAAGCATGGGTGATCACAGTGAAGTGACTAGGTGTTTGTTTATTTTGTTGTTTAGTGACTTGAGTTGCAATTGGTTTGATCTGGAATTCTTGCTAGAGCATTTCCCCAGTGCTCATTTGAGGAAGCAAGAATCACTGATAAGATGGTTGGGAAGATGATGTCAATATTTAGTAATTGTCACAATGTGATCTATACATTTGGCATAGAGAGGCATATGGAAGTGGCTGATCTCTTAGGAGATGAATCTGGGGAATCGCTCCATGTCCGAGTGCTTGCCTTGCAGGCCTGAGGCCTAGCCCAATTACTGTCTGTCTCCCTGCTGTCCGGTGCAATTCCTGCCATTTATGAGCCCAGTGCCCTGTGTCCAAGTGTGTGCAAACCTCAGTCTTTGCAACAACAGTGGCAAGAGTGAAAAGGTGGGCAAGAGATGAATCTTAGTTTTCATAGGGGCTTCTTATTAATAGTAAGAGATCGATTATGCTCCCAGTAACAGATTGGCGAGTCGGAGACTGTAGATAGGGGACTTGGAGAAGTCAAATTATTTTACCAAATCTCTCTAGATGAATGGTATGGAGTCAGTTACTGGTGATTTGACAACGATTTTGTGGTGACATCACTGTCATCCCGGTTGTTCATCAATTTGCTCCAGTGGGCGCCAGTAACATCTTCATTTGTCCCTGTCACATGCTAGTGTATCTCAATGGCGTCTGCTCGCTCCAGGAACATGAAGAGCACGTTGTTGTTACTGTTTATGGCATATCCAATATGTCACGGGTACTTGCCAGGCTCTGCCATACGAGAAAAAAATAAATAAATATAATGAAAATAAAAATAAAGAGGTCAGGCTACTCAGAATAACTTCAGGCGACCATAACCATGCTTGCCTCACTGTAAGTGCTCATACTATCATACCTCATACCTCTTCATTCTCAGCAATGGAAAACAAATTATCTAATGATTCCTTTTCAGCAGGTCCCATTTTAGGGGAGAGACTCTCCAAACAATAATAGTGAGTTTTGTTGAAATATTGAATGCAATCAAAGTGAAAGTAAAGTGAAATTTATTAGTTACACAGGCGGGGGGGGCTAGGGGCATGGGGGGGCTAGGGGTGTGGGGGTTCAGGGTGGAGCTATACTGTGATTCTTGGTGATGGAATATGTGCACTGGTGAAGGGATGGGTGTTTGAGCATTGTATAACTGAGACTTAAATCTGAAAACTTTGTAACTTTCCACATGGTGACTCAATAAAAAAATTTAAAAAAAAAAGACATACTGGGATTAGAAAAAAATAAAGAGGTCACGGTTGTGAATGCTACATATGGTGGCTACAGAGTAAACACAAATCTGGCCTTGTGTAAATGATTCGGTGAACATAGGCACAGTTAACTGACATTTCTCTGCCTTTTCTTCTTCCTCTAAAGACTGTGGCAACACTTTTAGTGCCCTGAGTCACTGTGTGTAGCCCGTGGTGTGGGAGGAGAGAGGAACAGAAGTCAGGAGATGAAGTTTCTAAGCAGCGCTTCAGGCTACTCAGAATAACTTCAGGCGACCATAACCATGCTTGCCTCACTGTAAGTGCTCATACTATCATATTATCTACCTCATAGGTTTGTGTGAGAATGAAAAGTCATGAACTGGTTGGGGCTGGAGCGATAGCACAGCGGGGAGGGCATTTGCCTTGCACGCGGCAGACCCAGGTTCGATTCCCAGCGTCCCATATGGTCCCCTGAGCACCGCCAGGAGTAATTCCTGAGTGCAGAGCCAGGAGTGACCCCTGTGCATCGCCAGGTGTGACCCCAAAAAAGAAAAAAAAAAGAAAGAAAAGATAAGTCATGAACTGGTAATAAGAGTTGTTTGTAAAAATAATACTACAAAATATGTTTACAGATGTTATTTAAACATTATCTGACTTATGTGTTTAGGTTATTATTTTTAAATTAGTTTACAAATATACAAACTGAGTATATGGAATCTAAACACAGGTCTACTAGGCAAACCACATGTTTAGGGCAAAATTTACCTATAACCAGAACAATTTAGGAAAGTGGATGCTGACAGTTGATGGGAAGGAATAAAATGTTTCATGAAGATTATTTTGGAGGATAAGAAAATAGAAGTAGGAAAGTATCTGTCCAGATAGAATTTTTAAGACTGGGATTTGGAGGTGTCCAGGAAATTATCCTCTCCACCTGAAAGCTGAGTCTCATGGTAGGAAATAGGATGGTGCACTGCAAAGGTCAGTCTCTCTCCCAGATGAAACATGACTTCTTGGGTTGAGGGCCAGTCTTCTCCTTACCCTTTAGGAAAGAGAAACTCAGAAATGGATACATTCTTTGTTTTTGTTTTTTGGTCACACCTGGCAATGCATGGGATTTATTCCTGGCTCTGCACCCAGGAATTACTCCTGACAGTGCTTAGGGGACCATATGGGATGCTGGGAATCGAATTAGGGTCGGCCACAAGCAAGGCAAACACCCTACCTGCTGTGCTATTGCTTGAGCCCCAGAAGTGGATCCATGCTTAAGCACTCATCTAACCCTGGCCCTAGGGAATGCAGAAAGACAATCTAAATCCCAGTTTCTCTGAGTCCTTCTGACCTCGTAAGTTTTTCAGGGCTCTATGAGCAATTATTAGAAAAGATGCGCCTCCTTCTTGGCCTGGCCACTCTGATGTCATTCTGTGGCCCTAGGTGTGATGAAATGATATTTAGAATCATAACTTCATTGAATAAGTCCAAGCTTTGATTTGATCATTCTTTTTCATAAAGTTACAGCCACTCTCTGTGTATACCTCTTTTATTCTTTACTTCTTTCTTTTTATTTTATTATATTTTAATGAATCACCATGAGATAGTTACAGACTTACAAACTTTCATGATTATACAGGAAAGTTTGTAAGTTTCAGTCGTACAATGTCCAAGTACCCATCCCTCCACCAGTGCCCAATCTCCACCACCAATGTTCCCAGTATTCTTAACACTATCTGCACCCCTTCCCACCCCCTGCCTCTGTGACAGGCACATTCCCTATTTCTCTATCGTTTTGGGTGTTAAATTTTGCAATACAGGTACTAAGCAGTCATCATGTTTGATGCATGGTCTACTTTCAGCACTCATCTACTATCCTGAGGGTGCCCTCCAACCACCATTTACTTAGTGGTCCCTTCTCTATCCCAGTACGTGAGACTGGCTTCCAAGCTGTGGAGTGATCCTCCTAATCCTTATCTCTACTGTCCTTAGGTATTAATCTCCTGTTATGTTACTGTGTCCGCTGGAGTAAATCAGCAAACAATGGGATGACAGTGATACAGTGATATACAGTAATATTCCACAAGTGAGTGCAGTCATTCTATGTCTGTCCCTCTTTCTGACTCATTTCACTTAGCATGATACTCTCCATATCTATCCACTTATATGCAGGTTTCGTGATTTCATCTTTTCTACCAGCTGCATAGTATTTCATTGTGTAGATATACCAAAGTTTCTTTAAACCAGTCATCTGTTCTCAGGCACTCGGGTTTTTTTTCCAGATTCTGGCTATTGTAAGTAGTGCTGCAATAAACATACAAATACAGATGTCATTTTTACTGTACTTTTTTGCATCTCTGGGATATATCCTCAGAAGTGGTATTTCTGGGTCAAATGGGATTTGAAATTATAAAATCCCTCTCGTTTTTTCCAACAAAATATTCTCAACCACTTCCATGTTTTCACCAATTCTTCCTTTCTTTGGGATCCTTTGGGTTCCTCAACAACTATTTTTCCCTGGATATACTTCTCTTCTAAGATCTTCAGGCATGGAAGCCTGGATCTTTCTCCAAAACACTTCTCTTGGGCTGCTCTCCTTTACAAACTATCACCCCATGCATTATCCTGCCATTGTTTTTACTGCTTTCTTCATTTTCTATCTTTTCATTATATATAGTGAAAGGAATGGTCACATTTTCTTCTCAATGCCCTGATTTTGGGAATGTTGACATTATCATTCACCTCCAACTTGAAGACACATGTTCTTTTCTTTGTATCAGATTTGATTAATCATGCTGCATAACATTTGTAACCATAGTGGTAAAACTGGAAATGTACTGTATTTCCTTACAGTGCTAAGAAACAATCATGTGAGATGACTGACATTGCATGAAACGTCACATGCCACCCTAAGCACAAATCAGTGCTTAGGTCTCAAGAGATGGACAATTATGAATCTGGTTCTTAACCTTCCTACTCCTCATTTTCCTATACCTTGAAGGTCAATGATATTCTAAAGATTACAGATGTTTTAAGTATCAAATGAGATACTGCATAATATGTCCTGGCTTTGAGAAGAAGCTCTATGAATGATAGATAAAGATAAGTAAAATGGAATTGTAATTCAGTATGACCCCTTAAGTTGGGGAAACTGATGTTGTCGTGTTGGATTGTGCTTAATTGAGGGAAAATAAGTTCTCTGATAAGAAGAGTTAACAACAATTAAACAAGAAGAGAGGACCAATGTTTATGCTCAAAATAAATCTCTGAGTGTCATACAAATATATATTTGGAGGTATTATGTGAAAAATAAAAAATAGAAAAAGATAAATATTATTCAGATAAATGTTCATATACATCAAAAGTCAGAGGACTTGTTTATGGCAATTTTCCTCAACACTATGACAGTGTAACCTTAGCAAGACGATCTTTATTGGAGCGTCAATTCTTTTCTACAAAATCTAAATGGTTGAAGCTATCATCCAGCTCTAGAGTTCTCAGACTGTAGATATTAAATTCAATGTAAAGCCTCAAGGATTTAAAAACCAAACAAATCCCCGAACCACTGTGTTTCTGGGCAATGAGCATTGGGAAATGCTTCAGAAGAGGTATCTCAATATCAGCCATCAGGCATCAGAAAGGACATTACTGTAAGGGTGGGGGTGTGTGTGAGTAGCTTTTTTCCATTCCCATTGAAGACAGAGCCAAAGCAAACTGACTTAAGTTTCATAAGGGAGGTCTTTCCAACTGTCTGTGGTGTGTAATCCAGACACAGTTACCAAAGAGAATTAGGAAATTGTATCTATAAGAATAGCAGGGCAAAGGGTTTCGGCAAGTGGCACTGTGGAAGTCTCCCAGTCCATTGAAAGTCACATATCTGCTAGGTTAACTGTCAAGCATCACTCAGCTCTGACCTGGTTCTGTTCCTCTCCCTTTTACTGAAATGTTACTATAACTAGGCAGTGTGACTCAGAGCCAAATTGGGTGAATTAGATTCCTCGTTTCTTATTGTTTTATTATTAGCAATTAGATGACACTGTGTATATTACTAATGTGCTTTACAATGAGTTTTATTAGCTGTTCTTTGCAATTATTTTGAAGTACAGCTCCAGTTTCTTTTAAGATGGAAATGCTGACACTCAAAGAGATGAGAGCAAAGCCAGAAATGATACTGGAAGGTATAAGTTCCCAATCTCTTAGCAATTATACCTATACTGCCTAATAATATCTACTAAATCATAAAAGGAGACCATTAAGCAAATGTGAGGGTTTGAAGGGCAAGAAAACGAATAATCTATACCTCAGAAACTTTATTATGCATATCCCAGATATATGGGAGCCTTTCTAATGCTGTAAACATTTGAGGTCATTTGCAGCATTGTAATACAAATTAACTGGTCTTTGGTGAATGCAAATAGTTGTGATCTGGTTGCAGGAGGTCACAGAACTAAGGGCATACTTTAACCCCTCTTTCCTTGAAAAACCTATTGGCTTTAAATAAAGAAGAAAAGTGCCTGCTTTAGAGGTAGTCTGGGGTAGGGAGGAGGCACGATGATGAATGGGGATGGTGGGAAGGTAACTGGGGCCACTTATGGTATAAAATGTGCACTGGTGAAGGGATGGGTGATAGAACATTGGATGACTGAAACCATGAACAACTTTGTCACTGTGTCTGTCATGGGGATTATAGATAAGATAGAAAAAAGAATGTGATGGAAGAAGTCATCAGAGACCTGGGTATCTGGCAGCACCAGTAACTTGCTCTGGAACTCTGGGAAGTCCCTTCCCCATTCTGGGAAACAGCTGTCAATCAGTGTTGACTTAAGTGTACAAACACTTGGAAGCAGGACTTGTAGTTAAGTTTTAGTTGAACTGTCTCTTTCCATTGCTGTGGATATGTGGACTTAGTAGGGCCACATGCAGAGGGAACATTCAGCAAATGTTTGTTATAAACATGCCTTAGACTCAGATGTGGGCAACAAAGAACTGAAAAACAAGGGTCTGCAAAGGATAGAAGTGTATTTCTCGAACACTGTAGTAGGTAGAATAATGACCCCCCCAAAGATATCCATGTCATGATATATGCATGTTATATATTTGTTAGATCAAGGGGAATAAAAACAGCAGATGGGATTAAAGATGCTAGGACATAGACCCCAACTAGGGAGATAATCTGAGTTTTCTAGCTGGTCCCAATATTTTTCCAAGAGTCCTCAAAAGTGATATAGGGCCTCAGAGAAAAGAACCCGAGTTATGTTAACATGAGACAGATGATACTAACACCATGGACTTTGAACAAACAATAAGGGAACTATGATCCAAGGTATGTGGGATGCTTCCAAAACATGGGAAAGAGAAGGAAATCCATTTTCCTATACTTCCTTCCAAAAGGGATGCATCTTGCTAACAGCTTCTCCCCCCCACCCCCGCACCCTGGGTTCTATGTATTTATTTATGTATTTATTTAGGAGGTGGAGTTTGAGGCACACCTCAAAACTCAGGAACCATGGGGTATTGTACATAGATACAAGCTGCATGCAATCACCTTAACTCCTATACTATCTCTCCAGCCCACTAAAACTTTGAATTTAATGCAATGAGATGTTTCTCACATTTCTGATATGCATAACTTTAAGATTAAAGTAGATGTTGGGTTTCAAATCCCTTACTATGTAGCCAGCAGATGATAAAAACTATATACAACTACCTAAAAGATATCAGAAGTCAGCAGTCTCAATAGGGACATGCCGTCCCATGGATCTGGACTCAGACTCTTGTTACTCTGTGGCATAACATCGATTTATAGGTCATCCCAAGGACAAACACACCTGTTGGAGCTCCAACTGCTCAATCTGCTGTTTGGACAGTAGATAGGATTAGTAAAAAAAAGTGTCATTGGGGCTGCATAGATAGTACATTGGGTAGGGTATTTGTCTTGCATGTGGACAAAGACAACCCACGTTGTGTCCCTGGTACCCAATAAGGTTTCTCCAGGCACTTCCAGGAAATTCCTTAGCACAGAGCCAGGAATAGCTCTTGAGCATCACTAAATGTATACCCCCGCTAAATAAATAAATAAATAAATAAATAAAGTTTCTGTAAGGAAAGTCTCTGGAAATCACATGCACTTTGCCAATTTCTCACTAATCATATGACTGGGCTGTAGTCAGACAGACACAGTAAGCCACGGAAGGGGCAGGGAAATCCAATCATTTAGCTGACTAATTTTGTGGGCAGTCAGAAACCAGTCTTATTACAAACTTACACCATTGTTCATACAGCTGAATGGTGTCTTTACCTTGTTATCCCACCATCTAGTTGTTGCCAAATGCTATGGAATATAAATCAGGAATGCTCTTATATCCATTTCCTTCCTGGCATTCCCCTACCATTATTCTTCTTATGTTCTATATTTATGCAGCTTTCCAAAAGCCTTTCTTCCCGAGCTGTCTCTCCTTTCCTGTAATGATGTCAGACTAACTTTATGAAATATGGCATGTCATTTTACTAATCAGAATATTTCAGTACTCTCCCATGACTCTGGAACATCATCTAAATGCTGACCTTTCCTGAGTGTATGCCCTTGATCACACTATGTCCTAGAAGTGAAAGTCCCCTTCCCTACTGACATTCAATATTCAAAGCTTACACAACTTTCCAAGTAGGTACAAGTGATACTTTTTGCACTCTTTTTTGATATTCTTATATCATGTATATAAGCTATGAGTAGTATTCTCTCGACATCTGTAACTTTTAGAATTTTCTTTTATGTCAATTGAAAGCAAGGCAAGGATTGGAGCAATAGCACAGCGGGTAGGGCATTTGCTTTGCATGGGGAGGACCCGGGTTTGATTCCTCTGTCCCTCTCAGAGAGCCTGGCAAGTTACCGAGAGTATCCCACCAGCACGACAGAGCCTGGAAGCTACCCGTGGCGTATTCGATATGTCAAAAACAGTAACAACAAGTCCCACAATGGAGATGTTACTGGTGCCCGCTTGAGCAAATCGATGAACAACCTGATGACAGTGCTAGAGTGCTACAGTCATTCATTTGAAAGCTTGGATAGATATTTGACCAATATATATTTAAACTCTGTTTATGTACCCTGTCCTTTTGGCTGGCATTGTGTGACTGACATAATGCTTTTCAAATGAATGCATCAGATGAATCATTTGCCTGGTGCTTGACCGTATCCTCATTACTTGATTACTGATCTATCTGCAATCAATCTGTCCATCCTTTATATATTCACCCATCCTTCACCTAACAAGCAACAAACAAGAATAAAATTATTATGAATAATCAACCCTGTTGAAGAGGACTTCATCCAATTTTTGAAGTTATTCTACTAGGGATATGTTCCTTTTTTATTCTGTTTGGTTTTGAGACCATACGTGGAGGTGCTCAGGGCTTCCTTCCATATAGTACTTGGGTGTTGCTCCCAGTGTTGTAAAGGGAAAATGGTTACCACAGCAATGCTCAGGACCACACATGGCAGTACTGAGGAGGTCTTGTGGTTCCTGCTAGGGATTGGATCTGGGGTGTCTGCCTAGGAAGCCAGCACACTAGCCTTCTGAACCTTCTCCCTGGCCCTGGGAACGTTCCACCTTGTCCCTGACGGGAGTGACACCATTCACTTACTACATTCTTTTAAAATTGCGTGTATGTTTTTTTTCTGTCCATCTAGACTAAATTCCTAAAGTACTGGGTTGCATCTAATTCCTCTCTGTATCTCTACCCTCCAGCACTTTGAACATATGCTTTCAGGAAATGAATGCCAAATGGACTAACTGCTCTGAAGGACTTTGGCCCACGTCGTTGTAAATTTAGGAAGCATTATTTCCTTCCTTTGCCTAGGGCAAAAGGATATTTAGAATGTCTGACCTCTTACTTCTGCCCGAGTGCTTTTGATAAAGAGAATGCTTTGATTATATATATATATACATATATATATGTATATATATATATATATACACTTCAAAGCAAGGGCCAACCATTTCAAAAGGTGAGCAGATGGGCTTTGCAGGTGGCTTCACGGAGTAACTGGGTGGATTTCAACTGCCCATGCTAAAATTGGCGCTAGGGGCGAATGTCTTGCTTGTCTTGCCTCTTTAGAAAGTCCTCTTTCTAAGACACGTTTCAGGAAAAGAAGAAAGAGAAATGAAGGGGAGAGAGAAAATAAAGACAGCTGCTCGGTTGCCACTGGAGGGAAATGGTCTAAAGATGAAGGATGTACTTGAAGAATAGACTGATCCATTTCACCTTTCATCTCTCCTTATTACTCCACACTCCCATGTCAAGCTTCATTTCCTATTAGGATCCGTCTAAAGAAAGAGCTTGCTTTTCTTTATGCCTCCCCTAAGCCTCCAAAGGCATTTCTGATCTCTTTAGCTAGAGCTAGCTGAGTGGGGCCGTGACCTCTCTCTTTCCTGCTGCTCTGAGGAGGAAGGGAAGGTAGGGGAGGTGACAGGCAGGTGACCTACCTTACAGCTGGAGTAAGGAGTGCTTTGCCCAAATTAGCATCACAGAGAGAGTGTGCTAGCTCCCCTTCCTGATTCTGGCATCAGAGCCAGATACATAGCGGCAGTCTGAAGTGGATGCTGTGGAGGGAGGGACCCGGGAAAGATAGGGAGAATCTGAGTTCATTAGTGATTCCGCACACTGACAGAAGGCAGAAAGGAGGGGCGAGAACCAGAGCATGTGACAACTAATAGTGAATGACTCCAAATCCGTGTCCATAAACATCTGTGGAAGCCATGGTTAAGGGCTGGCTTGGAGTCGGAAAGAAACTGGCTTGACAAGGAAAGCACGGGACTGATTTTCCGTCAGGTACTGAAGTGAGAATTTATCCATAGGGTTGGAAAGATTACCATGGTATAACTGTAATAATAATCTCTGGGCTTTGAATTGAATACTGTTGAGAGAGAACACTTACTTCAAGGTGCTTTGCTATTGGTACATTGCTTTTAAATTCTTTTTTCTTTCTTCCCTGTCAATAGCACTGAAGTAAAAGGCAACTCAGAGCAAGCTGAAAGGAACTGTGATTATCTGCTCTAGAAGCACAGGCTACACCATGACTTATGGGCAGCCTGGCCTTTCTCTTCTGAGTCATAGACAAGTGGAAGTGACGTCTCGTTAAAGACAAACGTAGGCGCTGATCAGTGAAAAAAGAGCAAACCATGTCAGATTAGCAACAAATCTTTCTCCTCTTCACAGAGGGAAATTGCTGTTGTCATGATGACTGGGACTGCACATATGCCTGACAGTGGTGCTCACACATGAAATTGTAGTAGAGAGCCTGGGGATTGCACATCAGGTTGTGATGCTCCCACACCCGGATGTGGTGCTCTCCCGGCTTTGAATCTCTTTAGTCGCATGTATGCTTACTAAGGGTACCACTTTAGTGGGGGGCAGGAAGGTGGGGGTGTGCACTGCAAAGATTTAAAAAGCAGAGCCCCAAACAAAGGAGCAGGTGATAACATCGTCAGCTGCTCCCCCTCACTCAGTGAATGAGACATGAAGATTTATAGCTACCTGGAGATTGGGACAAAACTTATAGGTGTCTGGCCCTTCTGTCTCAGCACCACCATATATTTCTTTAATGAAGTGTGAGACCAGAACTCCATAAATTCACATAGTAGCAGAAGCAGGCAGCAGCTCGTCAGCAGAGCTATTCAGGGAGGCCAGCATCACTCTTTGCGTATTAGAGAAGTTCACAGCTGGTTAAAAATAGGCTTGGAGAGAAGTCGCTTTTAGACCACAGCTCATTTTGGATTTCTCTGGAGCCCCATTCTGGGCCACAATGTATTTCCTTTTCCCTTTCGTTCGAGTAAGAGCACCCAGGCGGCTCAGAGACAATAGCTGTACGGTTATCTTTAGGTTTGTTGTGTGCCGAAAGCAGAAGTGGATAGAAACAACAGTAACCCCCCTGAGCACATGGACTGTTACAGCTTTTTAATAAGTGCCAGCACCAATGGAGACTTTACAAGGGGCCAGGCTTTCTTGCTTTAAATCTGCAAAACAACCCACGAGGAAAAACGGCTATGAATAACCTCCTGTCTCTGATGAGGAATGGGAGGGTCGGAGCAGAGGAGCAACGTGCTTAAAATCACTCTGGTAGTAAGCAACGAATCAAGTGGTTAAACCCACCTCTGACTGGTTCTATTCCCAGCCTACCTCCTGCTGGTCATTCAGTGCTTTCTGTATCATGTGTCTTGTGGTGGGGAGGAGGCAGGGGCAAATAGCCTGGTGTAGATGGGGAAACATTTATGCTGCAGAAGAGCAATGGTTTGCCAAGTGAATTAGTCCAGGTAAAGCAAAACTAGGGCATGGGCCACACCTGCTGACCGAGTCCTGTGCTCCTCTAGGACAAACAGACTCTGCTGGTCCTTGACTTCTGAAAGAAGAACATTCTGACTACTTGGAAATTGACAGCTAAGATTCAACAATAAGGCCTGAATCCAGAAACCGAACCTCCCAAGGCTAACCTGATATATTCGGCCTCTTATAGATAATTGCTACCTAGTACATCTGTTAAATGATATTTGGTATTGTCATTTTAAATCCCCAATATAATATTGTTTTCATTGTTAATTTTATAGTCCTTCAAATAATAGGAGAGTGAGCAGGAAGGGACAGATGTCTTTAATAGAAACTGTCAATTTGGCTGATAAAGCTAGTATAGTATCTCTTTGAACATTCA
The DNA here is from genome assembly GCF_027595985.1 of Sorex araneus. Lineage (NCBI taxonomy): Eukaryota > Metazoa > Chordata > Mammalia > Eulipotyphla > Soricidae > Sorex > Sorex araneus. The sequence continues at coordinate 290,031,155 of NC_073303.1, forward strand.
AATTATCCAGTGACAAGGAAGTTGAGAATTAGCTTATGGTGGGGGGGGGGTTGCAGTGGGGGAGTATTTTGTGCATGCGAATATTTTTTGAACACCTGAGATTTGAAAAATAAAAGTGGTCTGCCCACATTTTCAAGCACAGTGGTAATCAAAAGAAAGCTCTAGGGGGGTAATAATACCTTGTATTTAAATACTGCTTGTCTCTGAAGAGCTCAAAGCATGCTATAATCATTTCCTTATTCTGATTCTCAAAACTTCCTGGGTCAAAAAGTTACAAAGTTTATATCTTAGCATTCTAGCCTCAGTTTCCTCTCTTGGAATTTGAAGAGAAAAGAGAGGCACATCGAAACCTTCCCCATTCTCCTCACCACCCCTCTCGCACGTGCCCAAGTCCCTGCTCCTTTTATCCAGCTACCCATACATAGCTGAGCTTCCGTTTAGATCTCAAAGTTTTACTCTCGTGACATAAAACCACTGTAGCACTGTAGCACTGCTGTCCCTTTGTTCATGGATTTGCTCGAGCGTGCACCAGTAACGTCTCCATTGTGAGACTTGTTGCTACTGTTTTTGGCATATCAAATGCGCCACAGGTAGCTTGCCAAGCTCTGCGGTGTGGGTAGGATACTCTCAGTAGCTTGCCGGGCTCTCCAAGAGGGGCTGAGGAATTGAACTCGGGTAGGCCGCATGAGAGGCAAATGCCCTACCCGCTGTGCTATCTCTCCAGCCCGATAAAATCACACCAATACTTTAATCAGAAGAGTTTCACTCCAGTGAGCTGAAAGGCAGAGAAAGTAGTGCCTTGGGGTGGGGCTGGGGGACTGTCATTCAGAGTTGTCCCATTTTTATCTGCTTCTCTATCACTGGAGATATGCATGAGATTTTAATCTTTAAAGAGGAATTTTGGAGTTACCTAGCCCTGATGAAACTCTTCACTTTACAGATAGGAAAAATCAGGGGCCCTGAGCAGGTAAGCTGCTTGTTCAAAGTTCCACTCTAGCGTATCGGTGGCCCATTGTTCGCTGAACCCCAGTGTCTGGGTACCAGTCTGGAGATTCTTTTATTCATTAATTTATTCATTTAGGCCTTTTTGGGGTCATGCTGGGTAATGCTCAGGGGTTACTCCTGGATCTACACTCAGGAATTACTCCTGGCAGTGCTTGGGGGACCGTACTGAAGGCCAGGTATCGAAACCTAGCTAGGTCACACGCAAGGCAAATGCCCTACCTGCTGTCCTAGCGCTCTGGCTCCAGGCTGAAAGATTCTTGACAGGACTCTTGGCTGCTTTTCTCCCTGTGATCACTTTCACTGGCAACCTCAGTCCCAAATATAGACTCTCACTTGGGGGCTCACCCCTAGAGAAACCTGATTGCACCTGGCAGCAAAATCTACCTCCATTCTGAAATTTAAAGACACTCGTGCTACCCAAGGATATGAGACTAGGCTGTGCAGGGAGAAAATGGTAGAATTAGTGTGTGGCGTTTCGCTCTGTCCCAAAATGGTTCTCCACCTCAACTAGGTCATGAAGAAAAAAAAGTGTAAGTACAAACATACACATATATTTATATATCTACTGCCTTCCAGAGAATTCAAAGCACATAGGCGCACGCGCGTGCGCATACACACAGACACACAGAACACACACACACACACACACACACACACACTTTATCAGGTCTTCTAGGAGGGAAGAAAAAACAGGGCAGTTATTGTCAGCCTCATTTTGTAGTTTAAAAAAAATATCAAGGCACAGAATAAGTTACCTGACTCAAACCATAGTCTGGACTGCTGATGCCTAACCATTTGTTGCGTCATATTATGCTTCTGAATCCAGTCAGGGATGATGAAGGCCCAAATTCTAGGTGTCTGTTGAGCTGTAACCTTGGGCAAGTACTTTACACTCTGACGCTCAGTTGCTTCATATGCTCAATGAATTGTGGAGCTATGTTAGCCTTTTTTCTCTATGGCCCCTTTCACTGTGCTGGACATCATGTGTGGAGTGGCTGGAAGGAACAGAGTGGATCCCAGAGCTCAATGGGTGGAGACTCCTAACTCTGAGTCCTCCATTCATTGTAGAGTGTGCAGTGTACGTCCTGTGGTTCTGTTGGGTCCTGGGCTAGAACACATGTCAACAGTTGGGGATCGGGGAATGCAAGAATCAGTTGACATTTAATCTGAAGGCTGGAAATGAGACCCGGTGTATTTGTAACTGGATATTGAGGGTGGGAAATGAGAGTTCATTGGGTCTTGAGCAATGTTTGGTGCCCACATGCTCAGGTACAGAAAAGGTATCATGTTTTGGGGCCTGTGGGGTGCTCATCCCTTTCTCAAGATTGCAGGTGATGAGGGACTGGTTCCTTTATAGATTCAAGAAGGACTTGAGATCTCAAGATCTCAAGGACTTTGAGGTTACCTTCAAGGTAAAAGATTTAAGTTATTCATAGCTTTACTTCCCTTTTATCATTCTTAAAATATTAGTTTCCTCATCTAATATTGTCCCTAACATTGTGCCAAAGAAGATATACAAATAGAGGGCGGAGCAATAAACTGCTGGCCTGTACACACCTGGCCCAGGTTCAATCCCTGGTATCCCATATAGTCCTCTGAGCACTGCCAGGAGTGATCCCTGAATGCAGAGTCAAAAGTAAGCTCTTGGGACAGCCAGTTGTGCACCCAAAACAAAACAAGCCAAAATAATTGGAAAGGGAGGGGAGGAGAGGAAAAGGGAAGGACACGGAAGGGAAAGGAAGGGAAGGGAAAGGGAGGGAAAGGGAAGGGAAGGGAATGGGAGGGGAGGGGAGGGGAGGGAAGGGGAGGGAAGGGGAGGGGAGGGGAGGGAAGGGAAGGGAAGGGGAGGGGAGTGGAGGGGAGGGGGGGGGAAGGGGAGGGGAGGGGAGGGGGGAGGGAGGGGAGGGGAGGGGAGGGGAGGGGAGGGAAGGGAAGGGAAGGGAAGGGAAGGGAAGGGAAGGGAAGGGAAGGGAAGGGAAGGGAAGGGAAGAGAAGGGGAAGGAAGGGAAGGGAAGGGAGAAAGGGAAGTGAAGGGGAAGAGGGAAGGGAAGGGGAAGAGGGAAGGGAAGGAAGGGGAAGAGGGAAGGGAAGGGAAGGGAAGGGAAGGGAAGGGAAGGGAAGGGAAGGGAAGGGAAGGGAAGGGAAGGGAAGGGAAGGGAAGGGAAGGGAAGGGAAGGGAAGGGAAGGGAAGGGAAGGGGAGGGAAGGGGAGGGAAGGGAAGGGAAGGGGAGGGAAGGGGAAGAGGGAAGGGAAGGGGAGGGAAGGGGAGGGAAGGGGAGGGAAGGGAAGGGAAGGGGAGGGAAGGGAAGGGAAGGGAAGGGAAGGGAAGGGAAGGGAAGGGAAGGGAAGGGAAGGGAAGGGAAGGGAAGGGAAGGGAAGGGAAGGGAAGGGAAGGGGAGGGGAGGGGAAGAGGGAAGCGGAGGGACGGGCAGAGAAGAGAAGGGGAGGGGAGGGAAAAGAAGGGAAGGGAAGGGAAAAGAAGGGTTAGGAAGGGGAGGGAAGGAGAGGGGAGAGAAGGGGAGGGGGAGGGACAGGTTCTACTGAGCCAATCAGAATGGAGACCAAGGTTATCCTGGTATTAAAAGCAATAAGCAAGATCTAGGAGTCACTGAGTCCAGAGACAGTATTCTTTCTTAAATAAAATTTTTTTTCTGGTCATTTATCTTGACTATCATGTGGAAAAATAGTACAGTTCTCACCTGCTGTACTTTACTGAAGACACTCATGGAACTAAAGTGACTTTTCCAGGGTCCACTTGGTGATTAAGTGGCAGGGATTGAAAGTCCGTGTTTGTGTTTTTGTCATGAGCTATGTTCTTTCTTAGGGTCACTGGAGAAGGACCAGAAAATTCTGAAGATGCTTTCTAGTTCAGTGGTTTTCAGCTTCTTGACGCCTGTGGACTGGCATCCACCCAGGCGCAGTGATTGAAAACCACTCTCCTAGACAGAGGTGGTGCTATTTGCCCTCGGAGGAGAGCTGGACCATGCAGCCTGCTAGGTAGACTTTTGTCCCAGTGTTTGTTTGGTCAAGAGGGAGGGACCAATGCTGGCTTCCTCTGCTGCTCTGTTCTGGGCCACCCAGATCATGCCGTATGATGTGCTCAGCACCAGAGGTTGACAGGCTGACAGTGAGTCGCGGCACATCTGTCCGGGACCACACAGCCTTCTGTCTAAACACTTCCACACAGCACAGCTGTGCTAAAGGCACCCTTGAGTTCTCTGGTAAACAAGGCAGGACGGTTGCCTTGGTGTCTTTCCATCCCTCTCAGTCTCTTAGGAGATTATCCACATCACAGTTCAGAAGCTGAGAAGCCGCTGAGCAGCACAGTGAGATAAATTAAACCAGAACTTTCCTCGCTACTTCAGAAAAAAAAAATCCCTTATTCTCTTTTGATGCATTGGTTTCCTTGTTTGGAAATGAGGCGTGGGGGGTTGAGATTTACGGGGTGAAGGGTTTCAGATTGTGTGTTCTTTGCTGCCTTTTAAGTCGCCAGAGCTTTGCAAGTTTGGAAAGGCAGGATGGGCGACCTAGGAAGGGTTCAAGTCACCCCTAAACTGTGGATTTTTTAAAAAAATGATGGGAAAAATTGTCTGCGGCATGTGATGGGCTTAATGCTCTGTTTAGTTCCTTTTCACCTTGTGCCTAAATTATAAATATTCTTCATTGTAAAGGAGAAGAGACCCAAAGAGGCCCAGATTGGGACCTAATAAAGTGATTCCATGGGGAAGAGATTGTTTCTGGCTGGAGGAACTGGAGGAGGCTTGGTGGCAGGGACAGTATTTGAGTTTGGCTTGGAGAAAGGGCTACAACTTCACATGGGAATAGCAAGAGCCAAGGTGTGAGCCCACAATGCACCTGGGTCAGTTTTTATGGTGAAACATCAATAGTTCTTTTTGGTGTTTTGATGGGAGGGGCGTACCTGGCCGTGTTCAAGGCTTACTCCTGGCTTTTATATGATGCTGGGGATTGAAATGGGGTGGACCATGTGCAAGGAAAGTACCTTACCCCATACTGTCTCTCTGCTTTCCCCCACCTTTTTAAAAGCTCAATTAAGTGGGAGATTTTTTAGTTTAATTCTTTTTTTTTTTTTTTGGTGTGTGTGAAGCAAGGCGACTTTTTTGGTTTGTTTGTTTGTTTTTTGATTGAATGAAATTTAGTTATAAAGATGTGAAGGGAGACAGTGAGAGGAATATGCATTCAAGAGAGAAGAGGGGACTCTCCAAAGTGGAGAAAGCAGAAAGAGATAAGTGTTCAAGAGAGAATACAGGCTTAAAGACAAGATTAGTTCTATATTTTAAAGTTAGATAAGAAGATGGAAAATCTTGAAAACCGAAACCATTTTCTCTTTACCCTAAAAAGCATAGAAAGCTATTTAGCTTGCTTGCTCTTTATGCAAAAGAGAAATATGATAGTTATTAATGCTGTCCCCTCGATGTTTCTGCGTCTGCATCAGCTGAACATAAAACTAGGCTGTACTTGGCCACCTACAGGTCAGGCCATGAGATCAGTTCTTTTCGATGGGCAAAGAGCAAAAGTGACTTTTACTGTCTCCAGGGAAACATTTTCTTATCAATGTGGGATGCTTTTGGAGCTCCCTTCTCTTTCCTCAATAGCTTCAGCAAAGTTTCAGAGAGACAGAGAGATGGGGACTGATTCATCAGCAGTCGAGGTGTGAGATCTAGCCCCACCGCCAGATGATGAGCATGTAAGAATGCAAGCATTAGCCTTTGCTGGTGGAAGGTGCTGTTAGTTCAGGTTTGTCTGTTACTGCAGCAGAACCTAAACAATCCTGATTGTTAGAAATAACAAAACCAGGGGAGTGTACACTTGACATGTGCAAGAAAGATTGATTGTAAGAGATACTAGGGTTAGGAGAAAATTCAATACGTTGAACAAAAACCAATGAACACATGAGGGGTTAGAAGTAGCGTGAAAGACAAAGCAGATGACACAGAGGCAAGGATTTTTCAAGGGTAACTTTGGGAAAGAAATCACAATTAGGTTTTTCTATTTGAAGACATATTTTTGACAACTTTTAGTGTCCCATTCAGACACAACCAGCAAGATGTCTGTAAAATCATGCCTATGAACTCATTCTGGGTTTCTACACCATGAAATCTTTGGGGGCAGAGCCTCTTCCTTCTCCCAGCAGGAGGAGCTGCGTGCAAATTCAGTCTCTGTTGGTACCTGGCAGGAGGTATTCTCTCCTTCACAGGAGGGTCTATTCCAGAATCCAACTTCCTGTGACCAGGGCTTGCAGGTGTTAGCTAGTTAGCTTCTTTGGGTAACCTGGGTAAACATCTAAACTTACTGGCATATAACTGCCAGACAGCCTGGCACCCATGCAATGCACTGTCCCACCTCTATGAGTGTGCTCTCAAGCATGACCTTTAAACAGGAACATGTACCCACAGCAGATCTCTCCAGGTGTCCTGCCCTAGCATGTCTTTGCATACAAACGAAATTGGTCCAAAAGTCTTCTACTGCTGATCTCTCACTCGGCAAATGTTCCTAATGTGTCCTGTTCTGGTCATTCCTACCTTGTCCTGAGCCTTGTTGTTTATTGCAGGACAGGTATGACAGCAAAGAGATGTATCCTGGGGGTGGGAGTGATAGCACAGCGGGTAGGGCATTTGCCGTGCACGTGGCTGCCCCGGGTGCGATTCCCAACATCCCATACCATACGGTCCCCTGAGCACTGCTAGAAGTAAGTCCTGAGTGCAGAGCCAGGAGTAACCCCTGTGCATTGCTGGGTGTGACCCAAAAAGAAAAAATAAAGAGAGAGAGGTTTATCCTGCACAACACCCTTGCTGTCTATTTACTGTGCGATGCCTCACACTAGAAACAGGGAGAAGAGACCCGCAGAGGGCCTGAGCAAGGGACCCTGCCTAAATCAAACAGGAAGTTGTGAAAAATACCCAGATCACAGCAAAAAAACAATGGCTAAAATGAAAACATCAAAACCAACTGTCCAAAACGTGCACTCCATTCTTGTATAAAGTAAATGACTGAATCTTTTCTTTAAATTTATTTATTTTTAATTAGTAAATCACCGTGAGGGTACAGTTACAGATTTATACATTTTTGTGCTCATGTTTCCCCCATATAAAGTTTGAGGACCCATCCCTTCACCAGTGCCCATTCTCCAACACCAGTAAACCCAGCATCCCTCCTACCCTCCCCAATCCCATCTCTCCCCACCCCACCCTGCCACTGTGGTAGGGCATTTCATTTTGTTCTCTCTCTCTAATTAGGTGTTGTGGTTCGCAACAGAGGTGTTGAGTGGCCACTGTGATCAGTCTCTAGTCTACATTCAGCCCGCATCACCCTTCCCCTGCATGGCCTCTGACCGCATTATACTTGGTGATCCCTTCTCTGAGTTGCCCTCTCCTCAGAATGTGAGGCCAGCTTCCAAGCCATGGAGTCAACCTCCTGGTACTTATTTCTACTATTCTTCTATTCTTGGGTGTTAGTCTCCTACTCTGTTATTCTATATTCCACAGATGAGTGCAATCTTTCTATGTCTGTCTTTCTCTTTCTGACTCATTTCACTTAGTATGATACTTTCCATGCCGATCCACTTATATGCAAAATTCATGATCTCCTTTTTTCTAACAGCTGCATAGTATTCCATTGTATAGATGTACCAAAGTTTCTTCAACCAGTCATCTGTTCTAGGGCATTCGGGTTTTTTTCCAGATTCTGGCTATTGTAAACAGTGCTGCAATGAACATATAAGTGCAGATGTCATCTCGACTATACTTTTTTGCTTCTCTGGGATATATTCCCAGCAGTGGTATTCCTGGGAAATGACTGAATCTTATAAATCATTATTTTGAAAAGAGGGTCTGTATTGTTCAAAATGATTAGACTTTGCTTTTCCACTTTCAGTTCTGTCATAGAACTGAGGAATTCACTAAGGATCACAGGGCAGGCACTACTTAACCTGTGAGATTCAGGGAGATTTGACATCTCTGGGGCTTAAGGCATGTTTACTGGATAATGCTGTAAGAGCAAGAAAACCCCAGCTGGTCATCTTAAAACCTCAGAGCCCTGTAATATAATTGAAGCATAGGATATTTATGTTAAAAATAGTAAACCTCATTCAAGTAATTTAAAGTATAGGCTGGTGTTTTTGTTTGAAATTTTAGGGTGCACATTAATACTCAAGGAAAACAGAAGCTGAGGGCATTGGGATTTTTATAGAATTGATCAAAGCAATTTCTGGGCATTTTGAACAATTTGTAAGAGGTTGATAAAACAACCTTTTAAATGCTAATTTGGTTGCACAATGAAAATCTTCCTTTGTCTTTCGCTTGGGCTATCATTAACTTTACTCTTCTCACTATCAGTCAGAGAAAGGTTGAGGGTCCACATCAGAGACCATGAGGGAGAAAAATCAGAGGAAAGGAGGTTACCCTGTGATAACAAAAGTGCTGAAAAGGAGATGGGAGGAGAGAGAGCTAGGAGGCAATATTTATACACACAAAATAAAAGAGAAATGGGTAGAGTGGCATATTCTCAGGGGTATGTGTTCACAAAAGAACAAAGGGGAGTTGGTTGAGAGAGAACACATCAGTGGAGGGTTTGGTGTTGGAACATCTTGTGCATGAAAACCTGTTAACAGTATTGTAAATCACAGTGCTAAAATAACACTGAAATCAAGAGACCCAAACTTTTACAAACAAACTTAGAAAGATGCCAGTCAAGAAGGTAACCTGGAGCGGCAGGAGTGGGTGGGAGGGGTGTCAGGGATGTGGGAGGGAATCTGGCCACATTGGTGGAGGGAAGTTGACATAGTTGGTGGGAACTGTGCAGCAATATTGTCACTGTCACTGTCACTGTCATCCTGTTGCTCATCGATTTGCTCGAGTGGGCATCAGTAACATCTCCAATGTGAGACTTGTTATTATTGTTTTTGGTATATTGAATACACCACCGGTAGCTTGCCAGGCTCTGCTGTGTGGGTGGGATACTCTTGGTAGCTTGCCAGGCTCTCTGAGAGAGGTGGAGTAATCAAACATGGTTCGACCGCGTGCAAGGCGAACGCCCTACCACTGTGCTATCACTCCAAGATCCCTGTGACAAATTTTGGTTTCTAAGAAGGAAAGGCTGAGCCAGAAGCCTCATCTGTAGGAAAGTGGGATGTGCATGATACCCATGATACCGGATATCCTAGAACCTTTTTTGAGGTGACTATAGCGACAGCTTGAGGTAAGATGGCAGAGATGAAGGCTTCTGAGTTGGTATTCTTGTATCTGATTTAATTCAGTAAATATATAAAGAGCGCCTGCTCTGTGCCAGGTCTGTGAGACCAGCTGGAAGATCCGAGCTATGACAACAGCTTGAAGAGCTTGGGGGTCTGAGAAGCCACCAGCAGCCCCCGCCTGCTGTTTTGTACTTGTCTCACTTAGCTTCTCCAGACAGCATAGTATACATAAGGGGCCAGTGGGCTCTCTAATTTTGAGCCAAGTCTTCTGTTGGCTTTCCCATCCTGCCTCCAACAGTCCTGGACCAATTGAAGACTCCAAAGTGCTTTGCTATGTTTCCCCGGGGACAAGAGCAACGAAGAATACTTAGTTTATGGGGGCAGACTGACCCGGAAAGGAAATGGGAAGGTATAGACCCTGGCCCCACCTTCAAATGGCCCATCAGAAAAATAACCTCGGTTCCTCTACCTTTGGAAAGGCACAGAGTAGCTCAAAATAGACCCACTTTGCAGCTCCTGACACTGAAAGAATATCAGAACACAGAGAGCAGGCAAAGAGGTCTTTTCCACATAACACACAGATTACAGGTAGGGACATTTATTTTTGCCTATAGATGTCTTATAAATTCTGAGATAACAGTCCTTTGGGTTGCATTGGAACTGAGATAGAAATAGGACCAAAATATATCTATAATAACCATGACACATACACCTCAATCTTAACATATTCTAAGAGAAATACTTAAAAGCTGATTAAAAAATTGCTTCACTATCTATCTGACTTAAGATTATTATAAAATGTAAATGACTTAATGAACTTAATTAAAATTAATAAGATACATTTACTTGTCCAGTTCTTTTTTTTTTTTTTTGCATATTATAAAACCCGGCAACAAAGTTCCTCTCAACTGAAATAGACTGGAAACTTGAGATAATCAGTAAAAGAAACTTGGCCACAAAGTGTCCTCAAGTTGATGAAGCATAAACCAGAACTGGTATTGTGTCAGTTACATTTTGCTTTTATTAATCTAGCAGTATCCTTACCAGCTAAATATAAGAGTGCATGAAGAACCATTGTAGCTATAGACAGGCAACTCTATCTCTCTAGATTTATTAAGAATCACTGACCTATGAAATATCTGTGTTAAAAGTTGTTCTCATGAGGTATTTTTCATATTTTATTTTGATAACCAAATGCAAATTACCTCAGTAAATTCTTTCTCACCTGTGTTCTTTGCATGCTGGTATAACAGTGTCTGTTTATTACAGGCTATTAACAAATATATAGCCCAGTTTAGCTTTATACAAATCAACTCCATTTGAGGAGCTATGAAAAAAACATTTGAAGGGAAAAACAAGCCTATCTTTAATTGCAGCTCTGCTGATTAGGGGTTTCTGTAATTGTGTTTGAACAGTGTGTAGGTAATGTTCAATGCTAAGGACTCCAAACTCAGAATGGAGTGTTTGGTCTCGGTTTTACTGCTTATATCTGCTGGATCTAGAGCAGTCACTTCCCCTGAAGATCTTGGAATAAGCTGCTTTTTCATACCCACCTACTTATTTGCTAAGATAACAGGATCGATGGTTAGCTCTGGTGAGATTTTTCAAGCACTGAAAAGGGAGTGAGACTCAAGACCAAGGGATACAACTTTCTGCATCCTAGGAATTGTACAGACACCAAGTGTTCTTAGGAAAAATACTTCTCAGTCATTCTCATCATTTAATAGCCTGGACTATAGGTAGTAAATCCCACCTCTCCTTAAAAAGGACCTCATATCCTTGCTTATCTTTAAGTCAACACGTAGTGAGTGATAACATGGCTGTGTATAAGACACTGCTCCAGGGTACACAGTCATAATCAACATTCTTATATCACAAATGTAATTCTGATAAAAAACAGAAAGAAACCCCAAATCAGCAGCACTGCAATTAAAGATAGGCTTGTTTTTTTCATTCTTTTTTTTTTTTCCTTTTTGGGTCACACCCGGCAATGCACAGGTGTGTTGGCTCTGCACTCAGGAATTACTCCTGGCAGTACTCAGGGGACCATATGGGATGCTGGGAATTGAACACGGGTAGGCCACGTGCAAGGCAAACGCCCTACTTGCTGTGCTATTGCTCCAGTCCCTGTCTTTTCATTCTTGAAGTAGCTCAACGTCTTGGCTGGGCAAGAGTTAAATTCCCACCCAGAAAGAGGGGTTGGAGGGTTGGTGCTCATAGAAAAAGTGGGATTTAAACTGTTTCTTAAAGGCCCAACACAAGAATTTGTTTGATACTTTCTGGATGAATGAATAAAACAATGGGTAGGGCACTTGCCTTGCCTTGCCTTGCTCAGGCTCAATCCCTGGCACCACTTTTGGTCTCCCAAGCACAGCAGGAGTGAGTCCCTGAGCACAGAACCAGGAAGAAGTCACCACCAGCTGTAATCCTAAGCCCCCTCTCTTACTTTGGGGTTGGCGATGTCTCTCAAATAACTGGAGCCCATGTTTTGCACGTGGGAACTCTAGGATTGCTAGTCGCCTGAGCACCACTGGGTGTTCCTCACGAGCACTGAGTCAAGGAGAAGCCCTTGAACACTGCTGTCCAGAACAAAACAGAAAAGCAGCACTTTTAGCAGCATGATTTGCTGAATGTTCCTGCAAATTCATTTAGCTGTGAAATTAGCTGTGGTTTTCTTTCTTCTTCAGATCAGAATGCCTGAGGGCTTAACAGAGGACCAGGACATCGTGGGCACAAACCACAGCAGCCACGGTGGGAACTGTCAGGCAAAGCCATATTGTATTTGAAGTACAGGTGGGTGGGACAGATACCAGCGAGACTGTCCACCTCGCTTTAAGACCTTGACTAGGTCACTTCCTTCCTTTCCTTCTCAGGACACTGGAAAGTCACTTCTGATCTGCATATAGGCTGTGAACAGTTTGCTGCCTGGGAGGTCTATGAAATTGTCTGCCAAGTGCCACGAATAAAGCAACATCCTGAGAGCATGCTGGGAGGATAATGACTATCATATGAGATTTAGGATGGGGAGAGCATCACAGGGAGCTGTCATCACTGCCCTGTACCGGAGGACTAACCTGAGCAGTATTACTAGAATAAAAGAAAAAGGCGATTAACAAGGATAATTGTCTATTGTGTCGAGGAAAGCTTCCTAGGGCACTTTTCTTTAAGAGGGCTAATTATCTTCATAGATAGCTCGAATATTAGGGTTATTAAAGTGGGGGCTGCTGATGTTTAATCTGTAATTATTGATGGCATGCTAATGAGTTGAGAAAAATAACACTGATTGGGCCATAAGTATAAGGGAAAAAATCTCACAGTGGAATAACCGAGAGTTAGTGACCAGCCTCTGGGTTATCGCCACACAGCTGGCAAATAGTCCGTACTTCCTGTGGCCACAGAGGCAGTACCTGAGGAGTAGCAAAGGGCTGAGGATGCAGGGATTGTACATTTGAGGAAGTGTGGATTGTACATTTGTGGGAGTATCTAAAAGATGCAGATAGGATAGCACTCTTAAGAGTACCTTACATCCCCACCCACCTGCAGGACTAGTTTTGCCCTTTTTCGGGGGCTACTAGTGAAATATGTCAGTTGCAAACCTCCCTTCCATGTCGAGTGATGTTCTAGAGCATATACAAATATGCTTATGTATTTGGATTCGCTTTGTCCAGCTTGCAGGAGTCAGAGAAATGCTTCCGGTTATGGGTGTTGAAGGTAGAGGAGGTAACTAAGAGTAAAGCCTCCTTTAAGCTTTAAGGCGGGAATTCGGGCTATTCCAAAACCTGATGGGGTGGGCAGCTGTTAGGACAGAGAAGGAACCACTATGACAGTAATAGTTGGAAATGATCGCTATGGGCAAGAACTGACTGCTGGAAGGAGGTGAAGGGATATATACGTGATACCCTTTCAGTAACAGTACTGCAAACCACATTGCCTAAATGAGACAAAGGAGAGAGGGGAGGGGGGAGAGAAAGAGACAGAGACAGAGAGACAGAGACAGAGAGATCTGACATAGAGGCCGACTGAGGGTGGGGGTGGGTTGAAGGGAAACTGAGAATATTGATGTGGGAAATATACAGTAGCAAAAGGATGAGACGAGTTGGAACATTGTATGACTTAAACTCAATCATGAACAAGTTTGTAACTATGTACTTCATGGTGATTTAATTCTTTTCCCTTTTTTTATGGTGATTTATTTCTTAAGAAACATTTTTTAAAAGCTGCTGGCTGCTATTCTAGAAACAGCTGACCAAAGTCTGGCCCTCCATGTCCTCCTCACTGGAGGCCCCTCATTACTCCTCAACTGAGATATTTCCACACTTCATCATGTCTGTATCTGGTCTTTCCCCCTTGAGAAACTACTGATCATTCCATACTTCTTACCTTGTCTCTCATACTTTCTCCTGACTTTGGTTTGCTTCTAGGTATCAGAAAATCTCCATTTCTTTTTTTTTTTCTTTTTGGGTCACACCTGGTAATGCACAGGGCTTACTCCTGGCTTTGCACTAACGAATTCAAAAACCTGATGGCGCAGGGTGCTGTTAGGACAGAGAAGGAACCACCATGATAGTAATAGTTGGAAATGATTGCTATGGACAAGAACTGAGTGCTAAGAGGAGGTAAAGGGATATATATAATACCCTTTCAGTAGCAGTACTGCAAACCACATTGCCTAAATGAGAAGAGAGAGAGGAGAGAGAGAGAGAGAGAGAGAGAGAGAGAGAGAGAGAGAGAGAGAGAGAGAGAGAGAGACCCTGGCTGTCCTCAGGGGAACATATGGGATGCTGGGAATCAAACTCGGGTCGGCCCTGTGCAAGGCAAATGCCCTACTCACAGTACTATTGCTCCAGCCCCAGAATCTCCATTTCTGCACCACTTAACTGTCCCCACTTGTGTTCCGGCTCCCCTCCCTGAGAAAATTTGGGCTCTCTGAATGCTTCCTGAGTGGACAACCCATATAGCTGCAGGCTGCCTGCCTCAGTGGGGCCAGCATGTGGTTTGATTTCCCTAGAAGACTCGCAGCAAGGGTATCCCTCCGTGAAAGCATACATTACATAGCGATGATTTTTATCTGATTCTCGTCTGTCTGCTGGCTCCTTAAGAGCAAGACACAAATCTTATTTGCTTTGGTGCCCCACACCTAGCATAGTATTTAGTAATAGCAGGAACTCATTTAGTGCCTAGAGAATTCCTGGAATAGAAATGAGGACCCACAGTTTATGGGTGGCACTAAAACTCTAACCAAAATCTTTTATCTCTCCACCTGGGGCTCGGGCAACTGAACCAAAATATTCCCATTGATGATTTTCACAGCGATTTTTTTCCTTGTTATTCTTTTTTGTCATTCTTGAATTGGGTTCCTAAACCAGCAAATTAGCACCTGCTCTTAATTGCTTCTTGAAAGTCAAATCACATTCAGGTGAGCTCCATAGTTACAGCTGCACAGACTCCACCAGTAGGATGGTGAAAACTTTAAAAGACCCCCAAGTTGTTCTAAGATGGACCACTCCCCTCTGGAGCATAAATTGCAAGCAACAGAGGTAGGCAAAGAAAGAAAACAAAAGAAAACTCTAAATTTTTAAAGCAAAGAAGGGGAAAGAAGTTGTGGAATACAGAAAGTGCTCGTTCTTTATTTCCAGCTTTCTTGATTTCTACCTTAGTCCTGTTATTTAGTAATTGTATGACCTACAGCAGGTTACTTAACCTTGATGTTATTCATCAATAAAATAAGATAATAACATCTCTACTTCCCACTTTGTGGTGTCTTAATAGGATCAAATTTGAAAGTACTTATAAAAATGCTTTGTAAAATTTGTGAAGCATGATGCTCATATAAAGGTCTGTTATTACTAAATGTACTTATCATACAAGTGACTTTCCTTGAAGCTCCTTCACCAAAGAGGAGTGGCCAGGTATAAACATCTCAGTGGATTGTAGGCAGACCTTGTTGTTTCTCTGGAGAGAACAAAAGGGTTTTTTTTAAACTTAAAAAAAATGCTTTATAGAGGTAGTCTGCTGCTCTGACTCTCCACCAAACCCACTTCAAGTAAAGTCAAAACATATTACTTGTGACCTTGAACTATGTACCAAGCATAAGGGATAATGGAAGATATACTTGAATGAAGTCTTATGAGAAAAGCCAGATGTCAACATAAATAATTATAATCCAAGATAGACCATAAAAGAAGCAACAACAATGGTCTCTGACAGCTTTGAAGAGGAGAAATGACATTTCCCTGGAGGGCTGAGGTGTGATTCAGGGATCCTATCTCTCTCAGAATCTTTCCTTTCTTGGAATCTGTCTCTTTGATAAGGGCAAAGCCCTTCCAGCTTCTAACAGATCTTCTGGGCCGTTGTGGGGAGAGCTTTCTGAGGGATCTTTATCAGAACCTAGGAACAGCACTGCTGCCAACTGTTGGTCTCTTCTCTGTGAAGCCAGAGTTTGCTCAAAATCTGAAAGGTATACCCCTTTAGGATCTTGGTTTGGTGGCCTCTAGGCAAGCCCCTTAGACTCTCAGTTTTTCATCTGTGAAATGGACATAATAATACTTACTTCAAAAGAATGTTGTAACATTTAATTGATGTTTGTAATACCTTCTGAGATCTAAAGATGAAAGACCTTGAAGGAGAACACAACATGATTATTATACAGGAATTAATCCCTTCATCAGCCTTTGGAAGTTCTCTGTTTGTTCAATCTGTACCCTTGTTGGGGGTCACCAGACTGCATTTCCAGATGCAAAACATTCCTACAGGAAGAAGCAGGTAGTTCAGGATTTCCTGGTCACCCTTTGGGCCTTTCTCAGAAGATGCCGACCCACTAGCAATAAGTTTGTTAACTTTGAAGACTCAGTATTTTCTGCAGTTTTGCTGCAAAGAAAAGACTATGCCTAGTCTTGATGTAAGTAAAGGATTCTTAGCTCCTTGGAAAATTTGATACTCTTGTTTGGAATCTGATACTATTCATGCTTTTGTTCTGGAAATTAGACAAGTGTACTTGGCCTATGATTTTAGTGGGAACAGCATGATCTCACTGAAATATTATTATTTTGATTGTATCATTGATTTGTTTTTTTCAACCTTTCTTTTATTTAGGATCCTGAACTATAAAATGAATATGAATGTTATTCCATTACTATTTAAATATTTTTTCTTGTATTAATAAGTCCACGCCATTAAAAGCACTTTGTAAATTCTAAATGATCCACACACAGGCAGCAGTGACATAGAGTATTATCCCATCCATGATGCAAAAATGAATGGATGCAGCCCAGATTCATGGGAACAGATGTGAAATGAGCAGTAAAATCATTAAGTCAGCGCCACTGTTTCCAAATTTGCTGAAAGAATTCTCTAGCAATTCCCTGTGGACTATCTGACCTTTGAACATCTGCAGTAACGAGAAGCTTATGATCCATCAATGCAGACTATTTCATACTTAGAGCTCCTCATGGTTAAGATGTGGTTTTTCCTATGATGATATCAGTCTCTCTCCCAGTTCTGGACTGTAATACCAGTTCTTGCCTCCACATTAAAAAATATCCAGGGGCTGGAGTGATAGCACAGCGGGTAAGGCACTTGCCTTGCACTCGAACCACCACCTGGGTTGAAATCCCAGCATCCTATATGGTTCCCTGAGCACCGCCAGGGGTAATTCCTGAGTATATGAGCCAGGAGTGACCCCTGTGCATCGCCGGGTGTGACCCAAAAAGCAAAAAAAAAAACCAAAAAAAAACCAAAAAAAAAACCTCCAAACCTCCTTTATTATTAATTCCCTTCATATGTGTTAAATCAAAGAGTGTATTTCTCCTGGATCCTCTTATAACCAGTGAAAACTCCCAAATCCTTTATTTTTCTCCTTACACAGTTTCCAGGCTTTCCATCACTCCAGCAGGAGGGTCAAAATTTTGTCCCCATCTAGGAGAAATCTCACTCTCGAGGCTCAGAAGTATAACATTTCTATATAGTCAAAGTTACACGTAAAAGATGATAGATAATATCACATACGCTGTAGGTAGTGAGTCCCAGTCACCAGCACATCTGGAGTACATGAGCACACGTGGAGCTGAATGAATAAGTACAGTGAAATATTTGTATGCTAAATATTCTCTGCATGTGAGTAAGTATGTAAGGAATTTCTATCCATTTCTCTAGTATTCTTACTGGAATTTTTGAGGGTTCTTTGAAAAAATTTTAGCTCCCAATCACTTGGAAAGAAAACATTTTTATTTCTTTTACACTTTTTAATATTATAAAAGTAGTTTATTATCAAGTAGTATATAAAATACAATGAAAATACAATCTAGTATGCTTTTGCTTCCTTACAGCAGTAACTAGAGAGACTGGGATATAACTCATTCCTTGGGACACATACATGCTTGAGTGTTCAAGAACCCATATGTGTTGTTTGGACTTTTTTTTATCTTCTTTTGCTTTTTAAAGGTTTACTTCATCTTACCTCAGAGCTCCTCAATATTTTTTCAGCTACTGTTGTTTTGCTGTTCAGATCTTCTATTTTTAATTTTACCTATCATACTCTTCATTTTTAAAATTTCTGGTTGTATTGTTCCGATTATGTCTTTCATACTTTCTTGTGTTTTGCTGATTGTTTCTTTGAGCTCATTAAGCATCCCCAAGATGATGTCACCAAAGTCATTGTCTGAGAATTTACAGAGCTGTTGGTGCCAGGTAAGCCTTCTGTGTTGCTATTTTGCTCCATTAAATTTAGTGTGTTTCTATGCACCTTCCCCACTGGGTTTGCCGTGCTCCTGCTGTGCTAAGGGTGAATCTTTGTCATTAGCCCCTGTGCTAGTCTCTGGTCTCTGAGAGTTTGGACTGGGAATTGATCTTTTCCTTCCCTCCCTGTATTCACCCAGTGACAGGAAGTATAACTGGAGCAATGTGAGAATTGATGAATAGAGTGGCACTAAAGGCCAGGTCATTCAGGAGATGTGGAGCTGGGTCTGTCTGTATGGCAGAGGTTGGGTGTGGAAGATGTGGGTACCTTGCTAGAAGAGAGATTTTGACACAGTTCCAAAAAGGCCCTGAAGATTTTAGCTGGGAGATTTGTCTACCCCAAAGGGTGGGAAAACAAGCAGAAATTCAAAGATGTGGAGCTGGACCTGTTTTTCATTTCTTATTATACCTTAAGGATACACTGAATTTTTCCAAAGTCCTGCCTTCATTCTCAAACTTTAGGTGCACCTGAAAAGTGGTTTATGAGAGCAAATTGGAGATTGGTTAAAATGTGGTTCTGTCTCAAGATCTCTTCTGCTATTCTCACTCCTAAAGTGTCAAAACTCTTTGAATAAAAGTGAGATCCCCAAGTATTAAAAAGGTAGCTTGGGCCTCAGTTATATATCCAAATGGAAGAAATATTAAATGTCAGTTTATTCTAGCATCTAATGATTGATTTCTTCATAATACCAGGTTTCAGTTTGGCTAACATTTACTGAGCAACTAGTATGTGCCAGGAACAAAGCGAGATGTTTTTACACATAATTTCTCACTAAATCCTCCCTTCTCTTTGGCAAGAAATATGTTACTTTATCCAAGAGTTGAGAGAGGTTTGACATTAACAGCTCTGACCTGCAGTTAGTTCTCATCCTTTAAGAGGACACATTTTGTTCATTTATCATTAAATGCTAATCAAGCCTTTAGCAATGGTCTCCACAGTCTGAATTCTTCTAAACCTATGGATTTATTGCAAGAAAATAGCTGAACCCACAGTCATGCTCAGGATTGTCTAGAGACTTTTGCAAAAGACAAGCCTATTGTACTTATAAGGCATGCTTATATTTCTCAAGTATTCATGGTTAATTTTGTGATTAATTGAACATAACTTTTAGAATCATATGCAATTGAACAGTTTCCGGATTATAGAAACACTGAACAAAAGGTACAATGGGTTGTTGTGGCTGGAGAGATAATACAATGGATAGGGCATTTGCCTTGCACATGAATGACCCTGGGTTTGATCCAGCATCCCATATGGTCTCCCAAGCACTACCATGAGTAATTCCTGAGTGCAGAACCAGGAGTAACCCTTGAGCATTGCTGGGTGTGGCTCAAAAAGGAAAAAAAAGTACAATGGGTTCTCATATGCCTGCTTGCCATTCCTCCAAAGTTCTCCTATTCGTATTAATTTCTTATATTAATGTGTTGTATTTGTCATGATTGTTAATAACAATTGATTAAAGTTCATAGTTTGTGGTTAACTCTTGGTGCTAATTCTGTAGCCATTGAACAAATGTATAATTATAGATGAATAATGATCATTATATTATTACTTAATTTCTTGCCCTAAAAACTCCCAGGCTCAACCAAAGCATTCTTCCTCTTCTCTCCCTGAACCACTGACAATTTTAATATCTCTAAAGTTTTGCCTTTCAGAATGCCATCTAGTTGAATTCATGAAGTATGCAACTTCTTCAGTTGTGCTATTTTCACATAAGAATATGTACTTTAAGTTCCTCTGCATCTCTTAATGGTTTGATAGTCTGTTTTATCACTGAAAATGTCCTATTGTTAGTGTGTTCCACACTTTATTCATTTTCCTATTGAAAGACATTTTGGCTGCTTCCAAATTTTAGCAATTATGAATATGATTGCTGTAGACATCTAGGTGTTGGTTTTTATAGGGATGTAGGTTTTTGACTCATCCAGGAAAACACAAAGAAATGTAATTTCTGGGTTATATAGTAAAAACTTCCTTGTTTTTGTCAGGAAATCACTAAATTGTCTTTCAAGTGACTATAAACTTTTCATTTTCATCAGTGAAAAAGAATCTCTGTTGTTCTAAATCTCCTTCAGCATTTGGTGCTGTGAGGTGTTTTGGAATTTTTTTGTCATTCTAATTGGTGTCTGACTGGTATACTAATTTAAAATCCTATATTTACATAAGATGTTGAAAATTATTTGATGTCTGGATACACACACACACAAACACACATACACACATATAAAATTTAGTAAGATATCTGTTCATAATTTTTCCTATTTTTTTTTTTTTTTGCTATTTGGGTCACACCCAGCAATGCACAGGGGTCATTCCTGGCTCATGCACTCAGGAATTTCCCCTGGCGGTGTTCAGGGGACCATATGGGATGCTGGGATTTGAACCCGGGTCGGCCGCGTGCAAGGCAAACGCCCTACCCGCTGTGTTATTACTCCAGCCCCATAATTTTTCCTATTTTAAAATTGATTTGTTGTATATTTTTTTAGAGATCTTTGTAAGGCAGAAGAGAACATAAGGACTAAGGAACTTCCCTTACATGGGCAGCTGGGTCTATTCTTTGGCCAAGAGTGATTCTTGAAACAAAATCAGGAATAAGCCTTCAATAATTTAGGTTATGGTACCCAAGTAAACAAACAAAAATTTTCTTGTATATTTTAAATATCCGTCCTTTATTAGATATGTGTTTTGCAATATTTACTCTCCTACTATTATTTTATATTTTTATCCTAACACTGTCTTACCAGTATACATTTTTAACTTTCGTAGTCTAACTTACCCACTTTTCCTTTTAAGAGTTATCACAGGTTATTAAGAGTTTCCCCTATGTTATCCTCTAAGAAATGCATAATTTCTAGTGAAAGTTAGACTATGACCCATTTTGAGTTAACTTTTAGGAGGTATAACATCTCTATATAGAACCCCACACAATTTTTTATATGTGAATGCCAGTAGCATTGTTGAAAAAGTATTCTTGTTCAATGAATTATCTTTGCATCTTTGTCAAAGATCGGCTGACTATATCTGTGTGAGTCTGTTTTGGGGCTCTCATTTCTGTTCCATTGGTTTATATGTTGCTCTTTTGTCAGTGCCACACTATATTGACAATTATAACTTTGTAGTATGTCTTATAGTTATAGCGTCAGTCCCTCAACTTTTTTTTTAACATTAGGTCAATTATTGTGGGTTTTTACCTTTTTATATAAAATTTAGAGTCATTTTATTGATGTCCACAAAATAGCTAGTGGGACTAATAACCTCTTGGTGGAGGTTGTTTTGGATTTATAAGGTCAGAAAGAACTGATGGTCATGACAATATTAAGTTTTCTAATCCAGGGGCCAGAGTGATAATACAGCAAGTAAGATGCTTGCCTTGCATGCAGCCAATCCCAGTTTGATTCCCCACATCCCAGATGGTCCCCTGAGCACCACTAGGAGTGATTCCTGAGTACAGAGCCAGGAGTATCCTGAGTATCACAGAATGTGGCTCAAAGGCAAAAGCAAACAGAAATGTTTTGTAATCCATATATATATATATACATATATATATATCTTTACACTATTTACATCTTCATTTATTTTATCAAGATTCTTTCTGTCATAGATCTTAAACATATTTTTAAAAATTTATATTTCATTTTAAATTTAACTAATATAAATGAGATCGTGTCACTAAAATTTTGAAAGCAAAATATTTCATGTGGGGGACTACTAATTTAAATATTGTGTCATTAAAATTTTGAAAGCATAGCTACTGTAAAATTGGAGGCTTGTGATATTTTTCATGCTAAAAGTATAGTTTGCATAATCCAAAAGATTAAAAACTGCTGGCCTATGTGATGCTGTACATGAAGTAATTAATAATAGGAAGGCTCTCTATGTGCTTACTGCCAGAAGGGTGTCTAATAGTGTTACGGGACCAATGTCATGGTATATGGGAAGAAGAAATCTCATTTGCAGCTAAGACTCTAAGAATCAAAAAGTTGTATTTATTCTTTTTTTAAAAAAAAAGAGGTTAAAGCTCTTCTCCTCTTCCATAAATCCTAGAGTGAGAAATGGGCAACAAACAGCCTGCAGAAGGGAAGGTGTAGAGAAACGGAAAGCTGAGCATTAGTCTATTGCTCCTTCCCCGCCCTCCCACCACCTGGCAGAGACTACTCACAGGATAAAGATCAGAGTTCTTCCAATAGTCTAGAAGCCTGAAATGGCCTAGTCTCAACCAACCACTTAGATCGTGTGATCTCTCTTTCCCTCTGCTTCTCTAATCTTAGAACTCCTTTCCTCAGTCTAAATCTGTAGCACTGTAGCCCTGTCTTCCCTGTTGTTCATTGATTTGCTCAAGCATGCACCAGTAACGTCTCCATTGTGAGACTTATTACTGTTTTTGGCATATTGAATGCACCACAGGTAGCTTGCCAGGCTCTGCTGTGCAGGCAGGATACTCTTGCAGGGCACTCAGGGAGGGACAGAGGAATTGAACCTGGGTCGACCGCGTGTAAGGCGTGTAAGGTGTGTATAGCCTTACCTGCTGTGCTATCGATCCAGTTTGTCTAAATCGTTTTATTTAAATATATTTTGGCTTTCTTGTTATTAGTTCATATATTATGACATTTTAGAGGCTTAGTTTCATACCTCTTGAAATGTATAATTTTTACCGTTCCCATAACTGGAGTTCTGGTACCATACCACCAATAAAAAGACCTCTTGTTCCTCCCACAACCCCTTTCCTTTATTTTATGTTAAGTATCATAGATTTTATATGAAAAGGAGAAAAGGAGGTAGTTTAGTTAGAGTTTGCCATTTCATTTTAGTTTGCTATTTTAGTTTTTTTTAGTTATTCATGTCCCATTAAGGAGTGAAAATATCTGGTAATTTGGTCTCATTTTTTTTCTTATTTTGCTTAGCAGCATCACCTCAGCATCTATCTATTTTGGCTCAAAAGCCATGAACTCATAATTTTTAATGTCAGGGTAATATTCCAATGTATGTATTTTGTGGCAATTTATTCAGTCATATACTGAGAGGCATATTATTTATTTAAATCTCCTACCCCACATTTCATTTAGTTTTTACATATATTCTTAATTTTTTCACTCTATTACTCTCTTGATCCTCCAGGTCAGGTCTCTCAAAGCACTGCATGCTTCTGAGCACAAATTGCATTATGGTTTGACATTTATTTTATGTGATAAGATTATAGAAGAATGTACCTTCCATCAGTAAAGGCACACTGTGTCACTATGATGTCAGAAATCCATAATTTTTGAGTGAATGAATGATTTAATGTCCTATAGAATCATACATTCCATATGTTTCTCATTTTCAGAGTATGAGGGCCAATCAATAAATTGTTTTATTGACCAATAGAACTTTTTAACTTAATTTTATAATACATGTAGATACCTGGTGTGAGAAGCACCCTACCCAAATAATATGATAATTTGCTTTTAGGAGGGCAATTTGTAACATACCTTTCCTCCCTCCTCCCTCCCTTCCTCCCTCTCTTCCTCCCTCCCTCCCTCCCTCCCTCCCTCCCTCCCTCCCTCCTTCCCTCCCTCCCTCCCTCCCTCCCTCCCTCCTTCCTTCCTTCCTTCCTTCCTTCCTTCCTTCCTTCCTTCCTTCCTTCCTTCCTTCCTTCCTTCCTTCCTTCCTTCCTTCCTTCCTTCCTTCCTCTTTCTTTCTTGGTCTTAACAAATGCCAAACAAGTGTTTGACCACTGAATTATACCCATGATCCTAAGCTAATTGCTTTCTTGACGGAATGTTTTATAAGTGTGTCTTATAGTAATTTTGTAGATGATTGACTTCCTTTTTTAAAATTTTCATCATCATCATCATCCCGTTGATAGTCGATTTTCTCAAGTGGTCTCAGTACTGTCTCCATTCGTCCTATCCCTGGGATTTTAGAAGCCTCTTTAGATGCTTGCCTTGCATGCAGCCAATCCCCATTTGATTCCCCACATCCCAGATGGTCCTTTGGGACCCTGAAAGAGCCTCCAATGTGCCACCATTGGGAAGGACGAAGGATTGTCGTCCGTTCCAATTGTGGCACATTGGAGGCTCTTTCAGGGTCAGGAGAATGAGACCCACCATTGTTACTGGTGTTGGCATATGAATATGCCACGGGGAGTTTGCCAGGGTCTCCCATGTGGGCAGGATACTCTAGGTAGTTTGCCAGGTTCTCTGAAAGGGAAAACTAGGCTATAAGATGTTCTGGAAGCTTTGTTTTATAGTCTCTGGATGTTGGCCATTTGTGGGGTTACACGGTGCCTGGGGGCAGTTCCTGGATGTGACTGCCTAGCTACTGGAAAATGGACAATCTGGGTGGAAGAGGCCCAGTCCTGATCCGAACAGGTTTGGAGATCTCAACCCCAGGCCCCACACACTTGGGTTCCTCTGCTGGTTCCTTCATGTGTGAGACTCATCCGAATGTGTGGAGAGGGGCCTTGAGCATAGCTGGGACTGGGTTCCAGAGGTCTTCGGCTGCAGGGCTCTGCTCGGGGTGGGGAGGGAAACTCAACCCACCCCCTCTAAGGGGCCTCGGTGAAGAGCCAGGCGCGAGGCCAAGAGACTCTTTAAAAGGTATCATACATCAATTGTAGACAATTGATTTCATTTTTTTAAATGAAATTTAAAATTTTTTTAATTTTAAAAACTGTCACTGTCACTGTCATCCCATTGCTCATTGATTTGCTCCAGTGGGCACCAATAACGTCTCCATTGTGAGATTTGGAGTGATAGCACAGTGGGTAGGGTGTTTGCCTTGCATGCAGCCAACCCGAGTTTGATTCCTCCACCCATCTTGAAGAGCCCGGCAAACTACGGAGAGCATCTCGCCTGCACGGCAGAGCCTGGCAAGCTACCCATGGTGTATTCATTATGCCAAAAGCAGTAGCAAGAAGTCTCACAATGGAGATGTTACTGGTGCCCGCTCAAGCATATTGATGAGCAGTGGAATGACAGTGATACAGTGATACAGTATTTCATAAATTTTATTAAAAATATATTTTCTGTCACTCACTATTAATTGAGATCCATGTATGGAAATTCTCATCCATAATCTCCATCTTGGGAGACAGATCCACCTATATAGGCGGCATGCTAATCAAGTCCATGCTAAGCAGAATTGGTGAAGGGTAGAGTCAAGTAGTGGCAATGAACTAACTGTTGGCTGTCGGGTCAAGTCTGAATGTTTTCTTTGGGATATACAGTCTTTCTGAAATGTTTGGACCCGAATGGTCCATGCAGGCTCTGTACGTGTTGTTCCCTGTCTCCTACCACTCCCTAATGTTTCATACCTGGCTTGAGATTTCTCCTGTTTGTTACTGCCTGCTTGGTCCCTAAGTATATCCAGCTTGTGACCTTCAGTGAGCCCCATCCTCGTCTGAGGTCAGTGGTTGGCCAGAAATAAGCATTGCTCTTGACATTCCTATTTTGTACAAGGAACAGCGGGAAACACAGGCTTGGATTTCATGGCTGCCTAATGAAGAATTCACAATACCGTCAAGGAAGTGACATGCTCGTAAGGGGCCAGAACACTCTGTCCCAGAATGCTTACAAAAGCAGCTGTGCAAAAGCAGTGACTGGAACACGTACTTCTGACCTGCATGTCCGTGCGTCTTGCTTACAGCACAATGGAGGGCGGGAGAAGGTGAAGCAGAGGTATCCGTGCCTCTCCGTTTGTCCTCATTCAGTCACATTTATTATGGATCTGCCACTGTGAGACCCTTTGCAAGTTGCTTGAACTTGACCTCTTTAAGATTCGGTTTTTATAACTATTAACTGACGGTAATACCAATGGGGCACTAAAGTTGTGGTGAGATCTAAAAAAGGAATGCATATAAAAATGCTTGGTAAAGGGTTCACATAGGAAAAACAGCCAATACTTGTTGAACTTGAATCCTGCTTTATGGGAACCTTTATAGAAACTTTTGCAGAATATGCCTTGGCAACGCCAGGACCTACCTTTCAGAGTGAGCCTCAGTAGGAAGTCAGGCAGGCCTTTTTCTTCTTCAGCTATTGGCTGCATGGAACATTCTGTGCCGGCAGCAGGACTGGCTGGCCATGTGACACTTCTCCCTTTTTGGCTGTTCCCACTGGCAAGTCATGAATAGTGTGAGAGACACCCTCCACGGTGCTGAGAGCTTTTCCCAAGGAGCCCAGAGGGAGGAATGTTCTGTGTTTTTGCAAAGCCTGACCCTCTTCTGGAGCCAATTCTGGTGGAGATACAGAGAACCTAATTGTTCTGTTTTCTTCAAGTCCCCTCCATTGGTGGCCACTTAAAACCTCCTTTAACACAATGAATGAAATGCTTCAAAGTGTCAGTATCTGATGATCTCAGCTTCCACTGGTTAAGAGGACCGAAGTTTCAGGTTTACAGATTCACAGTATCAGAGCAAGAAGAAATCCTGAGCTTATTTGCTCAACTTTCTCACTTTACAGCTATGGAAATGGAGGTCCGAAGAGACAAAGCTAGTGTCACCTCTAAGTCCCTTACCTTTTAGGCCAGGGTTTCAGCCCTAATAAAATGCTGTCTTCCATGTACTGAAAGAAAACTCTGTGTGTGTGTGTGTGTGTGTGTGTGTGTGTGTGTGTATGTGTGTGTGTGTTCACTATTGTCAGTTATTACAAAAAAAACCCACATGAATATCACATTCAAATATGAGTGCATGCAGGCGACTTTATTAGCTGTGTATTTAGGATGACACCCAACTTTCACAATCTTGCCTTCCCCCTCTCTCTCTCCTTGCTCCTCTTCCTTGGTATTACCTTCACTCTAGTATTCCCTTTGCCCTAAAGAAGGCTACCACAAGTTTTCAGGCCTAAGGTCTCTCATAATCATGTGACATGAATAAACAGAGAAGTTCTTTGTCTCAGCTTTCTTTGTCCCAAGGTTCATGCTGACGCTGACGGGCAACTGCTCCCCCTACCCCCCACCCACCCCAACACACACACCTGACTTATTCTAAGCCAATAGGTGGGGCTGGATCCTACAGTAGGGTAATTAATGGAGGCCTGGGCAAAGGTTACACCAAAGGTTTCTGTTGGGGCTCTCTTAGGCCTATGGATTTGGAATGACTTGCTAAAAGAAATGGGGGTTGAGTGGCTAACAAATGTTTAAAAGCTGCCCTCCCTGCACCCAATGGTCCCATGTCCAATAATAAACTTGTTGTGTTTTATGTCTAGTTTCAATTCCCCTCATATTATGGAGTGCTTTGTGCTGTAGAAAATAGTTTATTGTGATGGTAAACATGAACTTAGAAAACAGAGGAGCAAAATTTCCCTGCATGAAGTGGAGGTGCTGAATTTAGGTAACATGATGTCTCATTGGCAATCAAGTAGCCTCAGTCTTCTGAGCTGCACGTGCATCTTAAATAAAGAAATAAAGCACACAGATAAAAATACAAACCAAAGCAACAAATGAACCAAAATTCAAAAGCTTGTTTTGTTCAGATTTCTCAGAAAGTCTGTTAGCCTCGGGTAAGGCAGGGGTTATTGTAGCTGCATGGAGAATATGGTGTCTGGGAATATGTCAACCTTTCGGAGAACCTTGGTTTATTTCTCTTATAAAATTCAGGTAATGCTTGATACTTGCAAAGTGCTCTACACTTATGGAAACTCTTTCATGATAGCTATTTTGCAACCTGGATGAAGGAAAAGTGCTGTCTATCTCCATTCTCCAGACCGAAAACTGAGGCTGAAAGAGGTTGAGCAACTTGCCAGAGGCCACCCAGGTTGTCAATGGTAAATCTAAGAAGCCAGCCAAGATTCTTTGACCCCTAAGAATGCTGGCTTTCATTATGCCTTTTCTTTCTGTTATTTATCTATTTTTGGGTAGAGATTTCTAGAAGAAAAGTATTTAATTTTTAAAAATATTTTTAAATGACTCAAAAATAATTTAAAACATTATTTTAAAAATTACGGATTATCACATGTCAAGTATTAGCACTTCACAATTTCCTATTTTAAAGAAAAATGTATTTGAAAGGCAAATGAGCATCAACCATGCGTGTTGTTTTATGATCAGATCAGAAAAATAAAATGATTTTGTGATATAAAGTTGTACCCATTTAGAGTAAATAAGTTTCTCTTACGTACTATTGGTGATCTTTGAATCAACACAATAGCTTCCAAGTCAAATTTGGCCACAGCCTTTAAGAATTAAAGATGCAACTATATATGTGCATGGGTTATTAATGTGGTACATGCAAACTTGATTATTGAGGCTTTGCTTATAAAAGAGGAAGAGAGTAGAAATGTTTGTCTGTGAAGTAGTGAAGAGACAGAGACAAGTACTTGTTGAATTTGTGAGGTTAAAGTTGGTAATTGCTCACCATGGAAAAAAAAACTTGTTGAATTTGTATCCTGCCTTATGGGAACCTTTATAGAGAATTCTGCAGAATATGTTGTGACAGTGCCCAGACCCACTTCTCACAGTGAGCTTCAGTAAGGTATTGAGTGGTCCCTTTTCTTCTCTAGCAATTGGCTGTATAGACTGTTTTATGGCAGCAGCCAAGCCGACTTCGTCTGTCTTGTGACTTCTTACTCTTTCTTTTGAAACACCAGGAAATTTGCACATGTAAATTGGTTGCATAGAGAAAAGATATAAAATGACACTGCAATGGGGTAGGGACAGGGATAGAAATTATTTGGAAGGAGGGATTGGGAAGCCAAGGAGCAGAAAGAGGGATATTAGCTTTTAAGTATTTGAATTTTAACTCTAAAAGTATTACCATATTTTACTCGTTAAAATTGACGCATCAAAATATAAGATAACATGAGTTTCTTATAAGGCATACTAAGTCATTTGAAAGATCCACCAGAAATGTGTTTTATTGACAGATGAGTTTAAAGGGGAAATGCTGACACCATTTATGATTTTTTGCTTATAAAAAATATTTGGGGTGGAGTGGGGGGATGGGTTGGGGAGGTGGGAGGGATACTGGGTTCATTGGTGCTGGAGAATGGACACTGGTGGAGGGATGGGCTCTCAAACATTTCATGAGGGATAAACAAGGATGAAAATGTGTGAATCTGTAACTGTACCCTCATTGTGACTCACTAATTGAAAAATAAATAAATTTAAAAAAAAGAAAAAGAAAGAAAATATATCTACATAATAGATTAAATATAAAAAAATATTTGTCAAAAAACTCCTCAGGCCAGAGAACTTTCAGCACTTCGATACTTTAGTATGTATATTCAGTAAAAAGTGTAGTAGGAAACTTTGAGGTCACTGATGAACATCTACGGAGAGGCAGGGTTCCAGGGATCAGGATCAGAGGATCCTTGGAAAGTTCAGTGTCAAGTTCCTGGGTCTCCACCTCTCAAAAGCTCAGTTTTGCTTTTCTAGAGAGGAGAGATCTTCATGATGTTTCCTTTCCTACTTTCTTATCAGAATTGTTTCATCAAATGATTAGGAAATGATTAGGGAGCTATCAAACCTAATGAAACCATTAGAGTGAAGTCATTGCTTCGGTTCTGTTTTCATTGTTCTGAGCCTCAAAGGTAAAGTGATTTGTCTAAAGATATGTACTGTGGCATGATTTTTGACTCAATCTTTATCATGACTATGGTGGCACTTTGAAACAATGCTCACACACCCCTACACGCACATTACAAAACTGTTTCTATTTCCTACTAGTGGGAAGTTCTGTGACATAAATGACCACAGCTAATAAGTCATCTTATTAGCCTAAGACAGGAGTAAATAAACTCTTTTGGAGGTGCTTCTTCACTCTTTAATAGAGAGAATGGGCTAAATTGCTTTTCTGACGAGAAGGGTCCCTGATTTTGAGATCCAAGTTTCACGCCAACATCCCATCTTCAACCAAATTCTCAGCTCTCCTCTGGCACTCTAGAGCTTGGGAATTTTTACCCGGAGGAGCAGCTGAAGGCTGCAGCAGTCCCTTTCATGTGCAGGAAGAGAGACGTTTCTATAGGAGCCTTCACTGTGATGTCGTTGTCTGATGTGGGCTTGGAAGTAATAATAGCTTGTGTTTATGTAGCCTCTTGCTTCTGAAGAGCTCAAAGAGCTTCCCAGACATTATCTCACTGTTTCTCACCGACTTCTTTGGAAGGAGGATGAGGACAGCTCTTATTATTACTTCCCGGCACACCCGGCACCAACGGGTTAAATGGTTTTCCCACAACCCTTTCGTGGCAGTCAGGACCAAGACCCAGGATGCCAGACGTCGAAGCTTCAAGTCTAGCTCATTGTATCCTGCAACTTTCATGTTTTGCGCATGGAGAAGAGAGGATTTTCCACCCCAGTTATAAGGATTGAGGCATCTACTGGGGACCCCTGGGAGTAAAGAGTCCTCTCTTCGGTCCTTAGCTCCCAAACTTGATGATGTATGAAGTGATGATAGAGAACATTTTGAGCATGGGGTGAGTCATGCTCTGGAGGTATCTGGCAATGAATCAAGAGGCATTTATTAATGTCAGAGAGAAATAGAGGGACATGATGAGCTCAGTTTAGTGGCCTTAATGAATACTGGTCATCAAAAGCCCAGTGGATACTGTATATGAGTAAGGAAGCATCAAAAACCTTAGAGAGACCATTCAATTCATTCCTTGATTATTAAAAGGACAAAATTAATTTTATGGAAACCAAGGGAAAGGATTGGCCTTATAGTCAAGAAATCTTGGTTTCATTGAAATATACATTCTGGAGCCATGATTTTTTTTCCACTCATGGAAATAAGAAATACTTGCCTCATTAGTGTATTAGAAAAACAAAGAGTTTATCTAAGCCACCTATGCTTTTCTTAGTGTAAGGGAAGATTTCTTCCCTTTCTTCCCCTCAATTTCTATTTAGGTACTGTGATCCAGAATACTGTTCAATGATAGAGTTTCAGGCATTCAATGTCCCAACACTACACCTGCCATCAGAGTGTGAGCACCCCTCTATCAGTGTCTTGAGGTCACTTACTGCTCAACCCCCACACTTTCAGCAGAATCAGTTGAAGATCAGAATCTATGCTGGTCACTTGCTCTTCCCTACTATGATTTTTAATATTCCACAGGGAGGGTAAATTCTGTATTTTTCCCTCTCCCTCTCCCTCACATCACTCAGTTTGATGTGAAGAGAGCAATTTCTATTACATTCATGTTACAGAAAATTGCAGGATTTATTTATTTTCCTTATACCCAGGTACTGTTACATTATGTGCACATCTCACAGATTCTTTATCCACTCATTTGTTTTA
Source organism: Sorex araneus (assembly GCF_027595985.1). Classification (NCBI taxonomy): domain Eukaryota; kingdom Metazoa; phylum Chordata; class Mammalia; order Eulipotyphla; family Soricidae; genus Sorex; species Sorex araneus. The sequence continues at coordinate 290,062,310 of NC_073303.1, forward strand.
GGGTACTTGGGCTGTCCCAGATCTTGGCTATTGTGAGTAGAACTGGATTGAACATAGGAGTGCAAATGTCTTTTCAAAACAGTGTTTCAGGGCCCTTGGGATAAATGCGAAGAAGAAGAATTGCTGGAATTTATAAAAGCTCAATTCCTAGTTATTAAAGTGTCTATACTATTATGCATTGGGGGTACTTGATGCTGCCAAAGAACACTCAAACAAAGGGAGAGAAAGAAAGTGCCTGCCATAGAGCCATAGAAGCAGGCTGCAGAGGGTGGGTGGCAGGAGGGAAACTGGGATCATTGGTTGTGGAAGTAGACACTAGTGGAGGAATGGGTGTTGGATCATTGCATGACTGAAACGTGATTATGAAGTTTTGTAACTGTGTATTTCATGGTGACTCACTGTCACTGTCACTGTCATCCCATTGCTCATCGATTTGCTCAAGCGGGCACCAGTAACATCTCCATTTTTTTTGAGACTTGTTACTGTTTTTGGCATATTGAATATGCCATGGGTAGCTTGCCAGGCTCTGCCGTGCGGGCGAGATACTCTCAGTAGCTTGCTGGGCTCTTCAAGAGAGGTGGAGGAATTGAACCTGGGTCGGCCGTGTGCAAGACAAATGCCCTACCACTGTACTATCACTCCAGCCTGTATGGTGACTCAAATAAAAAAAAAAATTAAAAGTCAGAATACTCAGTCATTGAGTTTTTGGGATTATCAACCCTAGCAAAGATTGGAAACTTTTTTTTTTTTGTATTCATATAAGCCCCTACCATAAAAAAAAATACAGTATAATGGTGCACCATGTTAAAATTGTGTGCATGCATCTTTTGCTTAAAATTTCATTGCACAGAATATTTTTGTCTTTTTTTGGTCTTCTATTTTTGATAACTGAAATTCAAAATGTACGGACATTTATCATTTGAAAAGCAAAACAACCTATGTTTATGTCATTTCCTCTCCTGATTACATCTTAATAGAGATATACGGTGATTACCTTGCTTATAATAAAATTTAAAGAATATTTGTCTGTGTGGAAAAAGAGAAACAATAATGTTGACAAAAGTAAAGAATGCTTCTTTCACCTTTTCCTTGTCAACTATCATATCCTCAAGTTTTATCAATAATCAACATGATAAATTATTTGAAGAATAGGCCTTTATTTCCTGCCAAACCACTGCTTGATTTCTTCTGATTTTTCTGTTCCTAAATTGTCTTTGAGGATGCACTGGGAAAAAGCTCTCCCACTATGTTCTATCTACTAGGAGAAAATTGTCTCCCCACATTCCCTTTTACAGCCACTCCTCAGCAATGCTCAGGATTTACTCCTGACTCTCCCTGTGCTCAAGGAACACATTCCTGGTGGGTTCAGTAGACCAGAGGGGGTGCCAGGAATTGAACCTGGGTTGCCCTGCATGCCGACAATTACCCTGTCCCTCCACCCCTCCTTAAAAATATGCAAAGGTCCTTTTGGTTACAAAGCAAAATTCAGGTAATTTTCTTTTTTTCTCTCTTACTCTTGGCAGTCAGGAGACTCAGAACTTTTTTTTTTTTTCTGATATTGAGTACAAATCTTATCTGAAGTTCCTGGCACGCATCTCTCCTTTCTTCCATCCCATGGCTGTTCCGTATATTTAACCATCTGCTGGTTTTGCTATAAGCCTTCTTCAGTTTACTGTTTTTGTCTTTTTTAGAAGTAGATAGGGGATCAGTGATAAGAAAACCAATTTAGAGATAGCTTTATTCCCAAGCAAGCTGAAGGAGGTGCTAAGACAGACCCTTTAAATATTAAATTCCTCCAGAGATGCGGCCTGAGGCAAACTTGGGAACTTGGGAGACTGAATTTGCCTGGAGCCTTGGAACTGATAAGATGGCTCCTTCTTAGGAAGAGCTTTGCAGTTTAGCAGCTCTCTCTTACTCCTGGAGCAATAGCACAATGGGTAGGGCATTTGCCTTGCATGCAGCTGACCCGGGTTTGATTCCTAAGTTCCTCTTGGAAAGCCTGGCAAGCTACCGAGAGTATCCTGCCCGCATGGCAGAGCCTGGCAAGATACCCGTGGTGTATTCAGTATGCCAAAAACAGTAACAGCAAATCTCACAATGGAGACATTACTGGTGCCCGCTTGAGCAAATCGATGAACAGTGTAAGAGACAGTGCTCTTCCTCATACCCCCTTCCACACCAGCAGCCAATCCTCCACAGACTAGGTAAAAGTACACATGATAGCCATTGACCCAAGCCACCCCATATCCCCAGTTTTATGACACATAGATATGGATGAGTGTTGGCACCCCCCAAATGAGTGTTTCTTAACCAAGAGTTCCTGAGAGCAGGAAAATATTAGATGTGGGATATAGCATCAACCATACCTCTGAATCCTGTAGTACTCCTAGCTCTTGGGGTATGTACCTGCGAAGTATGATCTGCTCTGGGGTTGAGAAACCAGAGTGGAGGCTGGGTAGAGGTTGGAAGTAGACTTTGGGACATTTGTACAGGAAATTTTAGGGTCCCAGGAATCCTGAGTTTGCTCTGAAAAGGGAATATTGGGCTCTGGGCATGCATATTCCTGGACTTCATGCACTTTGTATCCCTTGGGGAAGGACAGAGTGGGCCACCTCTAGTATAGGTCCTGGGGGTGGGGGCGGGGGTTGGGTAGCCTGCCTTTTCAGTTTTTATCTTGCAGCTCACCTGCTTAGAAAGCCCTGTCCTCAAACTGATATGCTGTGAGTTCAGTCTCAGACCCCTAGAGTACTGATGTGTAGAGTGACCAGGAGTGACAGCTGGCTGTCTAGCTCCTCATTTAAAAAATGGAAAGAATGACGCTTTGGTGGTGGGTGTTGAACATTAATATTGGCTGTCTAAAGCAAACATTTACACTATGGTAAACCATGTTACCTCATTAAAACAAACAAACAAACAAACAAACAAACCCCAAGCAAAACAAAACAAAGCAAAAAGCCTGAAGGATAATGAGAGGAGATGGCTTTATCCACACTTATATTTGGTTTTATCTTAAGGGAGTTGCAGCCAACATGGGGACTGCCCAGCTGACCCTGGAAATGAAGAGGCAATTCCTAGGAAGCAAGAAACATCTTCCTCGGCCTCTTCTCCCTCCCAAGCTAAGGTCAGTGTTTTCAGTGTCTTCATAGGTAGACTCACTCAGAATGCCCGAGGCTACGGGGGACTGTCCAAGGGGACCTAGGAATTAGAGTTTCCTTTTGTAGGAGGAAGAAGAGAGGCATTATGGGCATTGACTTATTTTTTGTTACTCATTTCTAATTTTATCTTCTTGTTATCAGGGATTGTGTATGCTACTGGTTACTGAATTTTGGAAAGGCTTATTTTGTGAGTTGAGAGTTAAATTTGTTAATGTTCCAAATGTTGTTGGAAAGAATGTATTTTCTATTTGGGGTGTGTGCACAGATTTCTGCCATCATATTTGATTGGTTAAGTATGTTATTCACCTATTGAAGATGCATCTTTAATTAAAAAATGGGAATTTTGAGGTCTAGAGATACAATTGACTTGCTCGAATTCTTTATATTCTAAATAGTTCTATTAAATCCTCCAAGGATGGAGGGAGACGGGGGAAGATTTATAACATTATGCAATGGTTGTAGCATGGTTGGATCCACTGACTTTAATACATCTGATTAAAAATTCCTAGAGCATAGTGGATGAGTAAGGTGTGAGAAATGAAAGTAGGAGGAAAGAAATTCATATCCAACTTCCACTGTCAGAAAAAAGTGTTTTTGCCCCTTGGATATATTATATTCACTCACATGTGCACAGCAGAGATAAAAATTAATAGCTTTGTTTCCTGTGATCTCTTTATCAGCCAAAGTACAGAACTATTGCTCTCAGTTATTTTAATGGAAAAAGTGAGGTTGTATTATCAGGCGATAAGGCTGTGTCAGGCGTTATTTTATTCTCTTATCTCCCTTGTTCAAGGTGAGGTGTTCCAGCCCTGATGGATGAGCGGGGACACAGTGACTGTGATGTTGCCTGTGTCTTGATCTTTCTCCCCCTTAAGATAACTGTGGCAGGTGAGAGGACTCCAAAGCCAGCTGATTCTGAGCAGAGATTCCGGGGAAGGCTAAGAAGTCTAAGGTCCTTGATTTGAACAAGTAGCTTGGGGGCTTTGCAAACTCAATCACGTGTCTCTTAGGTCACCTGCGCAGCAGTATCTGCTATGCCTCCTCCAGGAGAATTTACTCAGCAAGCGCTAGCTTGAGATCTTCTTCAATGTTCCCAGCGCAATGTTTGATAGGGAAGGAAAGATGAGTCATGGAGGTCCCTGCCCCCTTAGAGATACTCTTGCAGTCAGAGTTGCAAGCTTGATCACATGGAAGGATGCTTAGTCACATCCTCCTCCTCTGCGCTTCCAGAACATAATATATACTATCTGCACTCAATTTTTTTTTTTTTTTGCCACAGTATGTGGTCATTTATTTGTCTGTGTGCCTGTTTCTTCCCCAGTTAAAAGTGTTAGTTCCTCTGGGACAGAGAGCCAGATCTGAGACGTGATCTCAAGTTTATCTTCAGTGCCCCGCTAAAACATTATTAACGTTTTTGTACTAAATGGTTGTGTGAACAAGTTCACTCATCTCTTCATTCATTCATTCATTCATCAAGCAATTCAGGTTTCTGATTTCTACTATATTATTCTAACTGTAGTCAAGTCTCTTAGTGACTTAAACATGTATTAATTTTTTTTAATGAAAAACTTAATTGTGAATGTTAGGTAGGGTAATAAGAATGGCAACTAGAACTTCTGCCTCTGCTTCCGGTTATTCCTAAGGCCACTTGGCTTCTCATTCTTTGTCAATATTCGTAGTAATTCAGAATGGGTTATGGGCAGGAGACCCTTTGATTATTTATGAGTGCCAAACAATTGAGGGAGCAGCCTGGACTCTCACTGTTCCAGTTCTGCCACTTCTCCAGCCATGTGGCAGGGGGCAGTTTTCTGTTCTTCCCTGAGTCTCAGTTAGTTCATCTGTGAAATAGGTTATAAGATGATGCTTACTTGCTTCATGATATCTAAAACAGTCAAATGAAAAAGGGCTTGAATTTAAAAAAAAAATCGCACCAGGGAAGCCAAAATAATTCATAAATAAAACAGCTGCCATTTCTCCCTGCTCTAGAACCTTCTATGTGTTTTGAAAACAAACTAAAAGATGCCATACCACAGCTATATATGCTTATTATATTCCTTTTTGTGTTTAGAATAATTATTCCCTCCATTCGTTACGTGGGAGAGTGGCTTGGCAAGCTTTGGGACAAGATCCCTAAGCGTCGTCATATGACAGCAGCCAGTTTCCCTCAAAGACTATGTGGACCTTAAGGAAGCGCCTCTCCAATAGGGCTTTTTGTTTGTTTGTTTGTTTGAAGGCCACGCCTGGCTGTGCTCAGAACTTTCTCTTGGCTCTGCTCAAAGATCACTCTTGAAGGTGCTCAGGGGATCATTTGCTGTGCTAGGCTCAAACCCGGGCCAGGTATATGCAAGGCAAAAGCTGTAACCCCAACATCAACTCTCTAGCCCCAGCAGGGTCTTTTTTATGGGTATGTTACAGTTTGAAGCTAAAACACCCCCCCCCCCCCATGAGGCAATGCACTATGCTGAAGAGCCAAACAGAGCCCTCCAGACCCGCGTGACTCAACCCCCAGAGAGGCTCATTTCATCTTAAAATCAAGGGATGTGCTGAAGCAGGACAAGTCACAGGAAGCTATCTGCGATAAAAGATAGCATCTACAAAACATAATTCCAGACCTGTCCTCTTGCTCCTGCTGGGAAAGAATTGCAATAATGAGGGCATCTTATTTCATTTGGTCAGAGTCCTGGAGCCCTGGGTTCTGGGAATCAATCTGTAAGTATGATCATCAACAAATCCTTGATGTTCAGGAAACACTTAAATGCCAAGGTTCCCACTGTTTTTGATTGTTTAATTCTAGAATATTCAACCATCTTATGACTTGAGATATGTTAAGATAAGTTTCCAGGACTACAATTCGTATGGTCTCAGTCTCTATCTCTGTATACAGTCCCATACATACATACACTACCAGGACCTAGAGGGCCAACAGGAGCAACCCTATTTTTCTAGGATTTAACCCTACATTAGCTTTCACTCTATTGGGTTTAAACTGAATGCTAGTCCATATGACAGGCAGAACATGATATCTAGTCTAGCTAAGTTGTGATTCAATAATTCAAGACCCATCTTCAATGAAATATCTTTTATGAAACCTTATCTGATTCTTATCCAGAATACTTGTACTTACCCTGTCTCTCTGTCTCTCTCTGTCTCTGTCTCTGTCTCTCTGTCTCTCTCTGTCTCTGTCTCTGTCTCTCTCTCTCTCTCTCTCTGGAACAAAGTTAAAGAGCTTCCAGGGATTACTACTGACTTTGCACTCTTGGATCACTCCTGGCAGGGCTCTGGATATTATATGCAGTGCCAGAGATTGAACCAGGGCTGAGAAATTACCAGGCCAGCACCTTACCCACTGTTCTATCTCTCTAGGTCTTCCTATACTTTCCTTAATTCTCTTTAGCTGAATGTGATGAGAGTCTACAGTGTCATCATGATTTCCACAGATGTTGATAAGAGTTTTGTAAACAGTAGTGCTCAATAAATATAAATCAACAAATGGAGGGTTTGAGGTTTGAATTGATATGGACTTAGATGGCAGTCCTAAAAGATACATTTATATGATGTTTACTTAATCATTCTCAACCAGGGATCTCTTGGAGCCCAGAAATATATTTAGATAGTCATGAGAGTGACGGGGATTAGATAAATTATTTTTGCTGCAAGTGACAAAAGTCCAAAGGAATTGGTTGCAGAAAATAAAGGGGTATTTTTAGGGACTGAGTTGTCTTCTGGTGTGACATCCTAAGATTTGAGCAGTTGACAGCCTCTCCTATTTATTTTCCATCTTTATTTCTTTCTATATTGGTTCTATACTGAGACAAGTAACACAGGGCAGTATGACTGGTAGTATGATGGTAAAAATACAAATACATTTTATTCATAACTTTTACAAAAGAGAGCTGAAATGATTTCTCAAAGGTTAACACTCCAATAGGAGTACATACACTTTGACTTATTTGGGTCATAGTCATATGATCATAGTCATAGAGTTTGGGGAGTTTTGGGGTCTAAAGTGAAGAACTTGCACTTCAATGAATGATATAAAAACTGTAACCAGGAGAGAGGAACTTGGTGCTCATGTCAAAATCAACAAAGTGTATCTTCAAGATATTTCAGTGTGGGGTTGGACCAATAGCACAGCGGGTAGGGCATTTGCCTTGCAAATGGCTGACCCAGGTTCGATTCCTCCGCCCCTCTTGGTGAGCCCACCAAGCTACTGAGAGTATCTCCCCCACATGGCAGAGCCTGGCAAGCTACCTGTGGCGTATTCAATATGTCAGAAACTGTAGCAACAAGTCTCCAATGGAGATGTTACTGGTGCCTGCTCGAGCAAATCGATGAGCAACAGGATAACAGTGATGACAGTGACTAAATGTACCTTCAGTCATCAACTATAGAGGCAAAGAAAAGCTACAGGAGTAGCTGGCCTGTTGAAGCTATAGAAATTTACAGTTAGGGCTGGAGCAATAGCACAACGAGTAGGGCGTTTGCCCCGGGTTCGATTCCCAGCATCCCATATGGTCCCTTGAGCACCACCAGGGGTAGTTCCTGAGTGCAGAGCCAGGAGTAACCCCTGTACATTGCTGGGTGTGACCTAAAAAGAAAAAAAATTAAGATATTTCAGTGTTTCATAATGCTAGCAAAATGGTTCATTTACTTTTGGTAAAATTATAGAAGCCAATGAGCACATCAAATTTCTTCACTATGTCTGAAATATCTCTTTTGTGTCAGAAGCTCTTTGTCTCATAAAGACGGAAGAAAAAGTTAGTTCCTGCCATACCCCACTTAGCTGTGCTTCATTTTTACTCTAAGTGTGTACTTTTTAAATTATTAATTGATTTAAGTCCACACCTGATGGTACTCTGGACTTTTTCATGGATGTTTGCTCAGGGATCACTCCTGCAGGTGCTCAAGCATCCATATGTAGTGTGGGGATTGGATGGGTATTGAGAGTGTACAAGGCAAATGCCTAATCCCTTTACTATCTTGTCTGTTCATAAATCTTAAATTCTATGACTTACCCTTGAAACATATCAAATCATATCATACATATCATATAAATAGCACCACCTGGAATTGTAAGGCTAGTGGATGCTCTCAAACAATAATAGCTAAATAGATTTCACTGTGCTTCCTCAGCCAAGTGTCTTTGCTGCCCTACACCACGTGCTGTTCTTCACCAGTAGCCACTCTGCTGGTCTTGAGAATTGAGAATCCTTGGAAGGTTGGCAACTCTCTTTCTGCAATATTTTTTGTGCTCTGATCAACAGCTTTTGCCTCTACCCCAGAAAGGGTATAGGATTAAAAACTGGAGGAAGGTGAAGAAACCAAATTGAGTAATTTGCTGAAGCTTAAAATGCAAGACTCATAAAGACCTTTAAAGATAGGGTCCAGAGTCAAGATACAGAAACAGTTAGGCAATTGTGGAATCTTTTTGACCTTAGGGAGGGCCTGGTGAGGATACCTAATCCTAGTGGGAAAAAGCTGGTAATTACAGGTAGAAGAAGCCATGACCAGGGCAAGTCACTGTTTTAGGTGGGAGTTAGACAATAAATTGCCTACGGAAGTCACAGGCTTAAAACAAGTTCTTTTTCCTGGTTAAATCACAAAAACTGATTCTCCGATTTTGAGGATTTACAAATTTATATTTGAATTATATAGGTAATTTATATAGACATTAGAATAATTTTACTTGATTTATTTTGTTTTTTGTTTTTGAGACACACCAGTTGTGATCAAGGATCACTCCTGGCAATGCTGAGGCATCAAGTCTGTTGCCAGGTACTAAACCAAATTTGACCACATGCAAGGTAAGTGTCTGATCTGCTGTATTATCTCTCCAATCCATAATAATTAGACTGTTTTAAGGAAGGGATAAATGCTAGCTTCTCTGCTCAAAGTCTGCTGTCTTGAAGGACCTAATTTTTTTTTCTTCAGATTTTGTTTTTTCAGTGTTATTTCACTTGATTACTCTAGAGCCTCATCCTATGTAGTGGGCTTTATGGAGAGTTTTGAAGAGGAATCTATAGAACCAGGCTCCTCCGACCCAGAACTTAGGGTGGATTGAGGGAGCACCTTTTGTGTACCTGCAACAATGAACTGGGGGAGGTAAAGGAGTCATCAGTTCTCAGGAAGGATGCTGTGCATGATACATAACAGGGAAAAACCACCTGGCAACCTCTGAAGCTCTCTCCAGTTTATAATGAACTCTAAATTCGGGTTAGATATATCTGTAAGTACATGGCCTGTCTGAGGTAACTCGGAGAGAAGGCATAGCACAGACATCCCAAGTCATCAGATGATTATGAACTTACTCAAAAAGAGATGGGAGAGATTACTTTGGTTCAGTTGCCTCAATTCACACATGGGAAAATTGTGACTTGGAGAAAAGATTTGCCTGTCGATTACAGGATTTCAGTGTTTGTCCCATTACAGATTTGTATTGGAATAAGTGTTGTTAAAAATGCTAATTCTTGGGCTGTAGAGACAGCACAGGGGTTAAGGCACTAATCTTACTTATAATTGATTCTGAGCTAATCCCCAGCACTATATATATATATACATATACATATACATATATATATATACATATATATGGTCTCCTGAGTATTGTCAGGAGTTATCCCTGAGCATGGAGCCAGGAGCAGCACGTGAACTTTGTTGAGTGTGCACAATACCCCCTCACCCAAGTAAATAAAAAAACAAATAAAATGAGAATTCTATTTATGTTTTATGAGGCTTATGAAATTAGCCTGTAATCACTCTGAAAGTGGACACAGGAGTTTGCATATTGGCAAATACCCTAAGTGAGTTCTGGATGTCCCAGCCTTAAAAGGCTGACTAAGCTTTAAAACTGGTTCATAATGAACTCTGGGGGGGATAAAAAGGGGCTCCTGACTCTAGGCTCAGTCTCTTCCGGAACGTTTTGACAGATGCCGGAAGGTGGTGGTACCCTTACCTAGAACAGTGACTTAGGGAGCTATCAGAGTTAGGCATTGTTTCTAACTCTAACTGCAATTTGAGAAGATGCAGTTGCATCATTTTCAGATTCAACGTAAAGGAATTGGACAAATAGTTCCTGTTTGCCTGCCAGGCAGCTTGATGTTTAAATAAATCTGTGATTTCATACCAGTTTCTTTCTAAATGCCTGCTGATCATTTTGACAGATGAAAATTTTCACACGAACTCTTCCTCCCCACTCTTCTCAAGTTTATAGTTCCTCCCTAGTCCCCAATCATTCATTCCTAGCAGTTTAAACAGGCTGGCATGTATTCTTTTCTTTTTTTTTTTTTGTTTTTACATCTCCTAGAAACTTGGCATTCTTGAGTATCCCAAGAGATGGCCTCTAAATATTAACTACAGATATGAAAATGAGAAGAATATTTTCTGTCTGTTTACTTTTAAATGACGTCGTTTATCACCGATAGTTACAATACCATGGATCTCTTTTATAAGTCAGTGTACATTGTGGAATAACTTATTATGTTAAGACTTCTTTCAGCATTTAAAACTGGACTCCTGGGCTGGAGCGATAGCACAGCGGGTAGGGCGTTTGCCTTGCATGCGGCCGACCCGGGTTCGATCCCCAGCATCCCATATGGTCCCCTGAGCACCGCCAGGAGAAACTCCTGAGTGCAAAGCCAGGAGTAAACCCTGTGCATCGCCGGGTGAGACCCAAAAAGAAAAAAAAATAAATAAAACTGGACTCCTTTGGGATGTTTTAGAATTCCTATTTAACTAGATTGGCCACATGCACTGCAAGGACCTTACCCACTCTACTAGCTCTCCAGTCCCCTCTACTAGCTCTCCAGTCCCCAAAGTTAACATTGCAAGGGCACATTTAAATAACCTTGGGCTGCTATTATTTTTAAATTTCATCTGTGAAGTCAGAATGTTATAAAAATAAAATAAAATTAGGTACTGAAAAACTGAATTTTTAAAAATTGTATCACTGTGAGATAGTTACAAAGCTTTCATGTTTGAGTTTCAGTCATACAATGATCAAAAACCCATCCCTCCACCAGTGCACATTTTCCACCACCAATTTCCCTAGTATCCCTACCTCATCTTACCCCTCCCCCTGCCTCTGTGTCAATTTCCCCCATACTCTCTCTCTCTCTCTCTGGAATGGAGCGATAGCACAGCGGGTAGGATGTTTGCCTTGCATGTGGCCGACCCGGGTTCAATTCCTTTGTCCTTCTCGAAGAGCCCGGCAAGCTACCGAGAGTATCCTGCCTGCACGGCAGAGACTGACAAAGTCCCCGTGACGTATTCGATATGCCAAAAACAGTAACAACAAGTCTCACAATGGAGATGTTACTGGTGCCCACTTAAGCAAATCGATGAACAACAAGATTACAGTGCTACAGTGCTATTTAACTAGATGTGACTTGCTTTGACTTTTAACTTTTATTCATGCTTTTGTGTTTGAATTGTTTTGCTTTTGTGTTTTGTTTTGGAGGACTGCACTTGGTGTGTCGTCCAGTGCTTGCATTGGCGGGAGTGTCATTCCTGAAGTAATACTGGGGAAACAGTGTTAGGGCTTGTACCTGTGCTCCTGCAAGCAAAACATACACCGAGTGTGTTAAATGCTCTCCAGCATGACTTCCTTAAGCTTTATTTGTCAATTTAAAAAAAAAAAGTCAGTAGTTTGTGAAGTTATGAATAGAGATTAAACAGAAGAAAAAATACATTTGCTCTTGAAAATTTGGCTTACATAGATTTTCTGTAGAACATTTACTTAAGATTCAGGACAGGATACAGTCCTGGTTATAGTGTAAAGGAGTTACGTGGGCATGGACAAAGCACCACCTTCCCCTAGAATCTATGCTCCTCCATAGAACAAGAGACCAAGAAGGTGATTTTTGAATACTTCTCCCACTTTGAAAGTTTTCAAGTAAACTAACAAGAGGTTATGAAATGTCCCACAGTGTGGGAGGGAACAAATATGTCACGATTTTCGTTCCAGTTTAATATGTTTCACATTTAGTCTAGTCCAACCTGTGAAAGGTTCTCTGTGGAACACTGATGACTCACTTCCTATCCTAAGCGAGTCTTTCTGGAGGTGTGGAACAGATCCTTCCTGCAGATATCCAGCCAGACCCAGGGGTCACCTCTCTGGGCTTCTTAGCACACGTTGCATGCTCTTCTTCTGTGTCACATGGTACCCAGTCACCAACATGCATCCGTACTTATCTATGCACACACCTGTTTAAGATAGGACAGTTAAGTAGGTAGGGGTGCTTGAAAAGAATCCCCATCAGGTTTTTAAAGACAGAATCATATTGGAAATGCTGTACAGAACTTGGAAATTGAAATGAAGATAAGGGTGAAATTGGGGAAGGTGATATCTCTCTTTTTGTGTAAGTGTTGAGGAAGGCTGAAAAAATCCAAGTGTATCTACCACTTCCTCCAGGGAGTCACCCTGACTATAGCTGACTGCTTGTGTCTTCATTAGTCTGCTTTTGCCCTGAATTCTGCTCCGATTTAAGAGCAAGGCACTCTTCCAAAGCTACAAAATTACACTCTTAAATTCACAAATGTCCCAAATGTTAGAGCAAAAAGGAAAACCTTGAAATGGCAAATCTCACCTCACCTTTTCCATTAATTCATTTGCTTATTCGTCCCTTCACTTAACTATTTACTTAATAGATATATTTTAAGTGCTGAAGCAGGAAGAAGACAAGGAGCAAAAACAAGACTTAAAAGATTCCTATGCTCATGGAATTTATGTTGTGAGAGTATGTGTGAGAGGGAGAGGCAGATCACAAATAAATAAACAAAGTATGTGATAATTAAGAGACTGACGGAATGTAGAATTACTGGTCAGGTAGGAAGAGCTGCTTTAGCTATCATAAGTAGAGAAAATTTCTATGAGATGCCATTCAAATTGGTGTATTAAGAAGGATTTGAATCAGCCATGGCAAACACAATGGGATGCTGAAGAGAAAATTATCTTGGTGGCCCACTGTAAGATATACTGGGACAGATTAGACATGATGACAGTGGGGAGAGGAGTCAAGGGGGGAAGTATATATTGTAGTGGTATTCAGGAAACTGGATGAGTCAAAGTAAATATTGGATGTAACTAAATAAGACTTGCTTCTGAATTGAATAGGAAGATTTAGAAATAGGTAACAAAATTAAGGCAACTGTCTTTTAGCATGAGAGCTATTGGGTTAGGAGTTATTTACTGAGATGGAAAGGTGAGGAGAACATAATACAGTTTAGGGAAGAAATTGAAGAAACAAATTTGAGATGTAGTAGGTTTGGAATATTAGTGAACATTCAGACAAAGTTGTTGGAGTGAGTCTTCTGAAAAGGATCTTTATCTCTTAATAAGAGATAAAGGATTGCTTTATCTCTTAACAACATAAAGGGTCTCCTGAAAGAAAACATGGCTTATATGCTTATTTCTTTGGCTCATGACTTATTTCTTTTATCTTTTCCATAGAGTTCAGAGTGAGAGGAAAAGTAACAAAATTTCTAGTCTTCTGATACTGGAATGAAACTGCTGTACTGAGATAGTTATATTGGTCAATTGCTACTAAAAATTCATAAGTTCTATTAACAACTGTTTAACTATTCTTGCTTTTGACAATGGTGGGTATAATCATTCTTGAGGCTTTTCAAAATCTACGAGCATGACACTTCTCTCTTTCTCTTCCAAGAGTCAGCTAGTTACTAGTATATCATAGTAAGTCCAGAGTCACCACCCCAAATGCTTAAGGAGAAAGGAAGATAATTTGATAAGTATTTGTCTAGGTCTAGAACATTCTCCTAATTAAGTATGAAATATCACTTCATACTGAGTGAAATTAGTGAGAGAAATAGGGAAAAACGCAAAATGATCTCTCACATGTGTGGGGTATAAGGAGACCTAGGTGGGGAATAACAAGTGCCCAAAGGTAAGAGAAAGAACAGGAGAACTGGTCTATAGTAACAAGCATGCACTGGGGTTAGGAAGGCTAGGCCAGGGAAGGAAACACTGCAACAATTGTGGAGGAAAGCGGTGACCTTGGAGGAGGAAAGGATCCTGAAAGGAGGTAAAGTGATATGCATGTTACTCTATCAGCAAAAGTATTGTAAATCACAACACTTAAAAAGAAAGTTGGGGGAGAGAAAGAAAGGGGGTCTGTCATAGGCTTTGGGTGTGGGAGGGGAGTTGGGTTCATTGGAAAAAGAAAGAGAACACGGGTGAAGGACTGGTGTTGGAACATTGTCCACCTGGAACTCAATCATGAATAACATTGCAGCTTTGTAATTCATGGTGATTCAACTAAAAAAAATCACGTCATGTGGGGCCCAGGCTAGGTAAGAGCTAATAACTAATGATCAATTAATTAAAAAGATAATTAAAAATTAGTTCATCAACTTAAGTTCCAAATTTGACATGGACAAAACTATGCATTTATTTATGTATTTTGGGGTTTGGGGCCATATCCAGTTGTGCTCAGGGCTTAAACCTGGCTTTGTGCCCAGGGATCACTCCTGGGGATTTTCGGGGGACCATATAAGATTCTGGGGATGGAACCTGGGTCAGCCACATGCAAGGCACATACCCTATCCACTGTATTACCTTTTCAGTCGTCCATTTAAATTATTATAAGATATTCAGTTCCCCTCTCATTCTCTCCATCAAAATTTAAATATTTTTATTCATATGATTATTAAGTTGATAATAGGCATTTCTTTTCAATTCATCTAGTTTGCCTCAAGAACAAGTCAAACTCTTACCTTCAGTTATGGAGTGCTGTATCTCCTCTTGAGATTTAAGATTTAATAGATTTAAATTTTTATTTAAGATTTTATTTATTTTTATTTTTAAATTTTTATTTAAGATTTAATAGACACGGTAAAGATTCCAGTCCATGGAGTAGGGAAGAATAGCACTCTTCCATGCAAGAGCATTCACCTTGGATGCGTGAGGCTGTGATCCACATCACCACAAGATTCCAGTTCCTGCCGCACGTGTGTGCGGCTTCTGCAGCTGCACAAGCATGAATCCAGACCCAGCTAAACTACTTTCGGCATGGGCAGCCTCTTGCAGAATGTCTCCAGCCTGAGAACTAAGCCGCGGCCCCATGCCCGCCCAAGAGGGGAAAGGTATTTCTCTCTCTCGCCTCTTCCTTTCTGGGGATGAAGGGCATGGTGACCGCCATATTATGACGACCACAAATGGGGTTTCCAAGTTGCAGTGATCCGATATCTGGAACAAATCTCCCCGGACTTAGTTGTTAAAGTACAAAAATCCAAAACCTCATTTCTCTTCACAACAGGTCTGACTCTAGTGGGGTACTCCTAACAATAATAGTGAGGTTTGTGGTGAAATATTGAATGTAACCAAAGTAAACAGAAATTAAAGTGAAACTTATCAGTTACAAGGTGGGGGGGCGGGGGGGCGGGATGGGAGGTGTACTGTGTGGGGTTTTTTTTTTGGTGGTGGAATATGGGCACTGATGAAGGGATGGTTGTTTCATCATTGTATAACTGAGACTTAAGCCTGAAAGCATTGTAATTTTCCCCATGGCGATTCAATAAAATAAAATTCTTATTAAAAAAAAAGATTCCAGTTCCTGAGACTTAGTCTGTAGAACTGAGTTTGCTAATGGGAGGGGGTGGGGAGAACTGAAGAAGGCTGGGGTGAGGGAACCAAGTTACAGTGGTGGAGGACCATTGATTCTGGTAGCTGATGCAACATTGCATCCCTGAAACATTACTATTAGCAGCATTCTTGGGGCTGGAGCGATAGCACAGCGGGTAGGGCATTTGCCTTGCACGCGGCCGACCCGGCTTCGAATCCCAGCATCCCATATGGTCCCCTGAGCACCGCCAGGGGTGATTCCTGAGTGCATGAACCAGGAATGACCCCTGTGCATCACCAGGTGTGATCCAAAAAAAGCAAAAAAAAAAAAAAATACTATTAGCAGCATTCTAAATCACAGAAGTTTCACTAGATAAAAGACAATTAAAGGAGATTCCTGGTTCATTATTACTAGATCTTTTACATTATTTTTAAAGAATTCAAAATTATTTCTCGGTTTCTAAAAGTCAACCTATTCCAAACAAAACAGAACAACAGTTCCCTGGGATAAACAGAATGTTTGCACAGACTTCACTGGGTGACCCCAGGATGTCCCAAGGGACATGATGAGGATGTAAGTCTATGTGAAATTCTTGTACATGGGATACCATTTGGGAGGGGGAGAGCATTCACTGGAATAGAACCAGAAATCATTTCACCTGTGAAACATGGCATGTGGATTGATTCAATTCATATATTTGCCATATAGCACATTAAAGTAACATGTGTTATCATTTAACTGGGTGGAGCAAGAGATATTCTCCCACTTGGCTGCAGACTCCCTCAGGACAGCACCAGGAATGACTGCATCATGGTATTCTCCAAGCCCATTGGAGGTGGGACAGGAAACAAAAGTCCCCATGGAAAGAGACTTGGAGACTTCTTACTCAGGTTCTTTTAACACACTGGTGCCCAAAAAGAAGTCACTTGTGCTTGACTTCAATACTACATTAGTGAAAAACTGAGATTAGATCCCTTATCCCTGAATGATAAATGGCTGTGATAGAAGGGACTTAAGGATTATCAGCAAACATTTGCTGAATAAGACTCGTAAAAAGATGAGAGAAGGATCAGTAAGAGTCACAACCTAAAATGACCAAAATTGGTCTACAGAAAATGATTTAAATTAAGAGCTTGTGAGTTGAGACCTAGTTTCAGTTCCTCCTCTAACTACTATACAGCCTTAGGCATGGCCTTTATTCTCATTGGCCCTTGGCGTTCTTATCTGTGAGCAATCTTGTCTCCTGTTTCAAAAATCTTAACCAACAGTACTAGTCAAAATTATTCTTCAATGATAAGTCTTTGGCCAAATATTTTACACAGATTTTTTTCAACGATGCAATGGTTAGCATAGTTAGGTCTCTTTATATCTCCTTTCGTAGATGGAGGAACTGGTGCAACACACTGCCCATATTATTACACTTGTGAGAAAACAATGGATGATATTTAAACCTAGGCATTTTATTCTGGAGTTTGTAAGAGCCATAGAACTGCTATGAAAACCAAAAAACAAATGAGGGATCAGAAAACTTTTCAGAGGTTCAGGACCACAATTTTTCAAGGCTCTTGAAAAGACTGATGCTGTAATATGGGCAATTTTCCCTTGTTCTCCCATTGAAGAGTCAATGCTAGAAACAGCTTGAGGAGTGAATTACGTGAACTTCGGTCCTGCAGCTTCTCTGGGGAACCTTGAGCGGTCCTCCATATATACAATGGAAAAACATCAGAAGTTCTTTCAGCTCTGGCATTTACAATTCTCTGTTGGATTTAATAAGAAGCTAACATGAGTCAGAACTTTTTTCTTGGTTGCCAATTACAGAAACCTAACTATAACTCTAAACCAAAGAGGGGATTTATTAGATTAGTAGTAAAATATTCTAAGAACTGTCTTACTTTAAGCTTGATTGTGTCTAGAGGCTCAACCTCTATCACCAGGATTCCTTCTTTCCAGTTCTCTCCATATATGGTCAGGATAGCTGTGTACACGACTCACATTCTACCAAATTAAGAAAACCCAAGGAGGAAAATAGTACTTTGCTCTGAACGCAGGAAAGTCATGATGAAGAATTGAATTGACTCACTTTGCTCTCAAATGTATCTCCAAGTAGAAAGAGTTCAGTGTTGGCCTAGACCCAGTATATGTATTTGCCTCTTTTGCTATGTGGGGAGACTAGACTCTTATAAATTATATGTGGGGTGGATTTTTCACAGAATAAGAATTGTTTTGTGCAAAACACGAGGGTGCTGGCAAGTTAAAATGTAGAATTTCACTCCAACCAACTTTCCCTACCCCAATCCTCGTTCAAAAAAGAACAGAATGAGCACCCTGGGCCTGAATCTTCAGCTTGGAATCACAAGTTGGATTTTTGGTTCTCAGTACTAGAAGCAAGTTATTGCTATATATGGCTTTTGGAAAGTTTCCCTCTATCTTCAGGGACATTAGGACTCAAGTAATGACATCAATGAATGTCATGGAGTTGTTATTTTGCTGGGTAGTTACCATTCCTTAGAGAAATATATGCAGCAATGATCTCAACACAAGCAATAACTAGGAAATAAATGGTTAGGCTTTGAGCATTGTTTGCTAGAGATGGATTAATTTATGAGGAAGTAGTCAATTAAGCAGCCTATTTAGTGCCTCTGACTTAACTCAGATCTCCTGTTTTGCACTGGAGATGGTGAACAGCTCCACTATCTCTTTCAACGGGCACAGTGGTTATTTGTGCTTATGAACAGTAGAGCAAAAAAAAGCAGGAAATATCCATTGTAAAGACTCGACAATGAAACCTAGGCTGTAATTCTTCAAAGGCGAATGGACAGAAAATAGTTTGTCTTCAAATCAAAAACATCTGTACTAGCAATTTGGATACTCACAACCTGTGAGAAGTAAAATTTTTATTTTATTTTTTTGCTTTTTTGGGTCACACCCAGCGATGCTCAGGGGTCACTCCCAGCTCTGCACTCAGGAATTACCCCTAGCAGTGCTCAGGGGACCATATGGGATTCTGGGAATCGAACCCAGGTTGGCTGTGTGCAAGGCAAACGCCCTACCTGCTGTGCTATCACTCCAGCCCCGAGAAGTAGAATTTTTAAACGTGAATCAGTCACCAATATTTATTCATTTACCCAGGAGTGATTAGAGTTTATTCCCTGTCCTGAACTCAGGAATCACTCCTGGAAGTATTCAGAGGACCACAAACAGAGTTGGGGAGAAAACCAGAGTTGGCTGCAAACAAGGCAAGTGCCTTAACTCCTATTCTGTCTCTCTGGCCTTGTGCCAATTTTTAATTTTGTAAATAAAGAAACAGACACCCATAGAGGAAAAATCACTTAGTTATAATTTTGCTGCGAAGAGTAGCTGAATCAGAATTAGAACCCAAGATTCTATGCTCATGTTCTAAGTGCTAATCTCTGCATGGAAAATTCCCTTTGGTTTTGCCCTTAGGAACTCTAGGAAACATTTTGAATTATGGAAGTGCCCAAGAGAAAACTTTATTTAATCTTCACTGGAAGAGCAGGGAGGGAAAAAAAAGAGAAGGTACTGTTGCAATGCCTTCTGCTTAAATACTTGACACTTAACTTCTCCAGGCCAAAAGAAAGAAGTGATAACTTGAGACTACTTAACATTAAAAAGCCCAAAAGATTATTCATGTGCCTTTGGAAGGTGCTGAAAGCATGTGACTTATGTTTACTTTCATAGTTATATTTATGTTTGCTTAATATGAAAAGTGCTAAAAAAGGAGTTTGCCCCTCTAAATTTGACTTGTCTGTTGTCTTGATGGGTAGTCATGGACAATTCATTCTCTCTGGGGTTTGGGTTTCTCTCCTATAGCTTAATCTGATTCTTAAGACCCTGGTAGGTCTCAAACTTTAGATAGGAGAAGTAAGGCCCAGTCTAAGTATATCTACATCTTGAGTATCATTGCTATCAAAGGAGAAAAAGCTGTTAGCATAGAAAGTAGGTGGACCTAGGGCCCTTGCTTGCAGGGTCCCAATATAGCAGGCACAGAAGCTAAGGGTTTAGAACAGAGCTATGCTTCCCTTTCCTCTGTGACTTTGGTCAAGTCCTTGAGTTTCTACCACACCCAATGGTCCATGGAGGTGGGTTCATGTGCACATCTAGGACTGCTGGGTGTGTGTAAGGGGCACGGGAAGGGCTGGTACATGATGCTCTTAAACCTAGAGGTTCACATGAAGAAGGCACACACTCTATCACTTAAGCCACATCCTTAACCCTCAGCGCTTTTTTGTTGTTTTAAATCTCTAAAATTGGATGAACATCCCCATGTGCTTACCACACAGGGCTGGTACACAGAGATAAAGAATATAGAAATGCTTTATAATGTGCAGGCCTTTTTATATATGTGACTCAGCACTGAGTTTTCCCGCAGTGACTGAGAGCGATGTAAAATCAACCTGTTGAACTAGTCAAAAGTTCAGTTTGGCCAAGACGATACTGAGAAAGTGAGATTTCCTCTCCCCGCCAAGATCATTTGATATTCCACTAATGGTGCAAATTGCAGCAGGTTTAATAATATAAGCCTAGTTTGCCTGGGCCAGTTCTTTTTGCAATGATTATTCTGGTGTAATTATTAACAATATACTTCTTCAATTTCAAAGCTGATTTTTTTTGGGGGGGTGAACAAATGACATTGTTCCTCTCAAAGTTAAATTATCATCCCTTTGACCTCTTCATTTAACCTGTTGGTACTCAAAGAGGAGAAGTGAGTTCCTAACCCCCTAAAAATTTATCAAGAATCTGCACTTGGAAATCCCTTCTCTTTGTACCTGGGAAGAAATACAAGGGGAAACAAGGTGAAAGAAAGGCTCCCTTTGTCTGCTCTCAGGCTGCTCAAAGCAGCTCCTTGACAGGAGCTATCCTGCTGCTCTCTTAATTTCCTGAACCGTGATGGTGATCTGCGATGTATAATTGCCAGTGACCAGGAGGGAGCAGGAGATGGAGCAAACATGACAGGATTCCAGTCAAGAACACAGCCTTCCCCTCTCTACCCAGAAAAACAACCCTGGGGAAAGCACTGTCCATTAATAACAAGTCCTATTTTGGGGTCAGAGGTTTTTCTTCTTGTCTGTAAAGCCCTTTCAGAGCCATGAAGATTTGGTAAAATTTGGCAGCACGTGTACTGACTTACAGTTGCCTTGAATGTCAATTTCCCCTGCCATCATTAGAGAGTCAGTAACCCATCA
The DNA here is from genome assembly GCF_027595985.1 of Sorex araneus. Taxonomy (NCBI): domain Eukaryota; kingdom Metazoa; phylum Chordata; class Mammalia; order Eulipotyphla; family Soricidae; genus Sorex; species Sorex araneus. Next base: position 290,083,247 of record NC_073303.1, read on the forward strand.
CCAATGACTCAGGGTCCCCTCAGACTCATAATCGTAGAGGATCTAATTCTTCCTGACTTTGGGCCTTGGAGGCATCATGGATCCTCTTTCGTCACCCAGAAGTCAAAGATCTAGAAAGACCCCTCTGTGGATTTCACAGTTGGTGTCAGGAACAGAAGTTCGTGTTCCCTCCCCTGACCAAAGTGTCCCTCTACTTCTTGCCTCTTGCACAGTTCTCCCTTAGGCATCTTCTAGGCAAAAATTTACAATAAGTTCTTTTTGGTATTTGAGTAACCAAATCCTCTTGGATGGAGTCCAAGGCAAGCCCACTTTATATATCCTGAACTTGGCTCTCTGGCAAGTGGTGTTAGTATGGGGCTCATGATCAGGTGTGAGCTTTGCTCTCCAAACATCCTCTCTGAGAAAATGAATCAGGAGAATAGGGCATTTCATCCTGGAATTAGAATTACTTTTTTTCTATATAATTTTTTGCTAGGGTCATGGTGAATAGACTCTCACTCCAATACTTAACTGTGCTGTGTTTGCAAATCACTGGCCCAAGAACCTGCAGAATGCCCATTTCAGAAAGATTTTTTCTGGTGGAGACTAAAATTCTTATTTAGACTGAATGCATCGCAGACCCATAAGAACTTAGCTTGACAAGATATACAGCTACAGCCACCATGATTCCGCCCTAAGCAGGAAACTGTACAGGGGCAATATTTCATGGGCTCAGGACTGGGCATGTGACTCAGCAATACAGTTCTGGCTCACTGTATGTGTGAGGCCTTGAATTCTATCCAGGGAATTGCAAAATAATCAATGAATAAATAAATAAATAGCTAAATTGGGGCATCAGAGAGATCATACGGGGTTAAAACACTTGCCTTTTATTCTGCAGAACATGGTTCAAATCCCGAGCATCACACGTGGTCTCCTGGGTTTGCCAAGGGTCACTCTTGAGCATAGAGCCAGAAATAGCCCCTCGGCACCATTGGGTTTGCTTCAAAGTCCCTCCAAAATGATATATTTTGTGGGTCCAAAAGGGGTCCACATCTTGTACCTGATGAGTGTTTTGGCAGGAAAGCGACCTTTCTTTTTCTTTCAGGGGCAGGAGTCTTCCAAGTAATGTTCCGATGGCCTGGAACCCTATGCAGGTGGTTCAGAATGAACTGGTCCAATGGGCCAACGCTAGGGGCCAAGAATACAATGTCATTTGGGTCATGCAGTGCCGAAAATTCCCTGGGCAACCCTGGCTCTAGTCAGGGGCCTCTGGGACTAACTGTACCCAGTAGTGCTGGGTGTGGCCATGAGGTGCCTGGAGTCACATCAGGTTGAACACGTGCATAGCATGTGCCCTAACCGCTGCATTATCTCCAGGCTCCAGAGTAAGCTACTTTTCTGTGAAGGGGCTCAATTTCTTTATCATACTAATGCTGAGATTGGAGTCTTCTAACCTCCAAAGCCACTGGATTCTTTTTCCTAAGAACATGAAGAGAACCTAGCATGTGTATAAATGGTGATGCCATGTGATATCTGCATGGAAGAAATCCATTGAGACATGATTGGGTAATTTTCAAACCCCCTCCCCTGCCCCCACCTGGCACTGTCATTCTAAGGACCAGTAATGTCTTAGTGACAGTTTTCAAATACCCGAGGAATTGTCATGAGCCTGAGCCTGGAATCCAGGATAGAGAACTGAACAGACAGAGAAAGAGGCCTGGATGACCCAAAAGAGAACTGGGGAAGAAGGCAGCATCCTCACTCTTCACAGACGCATAGCACCATTAACGTTTAAGAAGTTGGTGAATATTACAAAGTAGAAGTATTTTGAGTTTTCTCAACCTTGAACCCTCTAGAATTACGGTAGCACTTTATCATGAGGTTATCAATTATGTACCTGCTACTGTAGAAGGTAAAGAAATTCAGAGAGGGGGTAGGCAGACCATCCGTACTTCAAGGAGCTTTCCATCTGATAAAGGAAGCAGGCACATAAATAAATAGCGACAACTGCAAAGTCGAAAGGCTCTTTGAAGAATGCCTCCAAATGTTGAGAAAGGAAGAGAATGGATTCAACTTTCTGGAGACAGGAAGAAGGTATCCTTAGGCTGGGGTCTAGAGATGGGATTCTCCAGGCACGTGGCTGTGGTCATTCCATCATTCCATAGGCTCAAAGTCCTGACAGCCTGAATAAATAGGGTTCATATGTTGAGTGAGTGAGTCAGTGAGTGAGTGAGTGAGTGAGTGTGTGTGTGTGTGTGTGTGTGTGAGTGTGTGTGTGTGTGTGTGTGTGTGTGTGTGTTGGTGGAATAGGTACATGGAGGGTGGGTAAGACTAAGAGTTTTAGGAGACTAGTCATGGGGATAGCAAACAGAGATTAAGCTAAGAAGACAACCTGATGTGGCAAGGACTTTTCCTGCAATGCAAAGCACGTGGACCCTGTGGATATCACACCCCTACTTTTCCAGAAGAGTCCAGCGCGCAGGAGTCAGGACTCGGGCTGAAATCACAGGCGCAGGTAAGGCTGGCCTTCCCCCTGTTGCTCTTTCTGCTACCCTGTGCTGCCTCCAGCAGGCCTGAGCCAGGCAGGCCCTGCGTGGGAGAGGCCTCTGGGCTGTTTATTCAGCTCAGTGGGGCTGGCTCTGGCAGGGAATGGAAGTGGGTGGGGTGGGGGCTCTGGCGGAGAGGAGGGGCCTGATAACAAGGCCTACATTCAAGGCCTGCGTGGAGCTGAGTGAGGAGAATGGAAAGCTACAGTGTACTGAGCGTCCAGCCTTGGCAAGACGGTCAGGGCCTTATAAGGAAATGTTGTTTTCTCTCCGCCAGTGGGGCTGGGACAGAGTCCTGTGCCCACAGGACAGAGCTGCCCTTGTGGTGATAGACCAGGGGTGCCACCCGCCCCACGGCTCAGAGCAGGAGCTCTCAATGGGTGACTTCTGCAGCCTCAGCATTCTCTGTCACCCCAGTGTGCGGCAGCCCCCACAGGCTCCATGCCCTCCCACTACCCCCCTCCCCCTCTTCACCCCCCCTGCCCCCGCCCCTGTGATGGAAGGAAAGGAAAAAAACAAACCAAAACAAAGCCTTGGCGAGAGTCCAGGCCTCTTTGCTCTTTGATGCCAAATTACCCCAAAACAGGCTCAAGGCTCATTCTCCCTCTTTCCCCTGCAGGGCGCGCGCACGTGTGTGTGTGTGTGTGTGTGTGTGTGTGTGTGTGTGTGTGTGTGTGTGTGTGTGTGTGTGAAAGGATTGAGGCTTCCCCCCCTCCTTCCCTACACTTTGTCTTGTCTCCTGTCATCCACCGCCTGTGATCACAGAACTCAGTGCCTAGCCCCTGTCTAGCAGAGCAGAGAGGGAAGAAGGAAGCTTAGCTCTGGTGCCTTTCCCCTCCCCCCCGCCAGGAGGGCAGGAGCCCAGGATAATTCCAAGGAGAAGGGCGACTCTCTTCAGCGGCTCTACCTGTGCCAGGGAGGCCAGAGGGCCTGAGAGACTCTGATGAGGGTGCAGAGGAAAAACACAGCGTGTGCTGGAAGCGCAGGGAGTGCTCCTTGGGAGAGCACTGCGGCCGTTAGTCAGCTCCTGGAAGGAGGGCCTTAGCACGCTGCGCCATGAAGGAAGATTTAGGGCATTGATCCCCAAGGCATCTCCCTAAACCTGAGATCGGGGGGAGGAGGAGGAGCAAAGATGCTTAGTGTGGCCTTTTGCTGTGACTATTCATAGACTCACCAGCACATGAAACCCTGGAGCCGCGAGGAAACAGGTCAGCCAGTCCAGCTCTCTACCTACAGCACCCTTGGCAGTCCTTCAGCCAGCCCGTACTCGCCCAGTAACCGTCCACTTGGTCCTTTAAACCCGTCCCGCGAGTATGCACAAGTCACCCCCTGCCTCCAGTCACTATCATGGGTGCCCCTGCGGGGAATGTCCAGGAAAAGCTAGAATGAGCACACCGTGAACAAAAACGCACTGGGAAGAGTTAGGGGCCCTAAGGAAATCACAGAGACAAGCACAGAGGCCGGAGCCCGTTCCTCTGAATGAGGTAGGCGTGCACCCTGGGAGAAGAGTAAAGGTCTTGGAGAGATTGCGTTTGGGAGGAAGGAAAGCTCCAAGTTTTAGAAACACTCTCTCGACTGGAAAGTGGGGAAATGGTTCCTAGGGGAGGAGCTGACGTGAGCAGGGACAGAGTTGGGAAAACTCGGGGCTTGCTTGTACCTGTGGAGAGATGCCCGTGGCTGGGTGTGACGACCCAGAGGGGAGGCCTTGAAGGTCTGCCGGAGACTCAACCAGAGACAGGGCTGGGCATGTGCCCGAGTGGTAGCACACAGGCTGTCTGTGTGCGTGGGTTCAAATCCAGCCACCGCATGGTTCTCTGTGCACTGTGGAGCGAGGTCCTGATTGCAGGGGAGATTGAAACAGCAAACACAGCCTGAGCCACTGAATGTTCTGGCATGTGAGAGAACCCTGCCCTTGGCTGTGACTGATGTGTTCTGATCTAAAGCCCAGGAACAAATAACTCATGGAAGCTGTATCCTCTGCCTTAGTCCTATGGAGGAAGTCAGCAAAGCGTCCACCCAGAGTCCTCTGGGGCAGGACAGAGGCTTCTTTGCAGAGCCTTGAGGCAGGTTCTTCTAGAAGATTCTTTCTCAACCTTTTTTCTTATTGTGGCCCCCTTCCAATTTTGTTTGCTTCCCTTGGCCACCCTGTGCTCCAGACCAGCCCCTAATCTCATGCCATGATCCTCGTATGTGCATTATTTTCATCTGTGGCCCCTTGGAAGGTGCAGGGGACGCTCACAGGGGACCACAGAGTCCCTGGTGGAGAAATACTCTACTAGGTCTTTGGGCCTGAGGCCTTCCAAGTGCAGGGCTGGCGGCTCCGTTTTCATTTCCTTCTTCACACTGGGGTTTTCCATACACAGGTAATTCTGCTCAGAGCGGAGTAAGAAACCCAATCTGCAGGAGGTTATAAAAAAACATGTGGACTTGGAAGACAGAGGTGGGAAGAGAGAGTCCATCAGAAAAGGTGTGTGTAGCTGACCTGATTTCAACCCCTGGCACCACCATTCATCCCCTGAGCACCACCAGGAGTGATCCCTGAGCAAGTGCCAGGAGTAATCCCTGAGCACTGCCCAGTGCTCACACACACAAAAAAAATAAAATGAAAAAGAGAAGAAAGGGATGAGTGTCAAGATGTCATCTCCTCGCAGGAAGCCTGCCTCTAGTGATATGGGCTCTTACACACACTCATTCTCAGCTTGCCCTCAGCTCACAGGCAGGTGGCTGCCTCCTGCTGCCCCCTCTGCTTCTCTCTTCACTTTCTGTTCGGCACCAGCTACTATGAGTGCCGCTAGGCCTAACCCACACTTGATGCAGGTGTCTGTGACGTGACCCCTCTGTCCTTTAACCTGGCCGTTGACTGTAAGTGCTGTAGAGCCCAGGGGCTGTGCTTTTGACTCGGGTTGGAAGAAGAACGAAGATGAGTCATGCCTTTCCCAAACGTTACCTGGGTACGGCAGTGTGCTTCCTCATGTCTGGCCTCGGTTCTGGGCAGCCAGGCTGACCTCGGACCACCATGGAGCAAGAACATCTCCCCAGCAAGCTGGGAGGACTGGCCTTGATCTTCACACCAGGCTTCTGTCTTGTGGCCCCGGGGCCTGAACTTAAGAAGAGGAGGCTGCGAGTGTCAACGGCAAATATTGCTTCCAGACAGTATATTTTTTCTTCCACAGTACAGAGTCTGACCCTGATCCACCTGCTACAGTGGGAGACCTGGCGGTTCCCTGAGCCTCCAAGAAAAGACTTATTTTAGAGTTGGTTTAGACAGAAATACAACCTGGGGCCGGGCCTTTGTTAGCCGCCTCTAGTCACATACTGACTTAGCTTGAATGATGTTTTCTTCTCTTTCAGATACTTTTGTGAGTATTTTATGGTGAGAAAATAACTCCAAAGAGTGAATTTCAAATAGCAATTTTGTGATGGGTCTGTTTTCATGATGCGAGGCAAGAATCCTCTTGATATCTTTAATTAGGAAAAATTATTTTGGGGTCAGTGTCTCACACTTGATGCTTCAGTCACCTGGCCAGAGTTCATGCTAGGCCTGAGGAGGTGGTGCTTCTTGGGGTCCTGCAGTTTCAGGGACACTCAGGCAGCCCAGAAGTATTTGGGACCTCCAGGGCTGCAAATGTCCATTTTCAAGGGACCATGTGATGTCACAGACCTCACCAGGATTGGTCACATATGTGGCAAACACCTTGACCCCTCTCCTTTCTCTCTGGCCCTTAATTTTTACCACCCATGCCTACTTTTTCCATTAGCCTGAGTTCCAACTAGGAAACGTCATTGGCAAATCCACCTGTGTAGGTTTGCATTCCTCCCTTCCTGTTATCCCCTTGCCCTGCCCGAAAGCAGACTCGGTTATCATTTTCTCCTGTATCTTTTTACTTTGTTGTCAATGATCAAAGGCTCCCTTCATCAGTAGACAGTTCTTTCAGCAAGGAAATCCAAACAGGATACTCTAGGGACAGTGGCTTCCCAGATTTGCCTACCTAGGATCCGGCCAGAGAGCCCACATCTGACCCAGGTATCTGGAGAGTGATCTCCGAGTTTTTCAGCGTGGCCTTTTAAGAAAACATGTGGAGGATGTCTAGATACATTCTCTAGGATGCGACTTAAATGTCATCCCCTGCACAGTGTTATAGAAAAAGAATTATACGGAAGTTAAGTTGTGAGGGAAGGGGATAGGTCTGACATTCATGCGGCTCGGGATAGAATTGCTAGAGTTTCATTCTTCCCTATGGGCCTTATTCCCCCTGGTTTCTCATAACCTGACTGGATTTACATTCACATCGTTTATCCCAGACATCCACCCTCTGATCCCAAGAGAAAGCTGAGTCTGTCCTTATTCACCCGGGGCAGCAGACCCTCGCTTGCTGCAGTTGCTTACTGGTTGGGCTGGAGCACTGCTTCCCTCACCTGTCACACAAGAACAGAGGTGAAGAACTGTCTTGCTCAATAATCTCAGCCTCACGGCGTCTCTCTGGGATCACAGGGAACTGCCCCCTTGCTGATGATTGCACAGGATCTCGCTGTCTTACTCACTGATTGCACAGAAGCGTAGCCTTGCTCGGCTCACACAGGCTCACTGCTTTCTCCAGGATCACATAGCCTCACTGACTTTTTCACTGACCACGCGGGAGCTCTTCCTTGCTGATGTTTACATAGGAACCCTGCCTTGCTCACTGTTTTCACGCCAGTGCCTGTGCTCCCAACCACACCGCATTGCCTTGTTCATTGAAATAGAAAATTTGAGCTCTGTCTTGATCGGGGACCCTGGAGGATCCCTGTCTCGCTCACCTCTCATGCAGAAACGCTGTCTTGTTCATGATGGTGCTGGAGCTGCATCTTCTCAGTGAGGATCAGAATTCATCAGTTCTGGCAGCTCTGGTGTCTGCTGGCCGGTTGCTGGGAAGAATTTTAAAGCTTCTTTGGTGGGAAGAGTCTCTTTCTGATCAGAGTCCAAACTGAAAATGGATCTTCCATCTGTAAGCGCGCAGTGATACTTCCAGTGCAGTATCATTAAACATCTCCAAGCAACTGCAGCCGGCAACATAATTGTTTAGCTCCTTCTTGCCCAATATCGTGTGGGTTTCACTTACAGAAGGCACTACATCGTGCGGTAGGAACAAGTCAGCACAAACTGGATTATAAATATATCAATGGATGAAGTGGTATAAAACGTAATTGGGTGGATAAAATGGACACAGGGGAACAGCCAGATAAGAACACACGTTTGTACTTGCTGAAGTACTAAGATTATATAAAAGATAATAGTGCAGAAAAATTTACCTATGAATAAATTTTTGTGTGTGTGACAACCAACCCTGTGCAAATCCTTTCAATCTTCTTGTCTGTATACAATGTACATTTTTATATAGCTGGAGCACAGAGGGTAGGGCATTTGCCTTGCACGTGGCTGACCTGAGTTCGATTCTTCCATTCCTCTCGGAGAGCCCGGCCAGCTACCGAGAGTATCCCACCTGCACGGCAGACCCTGGTAAGCTACCCAGGGTATATTCGATATGCCAAAAACAGTAACAACAAGTCTCACGATGGAGACGTTACTGGTGCCCGCTCGAGCAAATTGATGAACAATGGCATAACATTGCGACAGTGCAGTGGAATAATACTGCAAATGCTATTTGTGATCTATGTTTTCACTTAATATTATAATCTCTTGCCATATTCCTCCAATCTCTATTTTATGGGTTGCAGAAATGCCATTGCAGTGATTCACAATACATTTCTTGCTCTTACCTATTGTTCAATTTTATGTCTCCAGATGCTTAGTGTTATGGATAATTTTGTAAATAATATCTTAGGATATTTGGCTTTATGCTATTGTGATTTCCTTCGGATCAGATTCCAGGGAAAAGATGACTTGGCAAAAGGGGACAGATCTTTAATGAGAAGCACAATCCCTCTGATACAAAGCTGACCGAGTCTATCAGAGCTCTAAGTCTTTTACTGACCCAGGGCTTGCAGGTAATAAATAGAGTGTCACCTGACAGTGGAATAGAGGGGCAGCGATGTGACTGAATATGTTTTCAACTTTTTTGTGTTTTGCTTTTTTTGACCATACCCAGTGTTGCTCAGGGGTTACTCCTGACTCTGCACTCAGGAATTACTCCTGGCGGTGCTCAGGGGACCATATGGGATGCTGGGAATCAAAGCCGGGTCGGTTGCGTGCAAGGCAAATGCCCTACCTGCTGTGCTATTGCTCTAGTCCCATGTTTTCAACTTTTGATAGCAGAATAAACATTGTTGTCATTGCAGGGGTCTGCTTACTTGCAAAGGTTGTTTGTGACAGTCATAGTTATGGCCTCTACACCTATATTTGGGACCAAAATGTCACTGAATTGCAAGCTTCAAATGGTTCATTTTGGAGCAAGAGCTCAGAAGGCTGAGCATGCACATTGCCTGTAGGAGGCCTGGGATTGATCTTGCCACTGGATGGTGTCCCCGTCCCCAGCTCTTCCAGAAAGAACCAGTGAGCATTAAGCCAGGAGTAGGTAGTCCCTGAGCACCAATGGATGTGACAAAAAAAATAAATAAAATAAAAATAATAAAAACAAAATAGGTTTATTTTATGTTACATGACTCTCACTTCATCTTTTTATATCAAAAGAGGGATAGCAAACAAATGAAAACCAGGTACAAATGGACTCTCCCTGCCTTTTTCTCTAGTATCCAGGTCCAGCCAGGTCTTTATCAGACAAGAATGGTCCTGTGCAGACACATCCCTGTCCCAGGTCTGTCACTTGCTGGCCCTGTGGCCTTGAAAAAGCACATTTCATTCTCTGGACCTCAGTGTCATTGTCGCAAGATAAGGACATCCCAGATATTACCCCAGGTAGTCCTCCTGGAATCTGGAGGGGGTGAATAGGGGATGAAATGGGTGAGCAGAGGAAGGTGAATCCTCTGCTTCTTTGGAAACTCTCTCCTCCTGCTAGTGGCCTGCAATGATTTTGTTTCCTCTGACCCCAGGCACCAGGGAAACAGCCACACAGATAACACCCTCAGCTTCTGACCTGGCTGGCATGGCTGGTGCTCCCACCATGCTTCATTGAGCAATGAGAGCCCCTTGGTAATCCTGTTAAGCTGCCGGGGCAGTGAGTCATTTCAATACCACCCAAACGCCTCCCTGTCATGTCCCAGCAAGGAGAAGAGCTCCAGCCAGAACATTACCACTTGACCTGCAGCAACATTCTGAACATAAATTGGAGCTTTTAATTGGTTTGTGACTTGGAAACTCATCATGCCTAAGTGAGTGTGCAGAAGAGCTAAACTGTGTCTCACTTATGACACCTTTTCTCAAGCCCCATGACATCCCAGGTAGCATGCTAAGTCTCTGGAAGGCACAGATATGGGTCATAGCTTTGGTCTTCAAGGAACTGAATGTTCTCAGGTGGAGACAGAGACTCAGGACTGGAGGGAAATGGGAGAGAAATGCACATCCCAAAGAAAACAAAGAGTAAAGCAGAAAAGTGTACAGCCTAGAGGAGAAAAGCATTACTTCAGTGAATGGAAAGTGAAGGACTGGTTAGAGGATCAAAAAAAGATCTTTGCCCATAAATGACTGCTGGGCTGAATTGAAAAGGATAGAGGGTGGGTGGGTGGGTGGCTTGCATTTCCTGGTGTGCTCCAAAGGGTTCACAGAGACCTGCTAGAATGAGAAGTGCTTTTATCACTGCCCACACTGAGAGTTGTCCGTGCAAAGTGATAATAAAAGAGCAGTCTTGTAAGTACGTACTGAAGATTCCTACAAACACAGCAGTTCCTTATTTACACAATCTGGTTAGATAGCTCCTATACCTACCACCAGCACCCAAGATGGGGCCGGGCCTTTGAAACACGGCTCGCAATATGTGCCCGAAGCACAGATGTAGGAAAGGTCAGGCTGTAGGAACAGAGCGGCAAGCAATTTGGTGCATGAGCCCTGGGCTCTTGGAAAGGAGAGCAGGAGCAGAGCTGACCATGAGGATGGCCCCCAATCAGTGTGGACTTTATTCTTTCTAGAAGGGAGTTCTGATAAGCAGGAGCATGGTGTAATCAACTCCTTTGTTGGTGCGGCATTTGGGAGTTGAAGGTAGCTAGGATGGAGAGCACTGAGGAACAGGAGACCTCGGTAGTCATCTGGGAGAGAGACGAGGAGGATTCATCTATTCTGGGTCACAAGTGAGGAAAGGAGAGGGGTCCCAGAGGGGACGCAGAGGCTAAACTCCAGAGGAGCAGAGGATCTGAGCAGGAAGATCTAAGACCCCCACTGAAGTTCCCATGTTCCGTGACTGCTGGAGCGCAGGGGGATGCTTGGGACAATCTCCCCACTCTCTGTGTGGTCCAGGGAAAAGCAAGGAACTTACTGCCCAGGCTCTGAGGTGACGAAGTCAGCATGGGTTCTAGTACCCTGGATCTTGGGCCAGGGCACTTTTTCCTGCCGGGGATGCTCTGTGCTCTCCTTCCCTGTGACGGAACTGTGTCTTCCCTTCCCCCCAACAAAAGGCCTGTTCATATGACCTTTTCCCCTTCTTTTGGTTTCTGACTTTTAATTTCGTTGTAATCCCTTCTCGTTTCCTCTTGCCTGCTTTGTTGTTTAGTCATATGTGCTTGGTCCTGAGGGTCTTTGCAACTAGAAACCTTGGTTAAGATTCCCTTTATCATCATTTTGTGGGCAAGTTCTCTTTGGCAACCCAGTGGCAAGTGTTATATGTTTGAGGGACATCGCTCTAGGTGCATTTTCCCATAAGAACCCTGTTGCCCCTTATTGTGGCCCTCCCTTCTCAAGTGTAAGAGATGGGAGGGGAGAGGGGTTGTTCTTAGAGGCCTTGGGACCACCCTTCCGGACAATTTAAACCCTTTTGCTTCAAGGCTCCTGTATCACTTTGTCTCAGCACATTTACTGGAACATTTCGAACACTTCATGCCTGACTGTACTGGGCAGCTTGTCCCATCCTAGTTTAGAATTATCTCCTAGATAATGACCATGACTGCCAACTTGTAATTCTTACTGGCTACCTCCCTCAGAACATACCAATCCCTCTTGTGCGAAGCAGCCTTTTGAATATATTTTTAAGGGATAATATATTCTACTTGCACCCAGCTCCTTTCTCCTCTGCCAGCTCTGTGACATCTCTTCAGCTGTTTGCTTTTGATGTGGTACTGCCCCAAAGGTCAAGATCCTAGATCTGTATTAATTCACTTCTGCAACCAGCGACTGAAAAAGACCTCTTAGAAATGCTTCGAGTCGGTGGCTAGATTCTTTCCCTTGGTGTCTCTGGCCCCCATGTTTCTGCTAACGTGGGTCTTCACCCAGTCCTTGCCAGTGGAGCACTGTGCTGGGAGCAGGGAAGTGGGAAGAAGGATACAGAATCCTGCTAGAAGGAACACCAACCGCCTAGCCCGTCCCTCTCAATCGGCTGGTGGTCAGTCCTGTGTCTCAGCCACACCCCGTTAGGCTGGGAAAGACAGTCACTGCTGGTGCAGCCCCCAGAGACCAGTCCATAGAATTAGAGGGAGGGGGACATCTGGAGGACAATAGGACTTCTCTGTCACACCAGGGCAACTCTTTCCCCTCTGCGTCTGAACAGCCTGCAGGGGGAATATATTAAAGGTTGAGAAAGGCCCCCTCTTGTTTCTAATTGGAAAACACTGTGTTTCTAAACTCAGTTCCGAAAACACCGCTTTTGAGATTTTTGCTCCATCTGCCCAACACCTGTAATGATAATTGACAATATGGCTTTAAGTCAATTCACTTCATTTAGTTTCACCTGAATAATAAAATCTGGGAAACCAGGGTTTTGATGTGTTAATTATATATGCTTTTCTAATATACTGCACAGCACATTTATAATTATTGCAATAAAAGTGTTTGCACAGATGCCACCCCCGGGAGCTGGACCCCTCCGTGGAGGGCATTGCACATTTTGGGAAATACTGTGGTTGAGTCATTATGAAGTCCTCTATGACCTGACCCATCTTTTGTGTCTCTGTTTAGGTTTTGGCCCTTCCCTCTTGCCCACAAGCATCTAACTTCACAAACCCTTTTGTCGTACAAATCTGCCAAGCTCCTGTCTACCTCATGCTATTCGCTCTGGCGAGTCTAATGGAAGATTTTCTTACATTTTCACCTGTCTAGCTCTTTTAAGACATGAGGGTCTTAGCTCAGATCCTTCTCCACAGGGGATCTAGGCTAGTTGTCCAATACCCACAGGGGACTCTAGGCTAGTTGTCCAATACCCCTCCTCACTCCCCCCTCACCCCACAGTGCTTTCTTATTACTTCTGTGTCTGCCTCTTGGAAGCACCATTTAAAGCAGTTTGCTGATTTGTTTATTTCTTCTTTATGCTCAGTTAAATGTGAAGTCTGCAATATCAGGAATCTTAATCTATTTTGTTCACTCCATTTTCCCACCACTTGTCATAGGTTCTGGCATATATACATATTCCATAAAAACTTGTTAAATGCGTTAAACCTGTAGCCAATGGGCATATTAAGTCACTAGTAAAATAAGGATGAAAATAGAAGTGACATAGGGCAGTCGTGGAGGCACTTTGGTGTTGGTGAAAGAACAATCATTGTACACATCAAAGCCATAAATGATAGCACTATTATAGCTGTGATGCCTATCCTATAACAAAAGTTTGAAAATCAAAGTAAAATCAAGTTTTATCATCTGTTGGGTAATTCCTAACATGCTTATGATCACCTGCTGGAGATGAGAGCAGTGTGGAAATGATGCCAGAGTCCCTACAATTCAGAAGGTGACAAGCCACCTGACTTACCCACTGAGCAGCAGAGAGAGAAAAGCAGAAAAAGAGGCATGAAGTGAGGAGAAAGCAACCAAGTGTCACCAGGCTCATGGTGCCTGGGAGAGCCTGGTCCAAGGAGCACTTGGTCCAGAGATGGACAGACTCTGACAGGAAATTGGGTTCTGTCCTTCCTCTTTGGGGTCCCGGAGGGCTGGAGCTGAGGGTGGGATAAGACTAAGGGAAGTAGCAAAAACCTGACTGTTCTCTAGATACACCTGTAAATGGGATATTGAAGAGGAGGGAAAGTCCTCCAAGGTGGGCACAAAATTTCCTTATGAAAGAAACCCAGGATGGATAGAGGGCCATTGCTCTTCCTTTCTCCTCTCTTTCTAGAAGCAAATTTGTCCTCAGTGCTGTGTAGCACCGACCAGATGTTCCTTCTGAATTGAGGTGCTCATTGCTTTTGGAAACCAGCCCAGTCTCTTCCCAGGAAGTTTTGAGGCCGAACTGAGCGGCTTTACCAGGATCCCAGCTCCACACTGGGAATAAGTGGTTTCTATTGTCTGAATGACGAGAGTATTAAGGCTTGTTTCTTTCAGCTAAAGACAATTTTGAGGGACCTTATTGGTTGAAACCGTCCACCTTGCACTGCAGCATTTCCTGCTATCCATCCAGTTCTGCCACTTTCACGGTCTCAATTACTCCTGCTTACAAAATCCTGACTCAGAGTCAATTTTCCAGAGAACCTATGGAAATGTACGTAAACCCCCAACTGGCAGCATCCTTTCACAGTCAGAATTAAAGTTTCATCCAGTTCTTTTATTAGCTTTGCTTCCTGGACTTGAAGTTAAGACGACCCAGCTCTAAACAAATGGCATATTGGGACACTAGAGAATGGTACCACATTCTCCTTAAGCTGACCAAGATGATAAAGGTCCAAGGAAGGCAATAAAAATAGCTCCCTGAATATTTGGATGATAGTGACATTTCCCAAATCTGTTGCATGTAAAGTATCGGGCCCTGCTTTTGTGCTAACCCACTGGCATAAATCCACTTGGACCCTCAACTTATCCAGGGGAAAGTCCCAACCTCTCCCAGCATCAGCAGCACACTCAATGCTTCTGCCTCTCTACCAGTGAAATCTACCTGTTATCTTAACCAGGTCCTATCAATCATGACCACGTCACTTGTTTTTATTTTCTTGCTTTCTAGATTCAAATTCTCAGAGAAGCAGGGTGACTTTCACCATGAAGTCTAGGAAAATTCATTCCTCAGGGGATGGAATGTGACCATCAAGGGACTAAAAATGGAAAAATGAGTGACTATTATATTCTCACACTTATTGCATTCCCTCCAGCCCCAGTATGGCTAGAGATTTCCTTAGGCTTGTCTAAAGACATTCCATCAAACATACTGACTGTGATGTGTTCATTTTCTGGGACTTGTTTGCCTACCTTTCTATCTCCCTTTGTGGGGAGACAGGTTTTAGACCACACCAGCTCTGCTTTATTTATGTGTTTTAATTATAGCTCTGTACTCAGGGATGATTCCTGGTGGCAAGAGGGGGAAACCTGAGGTGCCAACTGGAACCAGTTACATGCAAGGCAAGTGTCTTCACTCCTATACTATCTCTCTAGCCCACCCTTTACTATGCTTGCTAATCCTGATGTTAAAACCTCCTAAGAAAGCATGAGCATGGAAGCTTTATGTAAGTGCTACTTCAAGATTTTTTTCCCCTAGACAACCCAGATGAGAATACATACATCAACTTACTTGATTGTGTTTTTTGAAAAGTCAATGTACGATTATAGGAATCTTAGCTGTTAGTTTTCAGCTGAGTCATCCAAAGCCAAGCCTCATAGTTAGTCGTAGATTGGGAATCAGTCTGCCTCTTCTGACTTCAGGTGGAATGGTTACTTATATTTGAATTTATATGCTTTAAAAAGTATTTGAAACACTATGATGCATAGAACTGTTAATGATGCGGTTCAGCATGCTGTGTTCCAATATCACACCCTCTGACCGAAGCATCCTCTTTTCTCATCATTGTCCCAGCATCCTTCTCTATCCCCCTCCACTGTGGAAAACTGTTCTGTAGATGAGTTCGCCGGTTCTGTAGTCTTTGGTACTTGGTTATTCCCTTATTATATTTCTTTATATCCCACATATGAAAGAGATTATTCCGTGTCTGTTCCTCTCCTTCTGACTAACATCACTCAGCATGGTACTCTCCAGATCCATCTACATACAGCTGGAACTGGTGAACTACTTCTTTTCCTTTAAAGGTGGAATCTAGCAAAGAGAGGTGGAAGCAGCCTTCAGAGATCAACTGCGATGATAGTTCACTGACTAGTTCAAGCTTTTCCTTTCTACAAGTTCAGAATCATATGAGACAAGTGAGAGTGAAAGAGATACCATTTCTCTAGACTGCCATAACTGAATCGATGGTCTTTCACAACTCTGGAAATCATAAATCCAAAACAAAGGTTTATCCAGGTAAAGCTCCTTCTGGGGACTCCCAGAAAGAATTGCCCTTTCTCTTCCAACTCTGGTCATTGTCAGAAACCTCTTTTTATTCAGTCTTCATAAGACTTTCTCCTATGACTGTGTTGTTTTTCTTTGCTTTTCCTCATTATGATACTTGTGATATGGACTGGACAGATGGTACAAGTTAAGGTGCTTTGTTGCATGTGGCTGACTTTGGTTAGCCTGGTACCACATATGGTCCCAAATGCATTGCTAAAAGTAATCCTTGAGCACAGTCCTGGGAGTAAGCCCTGAGTACAGCCAGGTATGTCCCAAAGACCAAAAATTAAAAACAACAACAGCAACAACAACAACAACAACAACAACACACCTCTCAACAATATAACTACCCTGGGTTTTCTGAGATTGAGGGCAGATAATCCCGGGCAATCTCATTTTCAATGTGCTTAACTTAATTACATCTTGAAAGAATTTTTTTTGCCCCTCCAAAGGCAACATTTATAAATTCCAGGAAATTTAGGACTTGATCTATTTGGCTGGGCATTATTCAGACTACTATCCTATGTAATAGGCATTATTGCCTGAAGACATTGGTGTATCCTTAAAGGTGCTGATAAACAATTCTGTTTCTTCACATTGCACTATTTGTGTTATCAGCTGGAACAGAAGAGGAGGAGTTTGGATTGTAACCTCTCCCTGTATCTGGCAACGAGTTAGAAGGTGCCCCAGAATTCATCCAGCCCTGCCCTTCAGCTGGAGGTATGGGAGAAGCTAACTCGGACGGTGTCCGAATGATGACGTCATTTCCCTACCGCTCAGACCACAGAGGAGACTGAATTCTATTGGTTGAACTGAATTTTCGGTTGCTACCAATCATTGATCTACTATTTATTTATTTTTTTGCAGAACCATCCCAGGGTAAGTTTGGAAGAAACGGATCTTCTGAAACACAAATACTTGCAGTGCTTGACCTTGTTGTGCGTTGGCCAGAGCTGCTGGAAATGGGGACACACGCAGCCCTGCGGTGCTTACAGATATGCCTATTGGAGCAGTTCACTGGCAACGCCATCTTCTCAGGTGTCTTTTGGTGACTACAGAGCTACTGAAAGGGGAAAGAGGACACACTGTGCTTGACCAAGAGCCAGATGCTGGAGAAGAAAGTCTTAGTCAACAAAGTCCCAGTAAATACTTCTTTTATTTTTGGCAGTCTTTTTTTACCCATTTCCTCAAGAATTTTTTTTAACCTCATTTCATTTAATTATCGATAGTTTTCCTCACGTTTCTTTTCAGTTCCTCACTCTTGACTCTAGCCGTCAACGTGACTTCTGACATCTAGAAAATGGAGGGACCTCAAGCCTCCTGGTCCACACCTACAAGTCTAATTTTGTATACATCCTTTCCTCCTCAGTCTCAAATCCACTCACAGCTTCATCCATCAGCAAAGAGGTTTAGCCTTATGCCCTCCAGTCGTCCTTCCATCAATCATTCCTCCTGTTTTTATAGCAGCTTAATAGATGTCGAATTCACATAGCATAAAGCTCCCCTGTTGAGAGTATAAAATTCAATTTTTCTAGTACATTAATAAAATTTTGCACTAATCACTATTTTTAATTTCTATTTCTTTAAATGGAGGGATCTCACTACTCGGAAGATCTTTACTCTACTCTCATATGATTCATCTTTTCAGCTTTGTTTCATTAATATTTTTATTCTCTTCACTGCTCCCTCCTTCCCATCATGGCTGTTGGTGTTATTGTTATTGTTGAGATTGTGGTGATGACTAGGGATCAGCCGCACACTTTCCTGGCTGTGATGCCCACACATTTCAACTCGTGATGGTTTGTACTCTTTTGGTTGCAGTGCATGCACACATGCTCCCAGAGTTGAGATCCATAAAATATGGTTGTGGTGCTTGTCATGGGTTGCTGCAGTGGCCACACATATGCCCTCCAAAGGTGACACTTCCTGGTCGTTGTGTTGTACTTCATTTCAGTTGTGATGTTGTTGATACTTAAGCCAGTGTTTGTGGCGCTCATATGTACACCTGCCTAAAATGTGACTGGCTTTCTGAGTGTGTCTGAGGAGGCCAGTGTCATAGATACCATAGCTCCCAGATGCAAACAGCAGAGCTAGCTGGACTCTGCTTATTACATGTGGGACGTTGGAGATTGAACTCATAACCTTATGTTTACAGGGCAGGCACTACAAGTCACTGCTACTTTTCTGGGTCCACTGCTATCCAGTTTTAGAGTATTTTCATGCTCACAAAAAGAAAACCCATGTCCATTAGCTTTGAATCCTTTTCACATTCCCACTGTTTTGTATTTCTAGTTTTGATCCATTGATCTATATATTTAGTTTATATCAATACAGGCTATTTTGATTTATATCAATACAGGCTATTTTGATTACTGTGGATATTTTGAACTTGTGAGCTCTCCAAATATTTTTTTCCTTAAGATTGTTACAGTTATTATGGATCACTTTCATTTATATTATAATATCATGATTAACTGCTGATTTTTGCAAAAAATCTATATGGAATTTTGATAGGGATTTCATTAAAGCTATATATCATATTAATAAGTGTTGATATTTTAATATTGTCTTCTTGTTCATGAACATGGGATGTATTTCCGTTCAGATATTTTACCCTTATAATGTTTTTAGTTTTCAATGAAGGAAACAAGACAAACTTTTTTCATTAAATTTATTCCTATTCACTTTTTAATATTATTGTAGGTGGGAATCATTTTATTAATTTCATTTATATTTTTAATCACTGGTATATAAAATAAAGTTGATTACTCTATAGTTTTTTTAATCATATAGATCTGCTGAACTCATTAGTCCTGATAATACAGCCTATGCATTCAAGATTATTTCTCTGGGGCCAGAATAAGAGAGCAAAGTGGATTGGGCATTTGCCTTGCACACAGACAACCAGGGTTGAATCCCAAGCATCCCATATGGTCTGATGATCACTGCCAGGAATAACTCCTAAATTCAGAACTAGGAGTAACCCCTGAGCATAACCAGATGTGGTAAAAAAAAGTATACATATATTTCTATAGTTTGATATGATCTATAATATCATATTAATTCCTACCTGGTTGTGCTTCATTTCTTTATCATACCTAGTTTGCTAAAATATTTCATACAATATTGAATAGAAGTGGTGAATGGATGTCCTTGCCTTATTCCTCATTTCAGGAAGGAAGCTTTTACTCATTGACCATTAAGTGCAATTTAGCAGTGGGTTTATATAGATTCTATAGATTTTCTTTATCAGGTTAAGGAAATCCCCTTCCTTTTATAGCCTCTTGAGTGTCTTTATCATGAAATGATGTCAAATTTTGTTAGACACTTTTTCTTTTTATATTTAAATAATTACTTTAAATTTATTTTTTTAATATAATACATTAGTTTTCATCAGTTGAAATAAACTTCCATCCTGGGGATAAACCCCACACAGTTGTGATATATAATCCTTTTGATATGTGACTGTAGTTTTATTTCTCTTTTATGCCCTTATTTTTCTTTATTGATTTCTTTCCTCTAGTTAATAAACATACATGAATTTCTTTCATAATAGGAACCAAACAAATATACCTCATGGAATCTATGTCTTTTAGCTTCTTCTCTGTCGTTTTTAATTAAAGCTTTGGAAAGGATTGCTGTGTTTTTAGCTTATATTGACTTATTTAACCACATTGCAAGCTGTTATCATTAAGATTGGGAAGGATTTTCAAACAGCTAAAGTCCATGGACACTTTCATTCTATTAATTTACTGGGATTTTATAGTATTCTACAGTTTCTACTTTATTCCTCTCTAATATTTTCAAAATACAGGTTTGTGTGTTTAAAATAATAATTTCTTTGCTCCCATGCTGGCCATAAAATACTTGTCTGTCTTCAAGACACCTGTATACTTGTTTTGTATTTTGATTTGGATATCTCTTAGACACCTTTCTCTTTTTTTTCTTTTTGGGTCACATCTAGAGGTACTCAGGGATTACTCTGGCTCAGCACTCAGAAATTTCTCCTGGAGGTGGATGGGGGACCATATGGGATGCCAGAGATTTAACCTGAGTCGACCATGTGCAAGACGAAAGCCCTACCCTTTGTACTATTGCTCTGCCCCTAACCCCTGTTATTTTTACTAACCTCTATATGGTGATAAACATTGAATTGTTACTTTTTCTCAGATCCAGCACAACCCATCTGTATACTTACTAGAGCACATCACTTAAAAGTTCCCTAAACTTGTCAAATAAACAAAACAACATTTTGAAAATTTTTTCCAGTCTAATGTTCTTCCAAGTAAGAACAAATCTCTACAACTTAGGATAAATTATTTATTTAGTGTATCCTAAATAGTTCTCAAGAGGCCTGGAACTTTGCTGGCGATTCTCAGCCAACAAACAGGACCTGAGCTTCGGTAAGTGTGGTGCTGGCATTACCTGAGCTGCACCTGGCAGAGCTTAAAGGCCTCCAGGGCTGTTCCCAGAGATGCTTGGAGGACCCTGTGGTTTGGGGATTCAAACTGAGGTTGGTTACATGTCAAGTGTATGCCTTAACCCTTCTCCTTACTCTCTGGCTCCTTCAACTTAGAGAAATTGAAATAACTTTCCTGATGCGGTGAGAATTATTTTAGTTTAGTGCAGAAGGCTGGCAGTATTGCTTCTCATAAGTGGAAGGTGTTGCACAGCAGAAAGAAGCAATTTGGTGCTCAACCAACCTTCAAAGAAGTCTTAGTGTTAAGCAATAGGAACAGTAAGAGACAGTTGATTGTATACCAAGACGGTTTTGTAAAGGTGCTATAGCAAAAAAAAAGAGAAAAGAAATAAAGAATGATAATAGAATCAGCTTTGTTTTTTTCCTGGGAAGGTGGCAGATGGGAGTGGGAGACCTCCTAGAGGTGGTGATTTCGGAATCAGGATAAGAAGGTGAGTGGGACTCGGACATATGGGCAGGGTGGAGGAGAGTTGGCTGAACTGTCGTGGGGGATTAAACCTGTAAGTGCAGGGAGAAGCATATGGTTGGGTGAGTGTGGTGGAGAGAGGAGGAAAGTACGGGTGTCCAGGTGGAGGCTAAAATTTGAATCTTGAATGCCACCCTGGGAAATTTTAGATCATATTATGTAGACTGGAGAGACTCATTAAAACCATTAGCAGAGTGACACGTCGGAGTTCAGAACCACAAGAAGCCCTGGGCATCAGGTATATGTGTGTGCAGTTTTGTTTGCCTGAGTCATTCCTGAGCACTCTCAGAGGCAGTGAAGCAGAAAATGACTTGAGAGATCTGCTATTCTGGTTCCTACTTTGGAACGTTTTTTTTTTCAATCTATAAAAAATAAGGAGACAATACAGTAGTATCTGGCAAGTTGTCTGGGCAAATCTGGCCATCTCTGCCCAGGGCCATCTTCTTACTCACTCTTTTGGCATTGTCCCTTGCCAAAACTGAAATGTGGGTCACTGTGTCCTGAAGGCAGGAGGGAAAAAATGTACATTAAATAAACAGGGAAAAAGGCACAATATACAACCCACCAGTAGCTATACATGGCAGGTGTACAAACACTCTGCTCTACCCTGCTTTGTCAGTCTATAACTGCTGCTGATGAAGCGGGCTTTAGTTAGGATTTTAAACACAAAGTTCTGTTCTGTTACCTTCTCCAGGCTCCCCTTTTCCTGATGGCTGAAGTCTCTTCTGCTGTTTTTGCAAGTCACTCTAATACCTATGGAGTTCTAGACTGTCATGAAGCCAAAGGCAGGCTAGGGTTACTCATTACTCTGGTCTCCCTACTCCCATTACTCTACTGTCCTCTACCTTACTCTTCCCGGTATCCGAGTCATCTAGTCTGATGCACCCTGAGCATGTAGGATGCTAAGGGCAGGGAGATGCAAAACCTGCATAATCCTAGGGGGTGTAAAAACATGCTTTGGGAGAGTGGGAAGGAAATATTAGAATTTCATTGATATTTGTCTCTAACCTCAAGTAAGAAATTAAATTTTATAATTCGTCAATGTGTAAATTGACAGGAGTACGTACATATCAAGTACTGATAAGTGTGCTGAGCTAAATGCTTAATACATTTTATTGGTAAGGGTTAGTTAAAAAATTGGATGATTCATTTATTCTTTCATTTGCTCATTTAATTTATTTAGATTATTAATTTATTTACTCTCTTAAACAGACACTAAGCAATAGGTCAGTAGGTTAAGTTCACCTGGTTGATCTTAGTTGTTCAAAGTAGGTTATGGTATATGTGAAAGAACTTAGAAGATTTAAATTATATGTAATAGGAGAACATGAATGAGATTATAATGGAAGATAAAAGAAAACTGGCATCCTCATTGCTTCTCTTGAGTGGTATTTTTGCAGATTTTCTAGATGACATTTCTTTTTTTTAATTTTATTGAATCACCATAAAAGTTGTAAGTTTTAATGTTGAGATACGATCACATAATGATCAAACATCCATCCCGCCACCAATGCACATTCCCCACCACCAATATCCCCGCTATACCCCCCCTTTCCCACCCTCCCCTTGCTTCCATGGCAGATAATATTTCCCATACTCTCTTTCTACTGTTGGGCATTATGGCTTGCAACACAGAGAGGTCATCATGTTTGTTTGGTCCATTATCTACTTTCATCACACATCTCACATCCCGACTGATTCCTCCAACCATCATTTTCTTAGTGATCCCTTCTCTATTCCATCTGCCTTCTCCCCTCCGCTCATGAAGCAGGCTTCCAGCTATGGGGCAATCCTCCTGGCCCTTGTATCTACTGTTCTTGGGTGTGAGCCTCATGTGATGTTATTCTATACTCCACAAATGAGTGCAGTCCTTCTATGTCTGTCCCTCTCTTTCTTACTCATTTCACTTAGCATGACACTCTCCATGTTTATCCATTTATAAGCAAATTTCATGACTTCATTTCTCCTAACAGCTGCATAGTATTCCCTTGTGTAGATATTCCAAAGTTTCTTTAACCAGTCAACTGTTCTAGGGTTCTTGGGTTGTTTCCAGATTTTGGCTATTGTGAACAGTGCTGCAATGAACATATAGGTACAGATGACTAGAAGATATTTCAATTAAAATGTCAAAACTCTTTTTAAAAGTTTATGGCTTTGGGGCCGAAAAATAGTACAGAGGGTAGGATGCTTGCACTTGGCAGACCTGGGTTTGAACCAAGGCACTCCAGAATGCAGAGCCAGGAGTAAGCCTTGAACATAGCCACGGTTGGCAGCAAAATATCAACAAAAATGAAGTTTTGTCTTTAAAAAAAATCATATAATTTGCTGTGGCATGGGTGGAGTGAGAGAGTATCATGCTGACTGAAATCAGTCAGAAGGAAAGGGATATATATATATATATGTATATATATATAGTGATTTCTCTCATATGTGGAATTTATACACAGAAAAGTATCAATAAAGGACCGAGGTCAACAAAATGGTGAGTTGAACTGGATAACTGAGTTTGAGGAGGGTCCTTCAGGATCTTGGAGAAGGGAGGCAGGTGCTCTGGTGATGAGTGTGTTGCTGCAATTATGTACACATATAATCATATTTTAAATCTCAGTACTTAAAGCATGAAGATAGAATTTTTTAAGTTCACGCCTTTTTAAAAAATTGAATTATCATGAGATACACAGTTACAAAGTTGTTCATGATTGGGTTTCAATCATCCAACGTTCCAACACTCAACACTTCACCAAGTTACATTTCCCACCACCAATGTCCCCCATTTCTCTCTTGCCATTCCCTCCCCTGATCTCCGCCTGCTGCTTATATGGAAGAAAATTTTCATCTTTCTCTCTCTCTCTTAAAAATAAAAGCTCATGTGCCTTTTACCCAGGAGGTTCACTCCCAAAACCTTATCTAACTTAAAGTGTGTGCAAGTATTTCAGTTATCCAAATCATCATGTAGCATCATTTCTAATACTGAAAAATCAAGTTAAAAACTCCAGTGCCCTTAAACAAGGGATTGCTTACATGTGTTAAATCCATTCAATGAGATTACAATCCAATCATTAAAATTGACACGCATATGCACATTTAATTGGACGTATTTAAAGCTATTTAAATGGATCCTATAGTGTTATGCAATACAGAATGATTCTATTAATATGAGATAAAAAGATTTTCTTATACAACTATAAGAAAAGATTCAGGTGGGGTATACTGATATTTTTAGTTTTAGTTTTTTTTTATTTGAAATTCGTAAACTATAGTTCTATGCATTTTAATTATGGATGAATTCATGTATCTTCCACAACCATTAGGAAAGACTATTATTACTTCATAAAGATTCTTTTGAGATGTAAAGATACTCTCATTTTTATTACTCTTTAAATCTTTGGAGATAGGATGGGAACCCTCTTTCTATCCTTCATCTCTGGAAGTCACTGGTGTGCTCTCTGTTACTTTAGTTTTGCTTTTCCTAGAGCATCGTATAAATGGAATCAAAGGCATATAAGTTAAAAAAAAAACGCCAAACTTGCACTCGAGTGCAATGCTTCTGAAATATGGTACTAATAGTCTCTTTCTTTCTTTTTTTATTATAGAGAAGTAATTCAATGAATTCCTTTGTGTGACAGTTATTCTTTTACCTGTTGTAAAATATTTGGGTTCTTTCCACTCTGAAGTATACTATCAATGGAGCTGCTATAAACATTGACGTACAAATCTTTCCATGAACATGGCAAACTGTTTTACAAGAACCTCCCATCCTGTTTTACAATGTACCCTGCACACTGTCACATCAGAGGTGTATGAGAAAATTAGTCTACATTCTTAGAACCAATTGATATCATCAGAGTTTTTTTCTTAAAAAATGTTATCTCTTTTATAGCTGTGTATTATTATTTCTTCATGGTTTTCATTTCTTTTTATGTACTTATTTATCATCGGTATACCCTTCATGGTATGATATCTGTTCAGGTCTTATATATATTTTGGATATTTTGATTGCATGTTTTCCTATGAATGAGGATTGAGAACCAGAATCATGCCTGGCAGTGCTTTGGGGGGACTATTATGTTGGGGATCAAACCAGGTACATTGCATATAAAGTGAGTGCCTCAGCCTTTTGAGCTCTCTTCCTGGACTTTAATTTTTTCCTTATTATTGTTAATATCATGAATATGGAATCTTAGTTTAATCCTAGAATATGGAGATTTTCCAATTCTTCTAGTGGTTTTGTACTTTTAAACCTTATCCTTATAAATGGGATTCATTTTTTTTTTTTTTTTTTTTTTTGCTTTTTGGGTCACACCTGGCGATGCACAGGGGTTACTCCTGGCTCTGCACTCAGGAATTACCCCTGGCCATGCTCAGGGGACCATATGGGATGCTGGGATTTGAACCCGGGTCGGCCGCGTGCAAGGCAAACGCCCTACCCGCTGTGCTATCTCTCCAGCCCCTGGGATTCATTTTAAATTCACGTTTTTCAACAAAGTTGAACTTTAGTTAAAACTGATTTATTTTTGCATGTAAATGTTCAATAGTTCCAACTTGATCTTTTAAAAATAAATTGCCTTTATGTCTCTGAAAAAAATTCACTTGGCCATATTATGTGTTTATTTATGGACACCTTATTCTATTCCAATGATCACATATCTATCTTATGTCAAAGACACCCTGCCACGTTATTTTCTAACACGTCCAGAAGTCAGAAATGGTGAATTTACTTTACTGCTTTCCAAATTTTTTTGATTATTCTGTTTCCTTTATCTTCTCATGTAAACTATAGGACCAGCTTATTTATATTTACATATATAATTTTATATTTCATGTATAAAAATTATCTATAATATGAAAGCTCTCCGGTCATTTTGATTGGATTTTTTGATAAGTTATATATGTCAATTTGTAAAGAAATTAGGATTTTGGGTTCATTATGTTGGGCTTCCTTTTTATAATACAGTTTTGCTATGTAATGTAGTTTAGATAACAAGGTTACAATAGTATTAATATTTATGGCTGTCTGTAGCACTGTCTGTAGCACTGTCATCCCCTTGTTCATCGATTTGCTCGAGTGGGGACCAGTAACGTCTCCATTGTGAGACTTGTTGTTACTGTTTTTGGCATATGGAATATGCCACAGGTAGCTTGCCAGGCTCTGCCATGGGGGTGGGATACTCTCGGTAGCTTGCCGGGCTCTCCAAGAGGGACTGAGGAATCAAACACAGCTTAGCCTCGTGCAAGGCAAATGCTCCAGTACATTATTTTTAATTAAAAAATTTAGTGAGGCAATAGCTTTGATATGCAAGTTTATTACATTTTTACCACGTCCCTTCACTACAGTCAAGTGCCAAGACCCTCCACCACCATCCTTTGCAAAACATTTCTTCCCTCTCCTCCCCCCTTTCAGCACCCTGAGGTCAAAATTCCCTTTGACCTTGTCTCAGGGTTATTTTCATTGAAAATTGTGTCATCTCTTGCTTTGTTTCTTTATACTCTATGTAAGAGTGAGAGATCATCTAGTGTTTGTCTTTTTCTTTCTGACTCGCTTCACTTACCATTCCATCCCATTCCTTTCAAGTTGTGGGCTTTTAAATTGATGAACGTGTTATATATCTCTGTTTGACCTAATACTCCAGCTCAGTTTATGGTTAGATGATGCTAGTTTTCTTTTGGTTAATTTGCAAGTGTTTTTCAAAAAAGCATCTATTTGTTTATTTTTTTTCTGTGCCACATCCCAGCAGTAGTCAAGCGTTTTTTTCTGTCTCTGTGCTCAGGAATGACCCCTTGTGGTGCCAATGGGACCATATGTAGCGTGGTGTCAGGAATTCAAAACTTGTTTGGCAGCATGCAAGGCAACCTTACTTCCTGTACTTTCTCTGGCTTCACTTAAAATAAACTTAATTTAAAATGTTATTATTATTTTTTCATTAAAAAATGGAAAGGGGGGCTGGAGAGATAGCACAGCGGGTAGGGCGTTTGCCTTGCACGCGGCCGACCCGGGTTCAAATCCCAGCATCCCATATGGTCCCCTGAGCACAGCCAGGGGTAATTCCTGAGTGCAGAGCCAGGAGTAACTCCTGTGCATCGCCAGGTGTGACCCAAAAAGCCAAAAAAAAAAAAATGGAAAGGCCGGGGCCAGAGTGATAGCACAGCAGGTAGGATGTTTGCCTTGCATGCACCCGACCGGGGTTCCATTCCCAGTATCCCATATGGTCCCCCAAGCACTGTCAGGGGTTATTCCTGAGTGCAGAGCCAGGAGTGATCCCTGTGCATTTTGCAGGGTGTGACCCAAAAAGAAAAAAAAAAGGAAAGGCAAGGTCTTAGTAATAAAGGGACAGGCCAGATCAGAAGTGTGGAAGTGGAGATTAGAGATGAACGTTAGTCACAGATGACAGTGAGGTGATTATGGTGCACAGACCTGGCTTCTGAGAGCATGATCAAAAGAGGCTATTGCTCAGAATCAGAGAGTACCAGGGAGTCCTAATGAAAAAAATCTACAAATGGGATTGGGAAACAGGATTCTAGTTACCGAAAGGGGACATATATTCCATCTGTTGAAAGTGAATAGAGTTAGCAAGGCCCTAGGAGATGCAAAAGTGCTCCAGATGTAAAAACTGGAGTATGGGACCTCTGTGGGAAGAACAAGACTGAGAACAAATGTGGACTCAGTAACACTATGGGACAATTTGTCAGATGCACACAATTATGGGTCTTTGGGGAATCTGGATTTAAGTCCTTGAAATTCTACTTGGCCACGTCTCCAGTTGGTATTAGGAATGATACAGTTGGAGCCTGAAGGTGGAATTCCAGTGGCTTCTGTTGTGTGAGAAGAAACGTTAGGATGGGGAGTCAGGGAAAGCATTGCTCATTTGTTCACTCTTCCAACATTTGCTCCCCGAAAGGCATTCTGATTGTTATTGCCACAGTCCACAGCAGTGCTATCTATCTGTGAAATGAGCAGATAGTATGCCTACACATGCTTGAACACACTCACCCATTCATACACGCATGTGCTCATGCCCACATGCATGGATAGTTGCACAGGAGGAATGGTAAGCATTGGCCAAACGCCAGCTGGGAAACCCACAGCGATACTGACCCTCAGGCAGAGGGAGTCCCATGGATCAGTACACAAGGCAGCCGCCAACATCAAAGAAAGTAGAGATAGTTTCGGAACTGGGACAAAGGGCATATAATCCTAAGACCTCATGATCACAGAGAATAAACTGATGTATTTCTTTGGAATTGGAAACATTTCAAAGGGGCCACAGCCAAGTCTAAAGACTCAAGAAATTAGCCAGAGACAGTAAGGGGACCTGAAAAATACATGTGTATGTATTGATTTAGGTGGCAACATGAATGGGAGTTACATATATTTTCCTCCAACAGTAAAGGGGCGAAGCACCTGCTTTTCAGCATCTAAATACAAAAAGACAGCCAATCTCTTAGACTTGCTTATTATAAGCCCTTATCATAAACCATCACTCTCTGTGTATTGATTTCTAGCCAACGATTAACCAGATGTGACCTTAGAGCCTTGATAATAGCCAGGGAAGTCACTCAACAGAGGGAAGTCTGCTAATTTATGAACAAAGCAGGTATTTACGGACCACCTCAGCCTCAGGTGAGTATTTTTCCATCCAGGTGGCATAAAATATCTGAAACACAAAGTTCTGATGGGGCCCTGAGTGTAAGCTTGTGCTGGCCATCTGGAAGGATGAGGAGGTCTAGACTTTACTGGAAATGACTCAGTGCCAAAATTGTGAGACCAGCCACCTGCTTTGGAGAGTTGAAATTTAATGCCTATGTCACCATATAATAGGGTTGCTGATAACAATGCCACTCGCTTATGTACATATTATACTTTGCAAAATTGTTTTACATCCGTTATCATGCCTTATTTTCTATATGACTCCATTGATATAAAATTAAACATTGAGCTTAGGTAAGTTATATTTTTGAGAGATGCACATGTATGTGGCACAAGCAAGTAGCAAATCAAAAACACAATCACCATGATGTAGGAATTGCAGATCCAGGGGACTTGTGAGGGTAGGAAAGAAGTAGGTGTGAGGGGGGTGTGGCATGTGTAGGTCTCTGAGTGCTACTCACGCTCTATTCTCACAGTCGGATGGGGCTTACTCAGAGACTTGCTTCACAATAATTTGTTAAGCCGTATATTTATGATGTGCACTTTGTCATTTAAATTTTTATTTTACACATAAGTGAACAAAAAGGTTTCTTTCTTTATGTCATTCTATTCGTGACAGAATATTAGTTTTTGATATACTAGACTAGACATGGCTAAAGTTATGCAATATATAGAATATATATCTTCATGTTTGATCATCTTGGGTAAATTGACCTTCATAACCTCTATTCGAAAAATTATAAACCTAAATATATCGTCCCAGTCAGGAAATCTGACAGAAGGAATAAGGGTTTTGTTCAAGTTCACTAGCTAATATCAGTAAAGCCGTGTTCATAGATTTTCTGATTTTTATATCTAATGTTCTTGGGTAACAACACAACATTCTGTTCCCAATTTAAACTGCTCTATGAAAGAGAGACTGGGGTTATGCCTCAGTGGTAGAGTGCTGGCCTTGCATGTGTGAGGTTTTAGGTTTGAACCCTGACACTTAAAAAAAGAGAGACAAAAATAGAATTGAGTAGCACTGTAGCACTGTCATCCCGTTGTTCATCAATTTGCTCAAGCAGTCACCAGTAACGTCTTCATTGTGTGACTTGTTACTGTTTTTGGCATATCGAATATACCACGGTAGCTTGCCAGGTTCTGCCAGGCAGGCTGGATACTCTAGATAGCTTGCCAGGCTCTCTGAGAGAGAAGGAGGAATTGAACATGGGTCAGCCTCTGCAAGGCAAACACCCTACCCACTGTGCTATCGCTCCAGTCCTGCTATAGCTTTGGTAAATTGTGGAATTTTCCACTGACTTTCAAACTTGCTTTAAAGATCTCCATTGTTGAAACAAAAATTTTCACTGAATGTTGAGAGTTAAGTTAATAAGAATGATGTGCCCGGGGCTGGAGTGATAACACAGTGGGTAGGGCGTTTGCCTTTCACTTGGCCGACCCGGTTTCAATTCTCAACATCCCATATCGTCCCCTGAGCACCGCCAGGAGTAATTCCTGAGTGCATGAGCCAGGAGTAACCCCTGTGCAATGCCGGGTGTGAACCAAAAAGCAAAAATAAAAATGATGTGCCTGATTTCTTAGGAAAAAGAGCATGTTGAAAAATTGCATTTTTTTGCATATAAGTTTTCCTCTCTGTGCATAACTTTTGTACACCAAATGTATCATATATACATCAAAATATATTTGAAAAATTTATGAGATGGCGAGAATGGAAAAATACAAACCAGCCATAATCCCTCAGAGATGAGCCATAATCAGCTTTTATGTTGCTAATTGCTTATTATATGTAAGTGCTTATAAAATTAGTATACTGGAAAGAATGCTATGAAATTTACTTTTATCTTTGAGTATTTATGAACTTTTTCATATTAATATTTTTTCTCCATCACTATCTTGAATTCTTGGATATTATAGCATTGTTTAGATCAATACCATGGGTATAATATATATTTATGTTCTTTTTTGGCTATTTGGTTTTTTCAGTAGCTCTTACTATTATACATAATATTTAAACAGAATCTTTGTAAATTAATGTGGTTTATTATCTTCTTACAATAAATTCCTAGACGTTAAATCATTGGGTCAAAGGGTATATATACATTGAAGGCTTTGAATAGTTTTGTCTTGTCAACTTTGAGAAATATTGTCTCATTTTATGTACATCAAGGAGTATATTAAAATGTCCCTTTGATCCATGTCAATACCAGATATTCTAATTTGAAATTTAAACAATTGTTTTCAAAATTATCTTGTTAGGATAAATCTTTTTGAAGCTTGATTATTTTTTATAGCCCTCAAATTGATTTGATTCCTTGTGTGCCTCAGGTAATATTGTATGCTATCTCTCCTGTTGGGGTTCTGTTAATCAACATGAATTACAGGACTGTGAAACTCACTTGCATGTACACATTAAAAACCTCCACTCAAAACACAGAAGGAATCCATTATTAAGGAGAATAGATTTTTGTCTGTTAATACTTACAGGTCTCAACTGAATCACTTATTTACCTAACTAATGCCCCATTAGGCCTTCTAAGCACATTCACATATTGTTAAAATACCAAACGATCATTCATAAAAATGAAAAGTCAAACAAGCCCAGTGTATCAATTTAGCAAATTCAGCAACAACTTGGCAGTGTACTTACGAGACCCAATGGGGGACAGCAGTCAGCAATGGGTTAGACAACCCATTAGCTTATGAAAAGAGCTGTCGATGTAATCATAATCTGTCTGTGTATCATTCCCGTTTTATTTCTGAGCCTATGGTGGTGGGGAGCTCTTTCCTACATTCCTACTCAGGCACGGAGCTGATGGGTGGTCCATTAATCATTTTTTAAAAATCCCTGTTTAGTAAATCTTTCTCCATCTAAAAAAGGATTATACCCCAAGTGAAGTCACATTTTTTCGAATTATATATTTTTGATATCATGAAATCCTAATTCAACAAATTAATTGGGATAATTCTCTTGGGATTTAATCTGTTAGTGATAACTTGATTAACAAGTCTTGTGGAAGGAAATCTCCTTTTATTAAAACATCAGCCTGGAGGAGGCATGGTGTTTAGATGAAGTAGACACACTCTTCGTGAGTAAAAAACTCTAGGTAATAGAAGGAAGTTCAGTGGGTGGAAGTCCCAGAATCTGATGACAGATGGTCTTAAATGCATCCAGGATCTCCCTGGAAAAGTCAGGCATGCTGAAAATGGATACATTTTATTTTGAGAGTCATGGTCGGAGTTCTCAGAGGATATGGTGTGGACTTATTTGCTCTATCAAAGTCTTATAAGTTAATGTTCCTTAAATGACTTGTTTTTGAGTAGTATACTAATCAAAGACAGATCAAGGACCATTATCAGTTGCAGGAGGTGAAGCATCAATTCACATTATTCTCCCCAAAGCTCATAAAAACCCAGTTATTTCCACAGAAGCTTTGAGTCAGGTGGTTACTCAAGGCAGCTCCCTTTAATTAATATTGTAAGGCTCTGATCTTAATTTTTGCACCTCCCCTATCTCAATATCCAACTTCCAGGGTCTCGATGGCAAGGATAAGGAGAGCATGGAAGACTCATGCTTATTTGCTAGGCTTCAACTTAGAGTCATTGCCAGAACTACTTGCTTGGCCCATTGTAACTGCAAAGGATGATGGGAAATACAGTCTCTAAGCTCAGAAAGAGTTGGTGATTATCAGTAGTGTGTTCCTTTAGTATTATTTTGTCAAAGTTTCCATGTTTATGAGCCACAGATATAATACAGCAGGTAAGGTGCTTTATTACACGTAGCTGACCCGGGTTCCATCCCTGACACCCCATATGGTCCCCTAGCACACCAGGAGTGATTTCTAAGTGCAGTAATAATAAGCCCTGCACAACAACCAGGTGTGGCCTGAAAAAAAATCAATAAAAGCCCCAAAAGGCTTTTTTTTTCTAAAAAAAAAAACACTTTGTATTCTACCTTGAAAAAAATATGTGAACTTATTCTTACTATATAGCAAACTTTGGTCTAGCATACCTTCCACATAGAAACCAATTTTATGCAGCTTTTTAAAAAAACTTTTTAAATTTTAACACTGTGAGTAGTTACAAGCTTTCATGTTTGAGTTACAACCTCACAATGATCAAACACCTATCCCTCCACCAGTGCATATTCTACACGAAAAATATCCCTGGTATACTCCCTTTCTCCCACCCTCCCCCTGCCTCTAAGGCAGACAATATTCCCCATACTCTCTCTCTACTTTTGGGCATTAGAGCTTGCAACACAGACACTGAGAGGTCATCATGTTTGGTCCATTATCTACTTTTGGCATGCGTCTCCCATCCAAACTGGTTCCTCCAGCCATCATTTTCTTAGTGATCCCTTCTCTATTCCATCTGCCTTCTCCCCTCCACTCATGAAGCAGTCTTCCAGCTATGGGGCAATCCCCCTAGCCCTTGTATCTATGGTCCTTTGGTGTCAGCCTCTTGTGATGCTACCCTACACTCCACAAATGAGTGCAGTCCCTCTATGTCTGTCCCTCTCTTTCTGACTCATTTCACTTAGCATGATACTCTCCATGTTTATCCAATTATAAGCAAATTTTATGACTTCATCTCTCCTAACAGCTGCATAGTATTCCATTGTGTAGATGTACCAAAGTTTCTTGAACCAGTCATCTGTTTTAGGGCACTCGGGTTGTTTCCATATTTTGGCTATTGTGAACAGTGCTGCAGTGAATATATAGATACAGATATCATTTCTACTATGCTCTTTTGCATCCTTGGGATATATTCTCAGAAGTTGTTTTGCAGGGTCATATGGAAGCTCAATTTCTAGTTTTTGAAGGACTGTCCATATTGTTTTCCAGAAAGGCTGGACGAGTTGGCATTCCCACCACCAGTGAAGGAGCGTCCCTTTTTCCCCACATCCAGGACAGCACTGGCTGCTTTTGTTCTTTTGAATGTGTGCCAGTCTCTGTGGTGTGAGATGATATCTCATTGTTGTTTTGATTTGCATCTCCCTGATGACTAGTGATGTGGAGCATTTTTTTCATGTGCCTTTGGGCCATTTGCATTTCTTTTTTGAGGAAACTTCTGTTCATTTCTTCTTCCCATTTTTTGATGGGGTTGGAGGTTTTTTTCTTATACAATTCTACAAGTGTCTTGTATATCCTGGATATTAATCCCTTATCAGATGGGTATTGAGTAAATATTCTTTCCCATTCTGTGGGCTCTTTCTGTATTTTAGTCACTGTTTCTTTTGAAGTGCAGAAGCTTCTTAGTTTGATGTAGTCCCATTTGTTTATGTTTTCTTCTACTTGCATGGTCAGTGCTGTTTTGTCCTTAAAGATGCTTTTAGCTTCAATGTCATGGAGAGTTCTATGCAGCTTTTTTTGCAGTTATTTTACTTTCTCCACAATTCAGTTGTGAACTATTTGTCTTGTCTGAGAAAGTATATATATATATACATATATACATATATGTATATATATACATATATACATATATGTATATATATATAGCACCCATATGCATCCACATTTCATCTCTTGATGCATAGTTATTAAGATAGGTTTATCAGAGGTGATTTCTGGCCCTTTAGTATGGTTGCAACATTTTATGACTTCCATCTCTGGATTCCTTAGTGCTTGCTAAGTCTCCTGAAAACATATCATTGATAAAGAACTAATTAGTTTGCTTGTGCTGTCATGGGTGGCTTCAACAATAGATATTTATTTCCTCACAGTTCTGGAAGTTAGAAGCCTGCCGTGAAGGTGTCAGCAGTGTTGGTTCCTGCTGAGGATTGTGAGGAAGAAACCGTTCCACGTCTCTTTCCCAGCTTCTGTGATGTGCTGATAGTCTTTGGTGTACCCTGGTTTGAAAAAGTGTCCATCTGACCTCTGCCTTCATCTTTACATGGGGTTCTGCCTGTCTCTTACTATCCAAATTTTTCCCCTTTAATGACTTCAGTCATATTGGATTAAGGGTCATACTAACAACCTTATTTTAACTTGGCTGCCTCTGTAAAGGTCATCTTACTAAGTAAGATTGATTCTGAGCAGGAGACCTGAGCTTAGACCTACTTGCCTTTTTTCTTTTTTTGAAGATCTGTGCTTTAATCTCTAAGGGAAAGGGCTGGACTGAAGAACTTTGAAGTTCTAACCAGCTCTAAGCCTCTCATACAGTTGGTGGCTCTGTAAGATATAAAGGTCCAATGATAAAGTGTACAGTTTAGCGGGGACCCTAATCTCTTACTTTAGCATAGTCTAGGTACAAGGAAAACAGACTACAAAGACAAAGTGTGGCTTAAGTTTTGAGGGTGTCATCCTGTCAGGTACTCTGTCTCTGTCTTTGTGTCTTGCTCTCTCTCTCTCTCTCTCTCTCTCTCTCTGTATGTATGTATATCCATCTTTGTCTCTCCTTATGTAATTGTCTCATTCAATGTCTCTCTCTGTGTCTCTGTATCAGTGTCTGTTTCTTTCTGTCTTGTTGTGTCCCTGTTTCTCTCTCTTCATTTCTCTGTCTTTCTGTGTGTGTGTGTGTATGTTTCTGTGAGTCACTATGAGTGTGTGTTTCTGACTCACTCTCTGTCTCTGTCTTTGTCTTCCTGTGTGTCTCTGTCTCCATCTCTCTCTTTCTCTCTCTCTTACTCTCTCTCTTTCTCTCTCTCTCTCTCTCTATCTCTCTCTCACACACACACACACTGTGATTTTGCACCAGGGATGGAAGTATTTTTAATAGCAGAGTTTTTTTATTCCCCCTTTTTCCTGGAAAAAGATGAAATCATCTATTTATTCTGGACCAATTACAAGCACTAGAAAGCAAAGAAGGAACAAAAAAGCTTGATCACAATAAATATACACTGGAGGAGGGGCAGAGAGGAAACTGCTATTGATTAGCCTTGTAAAATCTGCTGCTCAATCGATAGCAATTTCTGGAAATGCCAGACATTTATTTTGTGTGGCTTATACAGTGGAGATAATAATAAACGCACTTATGAAGTGGGTCTCTTGACACTATTTCCTTGAGTTCCTTATCGTAACACACATACATTATGGGTATGATACCTATGCAAATCTCAGTGAACATTCTTTTAGGTTTATGCCCCAAGCTGAGTTGCCCCTTACCAACCTCCCTGAGCTCCTCAAAGCATTCTAGTGTCTATTAGAGAAACATAGACAGTGTATTTGTAAGAAGAGATAACTGCCAAGTTAGGCAGAGACTTATCCTAGTACCCAGGGAAGGAAACCAGATGCTGATCCCTGTAGGTTGCTGCTGCCTATCTCATTCTGGACCTGTTCTCTTTCCTGGACTAATGGAAATTTGTCACTTTCCTTAAGAGATGTTTTCTCTCCACACCCTTCATTCTTAATTAATCCCTATCCCTTTCTCAAGGCACAAGGGCATTAGATTAACTTGACAGAGGCATTATACATAAGAAAAGACTTGACAGTTTTCTAGGAATTGGCAAAATATAGTATGGTTAAAAAAATGTTAAAGCATAGTAAAAATTACATATATGTATATATATGCACACAGATATGCATATATAAATATATATAATGCATATTATCTTTTTTGGATCACACTAAGCAGTACTCATTGCTACTTTATGTTTGGGGATTGTGCCACACAGTGCCAGAGGCAAAAGTTGGGCTGTCTGCATGCCAGAAAAGTGCCTTACCTATGGGGTCAGAAACAGTACAGTGGGTAGAGCACCTTGCACCCTGCTGACCTGTGTTCAATGAGGACATACCATCTGGTCCTCTGAGCACTGCCAGGATTAATTCCTGAGTGAAGAGCCAAGAGTAAGCCCTGAGCATCACTGGATGTGACCCCCACCAAAAAACAAACAAACAAATAAATACACAAAATGTGCCTTGCTTCTGCACTATCTCTCAACCTTATTTATTTCAACTGTCCTCAAATTGAATAAGTTACCTAAAAATCACAAAGCTATGGCCAGAATGAGCTAAATTTGAATTCATATCTGACTCTCTATTCTTCCCATTCTGTTTTTACCTGACTGTTGTACAACAGTAATGGTGAAGGCTGAAATTATAACCCACCACTAAAGCCTCTCAAGTTACTATTTTGATTAACAGTGAAATACCAGGTCTTTCCCCTTTTTCTTGACAGAGGAGCGCTCCTAAGGAGTGATCATTGTGCTTGGGACTATTACCTAGAACCTGGTGATTCTCTGGGAATATTTCTCTGGCCAAAACGTTTTTCATTTTTAGCTCAGGAATGACTCTCACTCCTCTTAATCATAGTGTTGGAAGCTCTAGTAAATATGTTAATAAAGGAAATAAATAATTTTTGCCTTTATTTATGGAGGATACAATTACTAAGATAAAATATTACATGAACTATTAAAACAAAAAAGCAAAATCATCTTAAAGCTAACAAGCAATTTTAACAAAACCATGCAATTTAAAATAGAGAAACAAAATTTTTTTCTATAAATTAGTAATAAATATATAATATAATTAATAAATTATATATAAATAATAGAATATAATAAAAATATAATATATAAACAAGTAATAAATCATCTACAAAATAAGACATCTAATTAAGAAATTAAAATATAATACCTCCTGTATTTTTATATTAAAATATCTCTACCAAAGCATATTAAGGACTTGTATATGATAGCACTATAGCAATATAGCACTGTCATCCTGATGTTCATTGATTTGCTTTTGTTTTTTGATTGCTCAAGCGGGATCCAGTAATGTCTCCATTGTGAGATTGTTGTTACTGTTTTTGACATATCAAATACACCAGGGGTAGCTTGCCAGGTCCACTGCTCGGGCAAGATACTCTCGGTAGCTTGCTGAGCTCTTCAAGACGGAGGGAATAATCGAACCCAGGTCGGCCGTGTGCGAGGTAAATGCCCTACCCACTGTGATATCGCTCAAATTCATGGATGTATATATGATAAACTATAAAATGCTAAAGAAAGAAATCAAAGAACATCTAAATAAAAAGAATGCTATACCATTTATATTCATTGCTGGCATTAGTTTCCAACTTCTGTTGTAACAAATTACCAAACTTAGTGGCCTAAAACACTGTAAATATAATCTCACAGATTTGGGGATTTGTCAAGTTTGACATTGAGTCTTAAAGGCTGAAGAATTGCCATGACTGGTTTCTCCTGAAATTGGAGACTGGAGATCACTCTGAGGTTGGTATACATGTTCTTGCTTTTTCAGCTTCTAGAAATCCCCAGTATTCCTTGGTGTATGGCCTCTTTGTCTTCTTAGCCAGCAAGACAGTATCATTCAATGTCTCTCTGATATTTGCTCTCAATTTTGCATCTCCCTTCTTCTGATTCTGATCCTCATCTTTGTACAGGAATCTCCCTCTCGTGTTTTAAGTTGGGTCCACCTGGATAATCCATAATAACCTTCCTATCTTAGGCCCCCTCAACTTAATCACACTGACAAAGTCTTCTTTGTCATATAAATAATAAACGAATAATTCCAAATATTAGGATACAGAAATCTTTGGTTATAACTAAATTTTTCAAAGAATAAAAAAGGAATGTGCCCATCCAATTTGAAGTCATATTACACAGCTATAATAAAGACCGTATGGTATTTGCTGAGAGATAGATGCACAGATCAATAGAACAGAATTGATAACCCAGAAATGACCTACACAAATATGTCCATCTGTTTTTGACAAAGGTTCAAAAGCAATTCAGTGGAAGAAAGATAACCTTTTACACAAAAAGTGTTAAAGTAATTTGGCATCAAGGGGTAGAAACAGTCAGAGAAACAATCCTCAGCCTAAATATCATATCCTTTATTTTTATTTATTTTTTATTGAATCACTGTGAGTTACAGATTTCAGTCATACAATGTTCCAACTCCTGTCCCTTCCCCAGTGTATATTTCCCACCATCAGTGCCCCACGTTTACCTCCCACCCCCAGCCTGCCTTTATGGCAAACTCTCTCTCTCTCTCTCTCTCTCTCTCTCTCTCTCTCTCTTTCTCTCTCTCCTCTCTTTATCTCTCCTCTCTCTCTTGGGCATTGTGGTTTGTAATACAAGTACTGAAAAGTTATCACATTTGTCCCTTTACAAACTTTCAGCACTCAGTTCTTGTCTAGAGTGATCATTTCCACTGTCAGAGTGGTTCCTTTTCTATCCTCTGCTCTCCCCCATCACCACTTGTGGCAAACTTCCAATAGTGTACCAGCCCTCTTGGTTTTTGTTTCTACTGTTCTTGGTTATTAGTATCATACTATTTTTTAATAGCGCCCAAATGAGTGCAATCTTTCTGTCTGTCACTCCTTTCCTTCTGACTCATTTCATTCACCATTATACTCTCCATATCCTTTTTTAAATTTTATTTTATTGAATCACCATGAGATACAGTTACAAGCTTTCATGTTTGAGTTACAACCATACAATGTTTGATTGTATGATACAATGCATATGATACATACAATCCCTCACCAGTGCACATTCCCCACCACCAATCTCTCCAGTATACCCTCTCTTTCTCACCCTCCCCCTGCCTCCATGGCAGATACTTTCCCACATACTCTCTACTTTGGGGCATTATGGTTTGCAACACAGATACTGAGAGGCCATTACTTTTGGTCCTTTATCTATTTTCAGCACACATCTCCCAACCCGACTGATTCCTCCAGCCACCATTTTCTTAGTGATCCCTTCTCTATTCAAGCTGCTTTCTCCCTCTGCTCATGAAGCCAGCTTCCAGCTATGGGGTAATCCTTCTGGCCCTTGTATCTACTGTCCTTGGGTGTCAGCCTCATGTGATGTTATTCTATACTCCACAAATGAGTGTAGTCCTTCTATGTCTGTCCCTCTCTTTCTGACTCATTTCACTTAGCATGATACTCTCCATGACCATCCACTAATAAGAAAATGTCATGACTTCATCTTTCCTAACAGCTGCATAGTATTCCATTGTGTAGGTATACTAAAATTTCCTTAACCATTCATCTGTTCTTGGGCCCTTGAGTTGTTTCCATATTCTGGCTATTGTGAATAGTGCTGCAATGAACATAAAGGTACAAATGTCATTTCTACTTTGCTTTTTTGCATCCCTCAGAATATATTCTCAGAAGTTGTATTGCAGGGTCATATTGAAACTCAATTTCTAAATTTTGAAGGAATTTCCAAATTATTTTCCAGAAAGTCGGACCAGTGGGCATTCCAATCAACAATGAAAGAGCATCCCTTTTCCCCCACATCCATGGCAGCACTGGATGCTTTTGTTCTTTTGAATGTGTGCTGGTCTCTGTGGTGTGAGATGATATCTCATTGTTGTTTTGATCTGTATCTCCCTGATGATTAGCAATGTGGAGCATTTTTTCATGTGCCTTTTGGCCATTTGATACTCTCCATATCTATCCATTTATAAACAAAATTTCATACTTCATTTTTCCTGATGGCTGCATGGTATTCCATTGCATAGATGTACCAGTTTCTTTAACCAGTCACTTCTTTCTGGGCACTCTGGCTGTTTCCATATTCTGGCTATTGTGAATAATGCTGCAATGAACATAGAAGTGCAAATGGATTTTTTGCAATGTGTTTATAGCTGCCTGCAGATATATTCTCAGAAATAGTATTGCTGGGTCATGTGAAAGTTCAGTTTCTAGTTTTTTGAGCATATTGTTTTGCCCATACTGGTTTCCAAAATGGCTGGACTAGTCTGTATTCCCACCAACAATGAATGAGAGTCCCTTTCTCCCCATATCTGCACCAGCACTGGTTATTCTTTTGATGTGTACCAGTCTCTATGATGTGAGACGATATCATTTTGCTGTTTTGATTTGCATCTCCCTAATGATTAGCAGTGTAAAGCTACATGAAGCAAAGCATACGCAGAACCCTCCATGGCATTGAAGTGAAAGGCATCTTCAAAAACAAACACCATTGACCAAACAAGGGGAAGCAAAGATAAACAAATGGGACTATATTAAACTAAGAAGCTTCTGTACCTTAAAAGAAATTGTGACCAATATACAAGAACAGCCCAAGAAATGAAAAAAAAACTATTTACCTGACATAAATAATATCAAAGATATATAAGGTACTGGTGGAAGTTTACATACAAAAAGGTCCAAGCTCATTCAAAAAATGGGGAGAAGAAATAAACAGAAACTTTCTCAAAAAAGAAATACAAATGCTCAAAAGTCATATTAAAAAATACTCTATGTATCTTTGTTTTTTTGAGGTGGGGGTGTTAGACCACACCCTGCAGTGCTCAGGATTTATTCCTGGCTCTGTGCTCCAGTATCACTTCTTTGGTAGGGCTTAGAGGATCATATGGGGTGCTTTAGTTGGCAGCATGCAAGGCAAAAGCCCTATTCTCTGCACTGTATCTCCAGTCCCTAAGTCTCATATCTTATCATCATCCTCATCATCATCATCATCCCGTTGATCATCGAATTTCTCGAGCGGTCTCAGTAATGTCTCCATTCGTCCTAGCACTGAGATTTTAGAAGCCTCTCTTTCCTCGTCCTTCCCAATGATGCGGCACTGGAGGCTCTTTCAGGGTCAGGGGAATGAGCCCCAGCATTGTTACTGGTTTTGGCATATGAATACACCATGGGGAGTTAGTGAGGCACTCTCATGTGAGCAGAAAACTCTTGGTAGCTTGCCAGGTTCTCCTAGAGGGAGAAATAGGCCATAAAATGTCTTCTGGGAGCTTGGTTTTAAATCTCTGGATGTTGGCTGTTGGTGGGATTACACAGTGCCTGAGGCAGTCCCTGGGTGTTGACCGCCTAGCTACTTGGAAAATGGGGAATCTGGGCGGAAGAGGCCCAGTCCTGATCCAAGCAGGCTTGGAGGTCTCAGCCTTGGATTCCACACACCTGGGTTCCTCTGCCGGTTCCATCATGCTTGACGCTTGTCCTAACATGTGGAGAGGGGCCTTGAGCATGCTTGTGGCTAGGCTTCGGAGGTCTTCAGCCTGGGGAGCTCTGCTCAGGGTGGAGAGGGAAGCTGGAGCCCACCCCTTCCAAGGGGCCCTAGGGAAGACAGCCAGGTGCACAAGCAAGAGACTCTGCGTTGCTCTCTTCCGGGAGCTTGGTTTTAAATCTCTAGATGTTGGCCATTGGTGGGATCACATCCAGGGACTGCCCCCGGCGCCATGTAATCCCACCAACAATCAACATCCAGAGATTCATATCTTATACAAAATTTAATTCAAAATAGTTTATAAACTTAAATGTAGAACATGAAACTACAAAACTTTCATTAAAAAGCAACAAAACATGAAAAAATATCTAACTTAGCAGTGAGTTCTTAATTTGACACCAAAAGTATAGTATACCAAAAATTCAGTAAATAATCCTTTTCCATGATTATATATAAGTTCTTGATCTGTAAAGTCTCAATTAAGAGGATGCAAAAAACAAGAAACTGACTGGGAATAAAATATCTTTGGCAAAAAATAATACTACTGTTCATAATCTATGCAGATCTCTCAAAACTTAAACAACTGATCATTTAGTTTGAATTAAAAAGGAAACTGAATGGACTTTCTCCCCCAAAGTGTGTATATATGTCCAGTAAATATATGAAGATATATTAAACATTCTTAGTAATCAGGGAAATGCAAATTATAAATTTGTAGAACATTATTCTATACCTTTCAAAATAATTACTGTCACTGTCATCCCATTGCTCATCGATTTGTTCGAGCGGGCACCAGTAACATCTCTCATTGACTTATTGTTACTGTTTTTGGCATATCCAATATGCACGGGTAGGTTGCCAGGCTCTGCCGTGCGGCTCCATACTCTTGGTAGCTTGCTGGGCTCTCCGAGAGGGACGGAGGAATCGAACACAGGTCTGCCGCATGAAAGGCGAATGCCCAACCACTGTGCTATCGCTCCAGCCCCTTTCAAAATAATTAAACTAAAAAAAATAGTGACAGTGGGGCTGGAGCAATAGCACAGCGGGTAGGGCGTTTGCCTTGCACTCGGCCGACCCGGGTTCGATTCCCAGCATCCCATATTACCCTGAGCACCGCCGGGAGTAATTCCTGAGTGTAAAGCCAGGAGTAACCCCTGTGCATCGCCGGGTGTGACCCAAAAAGTAAAAAAAAAAAAAAAAAAAAAAAGTGACAGCACCAAGTGCTAGCAAGTAAGCAGTGAAAGTGATTCACTCATACATTGCTGGTAGAATGTGAAAGATATAGGCTCACTGCAAAATAGTTTTGCCGTATATTAAAGAAAAGAAAACATGAAATACCACATGCCTCAGCAATTGCCTATATGAGAATTTATATAAAGATTTACATACACATAAAATACTGTACCTGCATGTTTATAGAAAACTTACTTATAAAAGCCCCACACTGGAAACCTTTCAGTGGGTGAATAAATTTTGTTACTTTCACACACTATATACTACTCAGCAATAAAACAGAGCTAAGTTGAATCATACACATTGGTATGAATCTCCTAACAATTATCTTAACAAAGAAAGCCAGTTTCAAAAAGATTATTTATTGCATGATCCCATTGTTGAGTTGACAGAATTTTAGAGAGAGACAGCAAAATGCTTAACGGGGAGTAAGAAGGAAGTGGGAGTGGAGTGAAATAGCTTTGACCATACCAGTAAAATCACAGAACCCATAGAGATGAAAATATTCTCTATCTGAACTTATTAATGCCAATCAATATATGGAATTATAATTTTAATAGAGTTTTGCAAGAGATTGACATTGAGGATAATATCAGAGTCCGTAGTTTCTATCATTTGCAACAACTTATTTTCTTTAAGCACCCCAAATAAAAATTTTGAAAAGTAGTTTAGAAAAGACTCACAACTCAGTGCTGAACTATGGTGGGGACTGTTTCCAGGGCAGACAGAGGAGGGAGTCAAAAAAAGGATGAATCAGACAACAATGCAAAGAATTACTTTGGTCTTTTTAGCTCCCTCCCTTCAGCCCTCCACCACCTGGATTGATGGGGGTTGTTCCAGGAATGGCATCTCTCTTGTCTGTTCACTTGATAAAATGAACAGTGAGGGACTTCTCCACCTAGTGTCCATTACAGACTTGGAGTATTGTCCTACTCTGATCTATTTCACTGACTTCTGCAAGCAAATTAAACAGGCACTTACAAAAGTCTTCAAGGAACCAAATTGCCCTCTCCTGAGTCCCAGTGTCAGCATTTGGATACATCACACAAAGGAATTTTTCTAAAGCTCTCCAAGGCAAAGGAGGCAGAAAGGGATGAACTCGGGATGAACTTGTCTATAGGCCTGGAAGATTAATAAATAAAATGAACAAAGAGAGAGGCAACAGTGGTTTCTAGATGTGTGGTTATTCCTGATTCTCTTACCCATCCATCTCCCACAGTCTATCCTCAAGGACAAATCAGGGTCAAAAGCAGGGGTGTTCTGAATTTCTAAATTAGGGAGGGAGTTTTTGCAGGGTTGAGTAGATGGTGGGATGCTGATTTCCTACTGTGTTGGAGGAAGAACGACTTAAGGACCACTGTCTCTAGAGAAAGCCTGAGGTAGAAGCTCAGGGGCCTTTTAAAAATTTTCAGTCAGTGGCCTGAGTTAAAGGATGGTTGAGAATCCCAATGGTTCTAATCATCAGGAACATCGCTGAGATCTGGGGCCTGGATTCAAATATCTGATAATAAATTATTCTTCCAGTGACCTTTGCTTCAACATGGGTCCCTGAGGAAGAGGCCACAGTAGCTGCTTCAGAGTGTACAACCACAGTCAGGATTTCAGATCGGAGAGAAAAAGCTTAAGTAGAAGACATGGATGGTGATGTTTTTCCTTTCTCCTTGTCTTATTTTAACTTTTTAGTTCTGTCCTTGTGTGTGTTGTGGGGGGGGGGGCGGGGGGTGTTGGTTTGGGTTTTGAGTGAATGATAATGAATCACCTTAATGAACTCCATGTCCTTACAATTGCCACATGATGTGCCACCAATCACCCTTCAGTGGTTGGTGTGTCTCTCCTTCCAGTTTGGCCATACCTAATTGTTTTTCAAGCATTTCAGATATGTCCACCACTGAGCGTTGGCATCTTGCATATTTGTCACTAATTTTCCACCACCCAATATATCTACATGTCATACTTGCTACATGTCATACTCTTGAAGTTCAGACTTCAGTGTTGCATTTTAGGAAAATTCCCCAAACATTTACATAAAATAAACATTTTATGTAAATTGCAATGCTACCTCTTCTCTTTTTTCTGTTTTCTTTACTTTTTATTATTATTATTA
The DNA here is from genome assembly GCF_027595985.1 of Sorex araneus. NCBI lineage: Eukaryota > Metazoa > Chordata > Mammalia > Eulipotyphla > Soricidae > Sorex > Sorex araneus. The sequence continues at coordinate 290,127,866 of NC_073303.1, forward strand.
TAATTATTATTATGCTTTTTGTGTCACACCCAGTGATAATCAGGGGTTACTCCTGGCTCTGCACCCAGAAATTATTACTGGAGGTACTTGGGGGAACATATGGGATGCCAACTATATGTTGGTCGCGTGCAAGGCAAATGCCCTACCTGCTGTACTATAGCTCTGGTCCCTTTCTTTACATTTTAGTTGTATATATATATATATAAAAATGTCTGCATATAAGTGTATATAAAATACATACAGCTCCCAAACATATTGCACATTTCACTTTTCCATCTTAGTTGCTATCTGAATTCTTCAGTTAGGGAGTTCTATGAATGTGGGTCTCCTTCCCTGCCTATTCCCGCTATTGCTTGTGCTAGAGCGGAGTGGAAAGTTAGTAAATATTTGACAAATAAATACATGGAGTAAAGGAATGAATAAACTTTTTTTTTGGTGCTAGGTAGGACATGTGTAGATGTAATATGTTTTGTTTTGTTTTCTTTGCCTTTTGAACCTCACCTGGCTAAGTACAAGGGTTACTCCCAGATTCTTTGCTCAGGTATTACTCCTGGCAATCCTGAGCATCAAACTTGGGTTGGCTGAACGCAAGACCTTATGTAAAATGCATTTTTAATACTTTAAGCGAAATAATTAAATTATATTAGTGATGTCACATACATATCTATGTTGTACCTAGTTATTTATCTATTTAGCCATCTACTATTTAGACATTGAAAAAAATAAATCTTGGAAAGGTATTTGAAGAGTTGTAGTCAATTCTGGCTTCTTCAAAATAAATTGGACTAGAAAGAAACATTTAATATCCCTGCCTTGGTATCTGCACTTATGAAATAGGTCTAATATTCCCTGAGTAGCTTACAGGATTGTCATGAGAATCAAATAAAGTACTGTACACGGAAGTGCAAAATTAAAAGGCAAATTATACATAGACTCAAGCTTCCATGAGGTTAAAACACTTAAAGTAACATTCACCATCATGCAATAAAGAATTCTGAAAATGATTTTCCTTATCCTCAGGGTGATAGCAATACACACTCTGACAGGAGAGTGAGGCTTAATTTTCTCGAAACACTGTTAGGTTCTCTGAGAAACTTATCTTATGAAACTTGAGCGTCATCTGGGAGCTTATCAGGAGCGTTTCATGAGAGGAAAGGAGACCAGAGCTCAACTATGTCATGGAATATTCCTTCTTTCCTTCCATTCCCCCCCACCCAGCCCTGTGCTGTTGCATTTCTTACTGTGTATTATTGACAGAGGAAATGCTGATTCATGGGTCTGAGTTACAGGAAACCTTGTTTCCTGGTGAAGAAACAAGCCTAGTAGTGCTGCCAGTGTGTTCTTCTGCCAGTTTTCTGCCACATGCCCTTCTCCCAGGCCTGCACCCAAATTTGCTGAGAAGGGTAGGGCCAACTCGGGCTTTACCAATGAGGTCACTTTCCTTTGGAACTGAGTGAAGATCAGATCTCTTACCAGGCCTCTCAGGGCCCTAGCTCTGACCCCAGGATACCTTCCAGCTCATCTCCCACCGCTCCCTTCTTGCCTGCTGGGCCGCCGCGGCCGCACATGACTGCTTCCGGTTCTTTGTGAACTCTTGTGTTTTCCAGTCTCTGTGCTTTGGCTCAGGATATCCCCTGCCTGGATGGCCCCTGACCCAGTATCAGCTCGCTGAAATCCTATCCAGGTTTCAAGTCCATTCGACCGCTACCTGTGAAAGGAAACCTACTAGATTGCTTCCTTTTGGCTTTTAGAAAGTATATTTTCGGCGAGGCACTGAGGTGGACAGAGATTGTTTGATAAGCGTCTATATACCAAATTTAAGAATAACCCAGTTCTTCTTAAAAAGCGCCTAGTCCCTCCTTCTTTTGAGTTGTACTATTTTGAGCCTTTTGTAGCCAGGCTTTAACCACATTTACAGAACTCAATGCGCAGAAGGTGAGTCAGTGGATATAGAATGCTATGTTTATTGTGTCCCACAATAAGGAAACTGAGTCCCAGAGAACTCTGCCCAATTCCATAAGACATTAAGTGATAAATCCAGATTTCTCTTGAAGGGGTTCACAGTTAAATTGGGAGGGCTAGATAATATATTTAAAAGAAGTATGTGCTGCTGTATCTCAAGAACTTAAAGGGTCCATGTTAAGTGTAAAATGAATAAATTTATCTTCCTTTAATTGATTAATAAGATGACTTCTTAAGCTTGACACCAAGAAATTCCCTAGTTCATTTTACTCTACAATATGATATAAATATGCTAAAATATTTTAAGCATGTAACTTATATATGGAGAAAATGTATCTAATTGCAAAGGCTGGTAAATATAAATGTTTGAATTAATAAATCTTCCTAAATAAATTGCTTTATTATTACATGGAATAAAGATTAGGTGTTTATATCTGAAGAATGTGGAAGTTTCTGTGTTACTTTAAACTAAAAAAGGAGACAGAAAAATTAAAGGAATCTGAAATTCTTTCTTTTGTAGTACTGTGAATTAAATAAAGAGAAGACATAAAAAGATAGATCTAAAAATTAGTACTAGTAGTAGAATAATGATAGCTTTTCATATTGATGTAGACCTGGCTAAAACTTAGATACTAGAAATATAGCAAAATTTCATCTACATATATTTAGTCTTGGGAACCCTGACTTTTATGATGCCAAAATGAAAATAGGGTTCTGGTCATAAGGCTAAAACTGAAACTATTGCAAAATGGTGGGAAATAGAAAAGATGTGTGGACTTTCCTCATAAAATGAAATTAAAAACACAACTAAAGATCTTTTCCCTGAAAGTTTTTCTTAAAACAGATTCTCTCCAAGGTTTTCATACAATCTATATGTGGTACTAATGATTCAAAAGTCTGAAGTGTCTCATTAGGGTCAAGACATGTGTTAGAAGCACTAGTGAATTAAAAAAAAAAGGAAGAAGCACTAGTGGGAACATGATCCTCGTGTTACCCTACAAACCAGAGGGGAGAATAAAGGAGTCCCAGAAAAGGTATAAGAAAGACTCATGTTTTACATTTTGTTTTGAGGGGAGGGGATATACGTAGTGATACTCAGAGATTACTGCTGCTGGCTCTGCATGCAAGAATTATTTCTGGTGGTACTGGATGGGGGTAAGGATCATATGGGATGCAGAGGATTGAACATGGGTTGGTTGCATGCAAGATAAGTGTCCTACCCCCTGTACTATCTACCTGGCCCCATATTTTACATTTTTTATGTGAGCCAGAAACCTGGGAAGGAAAACAGAGAAAACTGTAATATTTGGCTTTTCCATACAGTTTTCATTATCTATCCATGTCCCTTTGAAAATTATCATTAAAAGATCACAATGAAAATTAAGATCTTAATTCCTATTTAGAAGCAACAAGTCAAAGGGTAAGTTATGGGAAGAAATAGTAAGATGAGAAATGTTTCCCAACCCATACATATGGGCTAGTAAAGAAAAGAAAGTGTGAAGAAATTATGGATTCTATAGGGGGAAAAGAAGAAGATTTAAGATGCTATAAGCAGAAAGATAAAGTGTTTTCCCATTTGGCCTGTGGGAGTGCTTTCAAGTTCAGGCAGGGAAAACATACTGTGGAAGGAGACTTCAATAGCCACCAGATTATCCCACCAGAGAGATAGGCTTCCAGGATAGTAGATCATGACTTGCTTTCTAAAGTCTATGAGAGCACATAAGGGAAAGTTTCTCTCCCTCCATGCCACTACACACATCCTAACACACTTGTTTAATTTGTTTAATGAATCTCTGAAAAGGGACATAAAGGAAAGTGTAGCCCAGCACTGAGTCATGTTACAAACACCAAATGTGGTGCTCAGTAGAGCAAACTGACTTAACTACTAATTACCAAGAGGTACGGTACTTCCTTAGGCCTCTGAGAAATAAAAACTTGGAGTAGGATATGAATACTCAAAACTCTTATTCCTTAGTAACTTTTATGGAACTTGAGAGGCTTTGCAAAGAGAAAGGAAAGCAGAGCTAACTTCTTTGCTCAGAAAGGACTCAGCATTACCCATTTTGCTGTGGGACAACAGTACTGCCAACCCGGAAAGTGTTGAAGAATGACTGTGAATCTATTGCAAACCACAACACCCAAAAGGAGAGAGAGAGAACAAAAGGGAATGCCCTGCCACAGAGACTGGGTGGGGTGGGGGAAGGTGATGGGGGGTGGGAAGGATACTGGGGTCATCGGTAAAGGAGAATGGGCACTGGTGGAGGGATGGGTACATGAGCATTGTATGACTGAAACACAAGCATGAAAATATGTAGATCTGTAACTGTACCCTCACGGTGATTCATTAATAAAAAAAATTAATTAAAAAAAGAGAATGACCATGAAGGACATGGTCATTCAGGAACTGAAACATTATCACCAGATATCGTGGAACCTGTATTAACACAAGGGGAAGCCCATAGGAAGAAGAGGCTGTGGCTGTGCTAAGCAGATCTCATTCATGGTAAGGGGAATCCTGAGGTTAATGTATATTTCTTAGATCTTTTTGTTTGTTTTCCAGTGTCATGATCTCATTCCTATGCTGAGAGTTTCTCTGTAGACTTTGGCCTGATTCAGAGGCATTGTCGCTGAAATGCAAGGTTAGTCTGGGGAAAATAAGAAAACGGAGGCCATTTAAAAGAGCTGCACTTGAAAATTCAGATCAGGTGAGCAGACCCAGAAAAGGTACAGAAAGAATAAATAATCTGGGGCTGGAGAGATAACACAGTGGGTAGGGCGTTTGCCTTGCACGAGGCTGACCCGGGTTCAAATCCCAGCATCCCATATGGTCCCCTGAGCACGGCCAGGGGTAATTCCTGAGTGCAGAGCCAGGAGTAACCCCTGAGCATTGCCAGGTGTGACCCAAAAAGCAAAATAAATAAATAAATAATCTGACATGATGTGCCTATAAACGGTTAACACATGGTTCTTCAAAGAGAAGACTTCTACTAAAAGGTTTTCTGGTTTCTGTGGTATAAATAGTACCACCGTGGCTGATTTCCAGCTACCAACATGGTGGTTACTAAACATGGAGTTGGGAAAAGATGTCAAGAATCAGCTGCTTCTTCTGTTGTTGTTGCTTGTTGTTATTGTTGTTGTTGTTGTTGCTGTACCTTTTTGGAACCAAACTGGCCTGTGCTTAGATATCACTTATGGCAGAGTACAGGGCATCATATGCAGTTCTGGGGATTAAATCCTGGGTCAGCTGTGTGCAAGGTAAGTTCTATACTATCTTCCTGCCCAGAATCAGTCTCTTGAGCTGGTTGGAGACACTCTAGCACAGCAACATTGCAGTCAGTGCTCGTAACAGACACAGCAGAACTCACAGAGAGCAAGAGGATGAGTTGGAACTCATGGACCAGGTGAGGCAATTAGATAAATGTGGGAGGTGCAAAAACTACCGGGAGACAGACGGGAGGTAAGTCAAGTGCCAGCCAGCATCGAGCCAGCTGTAAAAGATCCTCATCTGAAGAAAAACAGCCTGTTCTCACTGAGCAACAGTTTATGTCCAAATCACTGCACCGTCAAGAATGCTCCCAGGGTATTTTTACTTTTATCTTGCAGATAAAAACACTGAGGTCCAGAGAGTTGACATTGTTGCTAGATTAGTGAGAAGCGGTGGAGGTGAAACTTCAGATCTGGAGTTTGTTCCTACTGTATCACTTGGCCCAGGGCAGGTGGGGGCAGAGGCCATGGGAGCAAGTTCTCAGATATGCCATTTAGTATGGACGGCTGCTGGTGGCCAACTACAGTCCTTGGAGAGCCAACCTCTTTGTAGGAATGAGGGCACTAGGTGGGTGATGAAATCAGCACTTTGGTATCAGGGACAAGATGAGTCACTCGACGAAAGGCACAAGGTCAGAAACAGTTGGATGTTGGCTGGGTCAGAATATGGGTCCTCAGCCCAAGTGTGGAACTGAACACTCAATTGGGAAGTCTCTAAGGGTCAACCAATAAAATATCAATTACTGATATTTTTGCAGACTATTAATTACTGAATTGTTGCAGTGGCAAGGACTTCTGTGGGAGGTTCTATGTAGGATGACCATCACCCATTCTATAACATGGTTGGCTATCGTATCTAAAAACTACACCTTAAAATGACAATGCAGCCTAAGGAAGCTAATTAGAAAATGCAAATGCAAGCTTAATTAGTAAATACCTTATGGTCATATGTGGTTCAGCCAGAGATGAAGAGGTTGTAAAGCTCTACACCATGTCAGGCATGAAAGTTGGAGAAGGAAGGATTTGAGTGGTCAGCCCACACCTGAGTGAGGAATGCAACTAAGTAACTGGATATTGGGGAGAAATGAAAGGCTGTATTTGGAAGAAAAGAGAAAAAGTGGAGGGTGGTTAGTTGTATTTAGAGAAAACCTGAGGAAGAGGAACAAAAGTATCCAGTTTGGGGAAGGGTTTAAAAAATCTCCCAGGGCATAAAATGGGGGATGCTCCAAAAGAATGGATGAGGGAGGAGTGATAAGTTGCTGAGCAATCAGATTTAACTGAAGTGATATTTCTTATTACTATAAAGTTTATGTTTTGAAGTTCTTTTCCTGAGTAGGATAGTTACATTGTTTCTCTTCTTTTTAGTTTATATTTTGCTTTTGAGGGTCACACCTGGTGGTGCTCAGGGCTTAATAATGACTCTGCTCAGGAATCACTCCTGGTGGGCTTTGGGGGACTATATGGGGTGTCAAGAAATTGAACCCTAGTCAGCTGCATGCAAGGCAAGCACCCTGCCTGCTGTACTATCTCTCCAGCCCCAACCGTTGTGTCTCTTATCTCTTCGTATTTGTCTGTGTCCAACTGCAGTGACACATGGTGGATATCAGGGTATCATTGAAAGAAAAATTAGTGGAAGGTCAAAGGAAAGATGATATGGTCATTAATGTCCTGCGTAGGAAGGACAAACTGCCCTACTTTTGTATACTTTGGGGTTACTATTGGCTAGTATGTACCATCCCATAGTGGTTTTTTTTAATTTTTGTTAGTTTGTTTTTTTGCTAAAATCATCTTGTGCGATGGATTTTAATTTAAGTCAAGAGATGAAAATTCACTGTGCTACTGAAGGTTCCAGAGGGAGGATTTGAACCCTAGATGTATTTCACAGGCAGAACCTACATTCATATAGCAAAACTCAAGGAAATCGAGATCTTTGAGATGACTGGTAATTTCGCCTCCTGCTACTTTGATCCTCTGGACACTAAAAGTGTCCAAAGAGTAAGAAGATTCTACTGTTCCGGGGAGCTCAATCTCAATGCAGAACCAGTCCTGTTCTTTGTCATAAGTGATCCCATAACAGGAAAGAGAGTTTCCAGATGAATATGTGGTGTTTCCAAATGTGCCAATGTCCCCTGAGTGGATTTTCTTCAGGTAGTGAACACCTAGAAAGGGATCACCCACTGGGTGAGCTATGTAAGAGAACCAGTCTGGTTCCTAGCAGATGGTATTAAATCACCGATGAACAGGGAACTGAAATCAGTGACAGATTTCATAGCGAGGTTTGTTACATCATAAGGATCCCCCCCTGGTAAGTTTGCTCACCACTCACGAACTCAAACCCTTGGCATATGGTTAAGCTTTTGAATAAGAGCACATGGTGCTGAGGTGGAAAAGTCAGCAGTTGCCGCAATTGTTCTTTTCTTGGCTGAGCCAGGCAACTTCAGGAATATTCCTTGTACTTCTTCGGGCTTCTGTTGGGTGGGCAGGCTTATTCATTCCAGCTTGCTTTCCAGAGAGTTATGAGAACCTTCATGGCCAAAAGCACGTCGATTTTTGTGAGGTTAGAAATAGGAAGAGTAAAACCTTATTTGAGGTAGGAAATCGAAGTTTTTGTCCTGTAGGACAAGCATGGAAAGGCCATGGTGTCACATTTGCAAGTCTGTAAACTCTCACTCTTTGTGGGATTGCACGTGGGCCACAGGGGAGGCTGACCAGAGTCCTGACATCGCCCAAATCTGGTCCGGTGCTTGAATGGCTACAGAAGCCACATCCTGGTGCCTCTGGCCCTGACTCAGTGCCTTCACCTGCTGCTCCAGGAGATTAGTGCGGATGCCCACCACCACAGCTGTGGGCTCCCTGCCCCAGCCTGTGCCCCAGGAGGGCTGCTCCCAGGCTCATTCTTTCTGGCCTCCTCCCTTTCCCCCTTTTTAGAACAACTGTGCGTAATCCCCCTCTCCCCTTCTGCCCCCTTCTCCAACACTCCCACCTGCCCCTTCTGATTGTGTGCCAGCAGCTGGCCAGGGAGCAGTGCCAAATCAAACAGATGTGTGTGGTATTGGCCGGCACGTGTAGCCTGGCTCCCTGGCCAACCACACGCCTGACCCAGGCTCTCTCTCCTTTGATCGAAGGCCGCCACCCTCGTTCTCCGGAGCCACTGACTTTGAACAATCTTTGTCTCCCTTCTTAAGGGTGGTTCTTTTTATTTCTTTCAATGCACCCCCCCCCTACTTCTGCTCTGTTGCCTATATGTATTCATTCCTTTATTGGGTTGTTCTTCATTCATCAAGCTTATCAACTTTTAAAGGATTACTTTTAAGAAAGAAGGCAAAATCGTGATCTTTACAAATGGCTTTTAAAGTTCAAGCTCTTCCAGATTCGTGAAAGATTTCACAACAGGTCAGAAACCAGCCAAAAGAATAATAACAGCTGGTCTTCTTCACCGCAGGCCGCCCCAGCCCAGGCCCTTAAAGATGTCACTTCCTTCCTTTCTTAGTCAGTGGCATGCAAAATTCATGGTAATTCTCAGAAGTAGGTACCTTAGCAAGCAAGTGCCTTTGATTTTTTTTTTTTCTGTACAATTGGCTAATTCTACTCACTCCCACCTACCTGTCTAAGTGGAGATGATTTGAGAGCAGTGGCAATTAACCCGAGAGCCCTGTGGCAGATCAAAGCCCTGGGAACACTTGAAATCGAGTTGAAAATAAAATTAGCAGGTCTAGCATAATGATACGAAGATTGCTCAGTGGTTTAAAGTATATGTATTTTTCCTTATAAACATAAAAAGTGAAACAGCTTGAGCTCTGCAGAGCTTCTAGCTGAGAAATGATCCTAACCGTAAGGAAAAACAAAATAAAATAAAAAACAAAAGTAATTCATTCATAGAGATGCTTCCCCCCCACCCCGCCCCCAGGCCAAGAAAAAGTCTGAAATGTTGATAATGATGAATTATTAGTGTCTATATGAATGCCTCAGAGTTTACAGACACCCATTCCTTTCACATTTGCCAGTAGAATAAAAAAAAAAACTAAGCCGACTGAACTGGGCCTTGTCTAGTTTCTGTACATTGCTTAAGGGAGCACTGGCGATTTTAAAAACATTAAATTACAATAATGTGTTTCCCATCTTACCCTGACTTCCAGGAAGCTCAGAGCTGAATCCGAGGCTTAATCCAACAATGATATTAACCTTTGCCATTTCCTTTTTTTGCTTTCATTTACATTGTGAGCTCTATTTTAAAAATATCTTTATGCTTATCTTCTTTTGTTATAAATGATCTAAAGTTCTTTTGGGAAAATAAAAAGATGGTATGCTAAATAAAGCGAACCCCACAAAAATGACTTCTAATAATGATGACGATAATAATTCCTGACACTTCACTTTCTACCTCTAATTAGTTATTTGTGGACTTGCTATAAGGTCCTCATTAGATTGCAAACACCCAAGGGGAGAGCATGGCCTGAGTGTCTGGAGGCTGGTATCTTTCCTGGGATGGGTCTTTAGGAAGATTCTGTTGGATAAATATAGTTTTTGGATCAATTTTAGAGGAAGCGAAATAAGGGTTTGTTCCCCTTTCTTTACATCCTTTACTTTCCTACTTTTTTTTTTCTGAATTCAGAGAAGACTCTTGATATTACTTTGGCACTTTGGGAGCTTTGAACCAACTTACCAGGCAGTATCTATAGTGCTGGGTGAGAAGTTATGTTCTCCTCTTTCCCCTTTGAGCTCACCATAAATTTTTCTCCCTCTATGTTGCTCTCTCCCTCTTCCTGCATAATACCCAGTAATGTTCTCCTACATAAATAATAACCACTTACATTTACATAAGCACCGGTAACATTGGCATATTCTTTCCAGAAAGGGTTTGAGATGGACATCTTTGAAGATTTTTAAATTTTACAACATACTCTCAGATGCTGCGGCTGCTGTTATTAGCTAATATTTATTGCATACTTACCATGTGCCAGGCACTAGGCAAAGCCTTTTTGTGCATTTTCTCATTTAGACCTTACGGTAATCCTATGGAGGTACGACTGATGTTTCCCCACTTTTAATACCAGGAAATGGTGACAGAGTGAAGGTTGGAACTTGTCCAAGGTCACAGAGCCTGCAGGAAACAGGACAGGGATTTGAACCCTGATCTCTATCTGCAAAATTCAGGCTCCTTCTGAAATAATAATAATAATAATAATAAAGATAATAATAATAATAATAATAGTACTGTAGCACTATTGTCCCATTGTTCATCAATTTGCTCGAGCAGGCAGCAGTAGCGTCTCCATTGTGAGACTTGTTACTGTTTTTGGCATATTGAATATGCCAGGCTCTGCTATGCAGGCGGGATACTCTCAGTAGCTTGGCAAGCTCTCCGAGAGGGATGGAGGAACTGAACCCGGGTCAGCCGCGTGCAAGGCAAACGCCCTTCCCTCTGTGCTATCACTCTAATAATAATAATGTACTTTTTTTATCATTGTTTTAGTCCAATGAAATGGGCAAACAGACTTGATTTAGAGGTACAAGTGAGAGGAAAGTGAGGAGCAATGTATAGTGAGTGAGGATGGTGTCTAGGGCACTAGGATTTATATGTAACATATACTCTGTACAGTTTCCTACAAAGAAGACATTCATGTCGGAATTACCGATGAGGGGGTCAAAGTCATATTCCGTTGACTTGCATAGGCTCTCTAAAATTCACTCTCCCTACCCTTCTCCCCCATTGTAGAGATGGAATAACCAGCTCAAGTTCCCGTGATAGATAATAAAACAAAACAAACAAAAAACACCCCACTGTCATATACGGTCTCTTCTCTAGAGTTCTTTTAGCTGCCCTTCTTAGGTTTTGGTGTCCTACTGGGGTCAGAAAGTGCATTGTCTGGCTACTGAGCATCTTTCCCCAAGTGACCTTGGAAAGAGGGAGCATCTTATTATGACTTGACAAGGCAAATGCAATTGAATTTCCATCTCATTCTGAGCAGAGAGAGAATAGCTTTGGGAATGAGGCTAGTTTGAAACAAGGGCTCCTGAAGCTAATTAAAAGCAAGACTAGAGCTGCGCTTTTCATTCCTTAAGAATGTTCGACCTCATTAAATAAGAAAAAGCAAGTGGAATTTTCTGATTTTTTTTTTCAGCTTCAACCAGGGGTGGGGACTCCAAGCTAGTAAAACTGAATTTTTCTGCTGCCCGACTAGTGCCTGCAATGACAGAGATGTTGTGAGGGGAAACTTAACCTCTCAGAAGCTTTCTACCTGGGCTCTTGGCAAAGCACAATCTGATGCTTCCAGTGTCAGCTCACAACCCTCTCTCCCTCCCCCTGCATGCACCATGGCAGGGGGAGGAAGAGTTCAGGCTTAAGCACAGAGGACCAAGTGTTTGGTAATGGGAGAAATCTCCCTGCCCGGGTGCTCAAAGACCACCTTGAGCTAACTGACACTCAACAAGTTTCCAGGCAAAAAAATCAGAAAACATCAGAATTTTCAGTCTGTGAATGGACTAGAACCTGAAACATTGCTCTGGTATTTAGATTTGAAGCTCACTGAGGTCAGGAAAAAGTCAGGGGGTCGCAATGATGCCCATATACTGGAAAGACTCAGAGCAGAGGTAGAGGCTTAGGCTAGAAATCTTTAGGTTTCCATGTATAAACCTCCGCTTATGGACTGGAGAGATCGTATAGAAGATGGGGCATTAACCTTCATGTGGCTGACCTAGGTTCAATCTCTAGCACCCCATCTGGTCCCCTGAGCCCGCCACATGAACCCTGAGTGAAGAGCTAAGAGTAAACCCTGAGCATAGTCAGATGTGTCCCCAAACCACAAATAAATGAATGAATAAATAAAACTTCCACTTAAGGGGTACTTATTTGGTGCCTGGCAGTTTGTTATAAGTTTTGCAATTATCTTTTCTGTTTCTTTGTTTTTTGTATACACTCTGCTGTGCTCAGGGCTTACTCCTGGCTCTACACTCAGGGATCATTCCTGGCCATGCTGGGGACTGTATGGGATGCTGCGGATAGAACCTGGGTAGGCTACGTGCAAGACAGGTGTCCTACCCAACTGTACCATTGCTCCAACTCACTAATTTTGCAATTGGTTACTGGTCACTGTCATCCCATTGCTCATCGATTTGTTTGAGCGGGCACCAGTAATGTCTCTCATTGTGAGACTTATTGTTACTGTTTTTGGCATATCCAATATGCCACGGGTAGCTTGCCAGGCTCTGCTGTGTGGGCGCAATATTCTTGGTAGCTTGCCGGGCTCTCCCAGAGGGGCGGAGGAATTGAACTCAGGTCTGACGCGTGAAAGGCAAATGCCCTACTGCTGTGCTATCGCTCTAGCCCAATTTTGCGATGATATTATTTAAATCTTTCAAGTCACCCTACAAAGCAGCGGTGCTTATTCTCATAGTTAGCTAAGGCACAAACTATGCACTCCTTCTTCAGTTCTTGCTACATTAGTAGAATATAAACAGAGGACTCCTGATTCTAAGAACTGACACCACAAAAGAGAGTATATTAAAGATTATGTATGAGTAAACTAATAAAAATAAAATCCAAAACCAGAAACATAAGTCAACCTGTTAGAATCTTCACCAGGGCACCTGAGCTTCCTGTATAACTTCCTGAGCTTCCTCTCCCTGTAAGAGCATGAGAACACGGAGACGCTTTTGCTCTCTGGGATGAATGGAACAAAGCTCAAGGCCTGTTCTGGCTTCATCTCGAAGCAATGATCACCAAAGACAAAGCAGGTTTCAAAGAGCTTCTTGCTTGATCGCTCAATGGTTCATAAAAATGAAGGAAGGGTAAACTTTGCAGCTCTGGAAGATAAAGTAACTTGCCAATGATAAAATGGTCATCTGTGCCTGTAAATGGTTTTAAAATCATAAGTGTCACAGAGAGCTAAACTATCTATTCAACATACTGACAAGTTTGCTTCTCTGAATCCTTAGTTTTCTCCAGAATTCTTGGAGTTCTAAGAGGAAAGCTCCTCTAGAAATGATCTTGTCTTATCTTGTGGTCTCTAAGTAGCACTATAGCACTGTCATCCTGTTGTTCATCAATTTGCTCGAGTGGGCATCAGTAATGTCTCCATTGTAAGACTTGTTGTTACTGTTTTTGGCATATCGAATACAACACGGGTAGCTTGCCAGGCTCTGCCGTGTGGGTGGGATACTCTCGGTAGCTTGCCGGGGCTCTCCGAGAGGGACAGAGGAATTGAACCCAGGTTGGCTGTATGCAAGGCAAATGCCCTACCGCTGTGCTATCACTCCAGCCCTAAGAAGTATATCATATTTATATATATTATCATATATATAATATCATAATGTCATATGTCAACACCTATTTCTCTGAGCCATATACACAAGTGTTCAGACTCTGGCATCTTGGATCTAAAATGGTTCTATGGACTAGGGTATACCACAGTAGCAAGCACATGCTCAGGGCTGTTAGTATGCATTCATGCTGAAAGGGATCTGGAGACTGTTTAAAAATCTCATTTTTTAATCAAATTGTACTTATGTTCTCTTTGATCACTAACCTTTAGGATTTCGCAGAGTAGGTCTATTGGTAGAAAGACAGTTTGGGTTCCTTGACAGGGCCCAGAATAAGGCATTGAGACATGTGGTTCTAATTTTCACTTCGAGCCAGTGCTATTTATCTGTAAAGTGAATAAAATATTTGATTAAACCCACATTTTTTAAAGGGTCTTTTCAAGCTCTTCTTAGTCACTTTCCTTATACTTCATCTACTCGATGACTTGCTGGGTCCTGACTATATCATGACAAATTCCATTTATGTGAATGCTGATAACTTCTTCCATTTTCTGGCACTTCTTTTATTTTGTATCAAGGAAAATTTGAAATTAAGTGTCACTTATATTTTCCCACTACCATCTCAGAAGCACCCTTTAAAATAGATGTGCAGCAGGAACAATGAATATGAATTCTAACTGTGGTTGCTTTTTCTCTGCATTGTATGGAATGAGTGCTTAATATGCTCAGGTTTGGAGTGTTTGGTCACTAATGTTTTCTCCCAAGATGGGAAAAACATGGTGTTGCTTGCTACACTGCAGTAATGCGACATACCTCAGGTTCACCTAAACCTCCTCACCTTGAGAACTTCTGTTCCACCTGTTGACAGTCCCTCCCTTTCCTTTCTTCAAATAACTCGCAGCTCCTAATTGAACTTAATGCCAACTCTAACCCACATGCTAACATTGGTCTTTGCATACCTATAATAGCATGTTAATGGACACCCAACTATAGCCAGGTGTTTTCCATGGAGTCACAGGAAAGAAAGAAACCCAGGCTGAACTGGAGAGGAACTTCTTCTGATTCAATATCAGGATGATGATGATGATGATGATGATGATGATGATGATGATGATTTTAATTTTCATCACTTATACCGTGTCCATAATATAGCAGATACTTGATAGCTATTTGTCCAAAAGTTGCCAGGACCTAAAACTAAAATTATTTTTAAGAAGGAAGAAGGTGGTAGACTAAAAGTAATGCAGTAAAAATGAAAAGCAGGATCTTAGCCTTCAAGTATCAAAGCAGATTTCTTGGGTCTGCAGACAACTTCCTGCTCTGGTCTGAGTCTGAGGCAATGATGAGCACCTTGGTGGAAGGAGAGCATCTGAGTGAGATGGGCTAAGCAGTTTCTTTTCTGAGTGAGGCTTCAGAGCTGAGTGCTAGTGTCCCAAGTCCTGTTGTTTCAGCTCATATTTTTCCTTATAAGTGTCAAAACTATTTAAATGGAAAAATGTGAATTGAGAGTATGTGGGGGGAAGTCCACCAGTCCCGGAATGACCTCTAGTTTGGTAATAATTTATCCTATTTCATTGTTAATTTTGCAATTAAGTAAGAGTATTTTATATGCCTGAGTAACCCATGGAGTGTATCTTAATCAAATTAATGTGTTTGTAACGTAAGACTGACTCAGGATCAAACTATTAGGATGACAAATGATGCAAAACTGAAATTTTTCTTTTTCTCCCTTTTCCTCTTCTCTCCCCTCAAAAATCCTTCCTCATAAAAGGTCAAACAACTGAAAGCCTGCTGTTTTGATGACTGACATGATATCCTGTTGGTTAAAAAATGTGAGAAAGCTGTCTACCCCTCCTCACCCAACTTCAAACTAACCGTATGTCTATGTGACAGTGTGTGTGTGTGTAAGTTTGGTGAAAAAAAATGTGTGGTTAATTCTTCTTGTTGTGTATTTCCTGCCATTGACATTTGTAGCTGCTGCTGTGTAATGAGGTTCAGGGTGGGTAGAATTGGATACAAATGACCTATATATTTATTTCCCGATTATGACTCTGTGTTGAGCCCCTTCTGACTCCCACCAACACTCCATCACCTTACTGCTAACTATTACTTTTGGAAAACCTGGAAAGAGAGAAAGATGGCCAGAAACGTCATCTAAACATTGCATTGTCATGATTCACCCCCACCCCCAGGGCTTTAGGTCATCTTAACTGAGGAGAAATTTGAAAATAATTCAGTTTTGTTTAATAAGATGAAATATTGTTTAGATCACAAATAAGAAAAAATGCTTGAAAAATGTTTTTGTGATTTGAGTCAAAGACTAGGGTTGATATTTTCTTGAGATTGATTCATTAATTTTCATAGGAATTTTAGCAATAGTTTTTCATATTTACCAAATCTGTTTCCCACAACTAGTGGGGTAATTTTTGGGAAAAAGGCTTTATCTAGTGGAGTCCTTCCCTTGTCTTATGCTCTTCTCTTTTATACTTCCCTTCTTGGTACATGCACAGACCACTAGCCTTCTAGTCTCAGGGTCTTTGCACAGGTTGTATCTGCTGTCTATTTGTCCCACAACTTCCATTCTGGAGCATAACATAAAGTCACCTCCTAAGATGACTCTTTTATGACCCACCAATATAAACTAATTATGCTGTTCTTCTTTTTATGTTTTCTCACATTTCCAATGAATTTCCTCTTATTACAGTCTTATAATTTATAGTTTAATTTTGTGTGTGTACTTTATGTTTACTTAACGTCTGTACTTTCACTAGTCTGTAAGTTTTATGTCTGCTTTATTTGCTATTATATCCAGTTCTGGGCATATAATGGAAGTTTAATTAATATTAATTAAAAGAAAAAGGCTGGGTGCTGGAGCGACAGCACAGCGGGTAGGGTGTTTGCCTTGCACGCAACCGACATGGGTTCGAATCCCAGCATCCCATATGGTCCCCTGAGCTCTGCCAGGAGTGATTCCTGAGTGCAGAGCCAGGATTAACTCCTGTGCATCGCCGGTGTGACCCAAAAAGCAAAATAAATAAATAAATAAAGCAGCAATTTAAAAAAAAAAAAGAAAAAGGCAACCCATTCACTCTTTCAAAACTAAAATTCCTTGCCATAAAATTGGGATAGACATCTTTAATCTACAGTTAGCTATGGCATCCAGCTGATATTTGTTTTGTACTGAACTTTGAGATCTTAGGATATTGGTTGAACAAGAAAGGAATGTGAGACTGAGAATTTGGGGTTCCTCTTTTCCATTTCTGCTCAAACTTCACCAGCTCCTGTAGTAAGAATTAGACACAGTCCCTGTTCTATATTGTACCAGGCAGAAGGAACCATAGCATTGCCACATCTCGTTTCCTTTATTCTCTTTAATTTCGCTACTTTTATGAAATCAGGTGATTCCTAGAAACATGAATACAGTTTAATGTTTGATGCTCAGCATTCTACTTTCCCAGGAGTTTCTTTTTATCTCTGAAAGTTTCAAAGAAACGCTCAACAGCTATTGAAGGGACACTAGGAACATCATGCACATTTTCCCAGCCTCTTCTCAATAGTCTCCAGGTCCAATCCCTGTACTTTCTGTTGCCCTTCCCTTTGTGCTTCTGAGAGGTCAGAACCTTGAGTGTCTCCAGATATGCAGATAGGTTCCCACAAAACCCGTGACTCTTTTTTTTCAGCATGAGGATTTTTTCCAGTGCAGAGACATAATCTTGAAACTAAGTGAGAATAACAAAAGTTATACTTCTTTAGGAGAGAATATCCCTGAATTTTGAATTATCTATAAAATGAAATTCAAAGCCATTTAGTAGATAATTAAATCACACATAAAAATATTTTAATATTCAGTACTCAAAATGTTAATTGATTGTTAATTTTGTGTTGGTCTCTGGTCTTTATAAATTACTCTAAGATTTGTGGCTCCTTCAACCCAGGTGGGGAGGAAATCTTCATACAACTGGTCTGCCTGTTTGTTGGAAAAGTAGGTTGAGTTTAGAAGATAAATTAGTTAGGACCATTGTCCTGAAAGCAGATTTCTATTTCAGTGCTGCATCTGTGCTAGATGGTAGATGCTAAGATCAATTCAAATCTGCAAATGGGTTTTAAGAGAAATCGAATTCATTCTACTCCCATTTATGCATGGCGAGCAATCTGGTGAATAAAGCAGTCTTTGGTTGGAACCACACACGCCTGACGCTGCAAACAGGTGCTATCTCCACTTCCCAAGAAAATGTCTTAGGAATATTTTGACCATAACTAATCAGAGAAACAAAAGGAATGCAATACAATGATGGGTAATCCCACCATCAAAATAGAAATTTAACCTTAGCATGTTTTTCAGTCTGGATGGTTTCTGTTCTTCAAATCCCTTATAATAACGGTATTCTTGGCCTCCTAGAACCTAATTTGGTGGAGAATGTGGAAAGATATGTTTAGAAACCCAAGGATCTGTTCTGTACAGCATGAGCCCTCCCTGGGGGACATGAGTAGGCTGACAACATTTGAAAGGGATGAATCCTGGTTTCCAGCTGTTTCTCTTCAATGCTATATGCCTTCAAACATAACTAGATTTTTGGCCCTGCTGTCTTTGATTTTTCCTACGTCTGTCATGCAGAATTCTGCTAAGGTTGTGAGGCTGGAGAGAGAGTTTCCGGCACTGTGCCAGATTCCTCTTCTGGGATTTTTCTCTCATTGAAAGGTGCCAGCCTGAACCAAAAAGCTGGCCAATTTGGGTTGGTGGATCTGAGTTTCTATGCCAGCTCTGTCATTTGTAGTAGTGTGACAACAGCCAGGCCTCTCACCTGCCTCTGTGGCAGCTATCATTTTGGTAAGTGAAAGAAAATAACTTCTATCACACACATTCTTACTAGAGATTGTGTTAAGACATGGAGAAGTCCTTGGCATTTGGTCAGCGATGAAGACTAATTGGTACCCTTCCTCGTTACTGCCTCTTCATTGTCCTCATGTTCTGTGTCATCAGAGGAACCTGGAAAACCTCAGGGACTTTGACGAAGGTGAAAGAGAAAGATTCCAAGTAAAAATGATCTCAGGGACTTCCAA
This sequence comes from Sorex araneus, assembly GCF_027595985.1. Lineage (NCBI taxonomy): Eukaryota > Metazoa > Chordata > Mammalia > Eulipotyphla > Soricidae > Sorex > Sorex araneus. The sequence goes on from NC_073303.1 coordinate 290,146,412, forward strand.
AGCACTTCCTCTATTAGGTTCACTCTGTTCATGGAATTTTATCTTTGAAATTTGACTAGGTTCTAGAAACTGAAAATAAGGGGTAACACACTTGCCTTGCATAGAGTCAACGTGGGGCTTGAACCTCAGCATCTTATATGATCCCCTGAGCACCAGAGTACATAGCCAGGAGTAATCCCTGAGTTTCATAGCCCCCAATAAAAAAATTAAAAATTTTTTAAAAAGGAAAAAATATTCACTGAAAATGAACATTGATTCAAAAAATATTTACTTTCTTTTTCATCTTTGCAGCAAAATAAAAGGAGGATTGAGGTTTATTAGTAAGGGACATCGATTCTGTTGCTATTAGAGGAAATAAGAGATGCTCATTCTGTCTCTAATAATGGGAAATGACAGGAAGCTTCAGAAAAGAAGACAAAACAGTAAGTGAGCAATAATAATAAATTGAGCAAGGGTTGGGGTGGGTGGAAGATGAAAAAAATAACTAAATTGAGCAAGCACTCAACGGTGTGTAATAGAAAGTTTCCTGAGAATGCGTAACAGGAACCCTTCTTTCAGTTTGGGGTCTGGGCAGGTGTGGTCAGGGAAGGCTACTAGAGGAGTGTCATTTTAATTTAGATCTGAAGGGTGAATAGAGAAATATATGCAGAGTCAGTAAAGTATTCCAAGTAGAGAAGCAAGTATATAATATAAGGACCCAGCTGGAAGATCGTGAAGCAAGTTTGGGGAATGACAGAACTTTTATTGGGAAGGAGTAGAATAGGTGGGAACTAGTCAGAGAAGGAGACAGGACGCAACTCATGAACATTCTGGGACATCAAGCTGAGGAATTCTGACTCAATCCCAGAGCCATAAAATAAAATGTGTTTCTCCAAGGATGATCCTAATCAGTAATGCTGCCTTCCGGTTGGGGCTTGTCTAGGCATCTGGTAATCATGGGAGAAAGGTGGCCTGGATATGAACTGACCATGGAGAAGGAGAAAAGAGGAGATATTTCAGACCTACTGAAGGGAGGGAATACACAGTACTTAGCAATGGATTAGATGTGGGTATTTGGGGGGGGGGGGATATCAAAGATGATACCCAGGTATTCTTGGAAGTGTTGGGTTAGGATTCATAAGAAGGCAACCCAGAGCAAGAAGCAGGTGTTGGCAGAGGGAGTTGAATCCATTATAAGAATTGACTGGGCGGAGAGTTTTATTTGTGGACAAGAAATAAATTGGAAATAAAGATTTGGAGTTATCACTATGCAGATCATTGATTTACAAATTGTATTCCAGGTTCCAGCAGCAGACCCACCTGCGGTATTCCATACGCAGAGCGTGACAGTGACTAAAGAGCTGTTAATATTTCATTCATTGAATGGGCACACGAAAGATGAACTGGAACATTCTTTCAGGATGAGTGGTGCTTTAAGGGTGTCTGAATATTCCAGGTGTGGCCTGATGGCAAGCCGTGGAAGAGGGCTCGGGGTTTCCGCACACCCCCTGCACCCCTTCTTTCCTCTTCTTTTCTTGTTTTTTTTTTTTTAATACCTCTTTGCCCCTAGCATCCCCTAATTTTGTTTTCTTGCTTTATTTTTGAGGAATGGAATAAATGAAGTCCAGCCCCATACTTCTTTTCTTCCTTTTTATCTTTCTTTTTTAGTTTAATTCAGGACAGAAAAAAAAAAGAAAAATAAAAAGCTTTGATGGAAAGAACAGATGTCATCTGCTTTGGTCTTTTGTGGCGGTTTTTATTTTATTTTATTAAAAAAATTCTCCTGCAGATGAGGCTCATTTAAACATAATGACTAGGCAACAAAGGACCTTGCACAGAGGCGCTTCAGATTTGGTTTGACTCAAGGGAGGAAACCAAACAAGGAGAAGTCCTGTGCACTTGGCTCCCTTCCCCAGGGCCCCAGCAGCTGCATTTCAGATGCAAATAGGAGAAGAGGGTGGGGGCTTGGGGGGTTGGGGGAGGGGACTGGAAATGCCCAGGAAGCTGAAGTGCAGGTGTTGAGGATTCCAGACATCACAGCAACAACAGGGTCTGAGAACACAGAGCTCACAGACAGAGCGCGCTTGAGAGCGCTTGCTCGGAGGGCTCAAGTGGACCCGCAGCTGCGCTAGACATTCCTTCTCCTCGCCATCAATGGGCCCTGTATTGAAAATACGGGAGCCGGCAAATGGCACGTTCAGAGAAAAGGAACGCTTTGGAAATGGAGCAAACAACAGGCTGCGGGGGGCTTCCTTCGGCCACACTCACACTTGTTCTTTGAATCCACGTCCATGCACGAAACGATATTCAGTCTAAGAAGCTGGAGGCCTGAGGCTTGAAGGAATTCGTGGGCTTAGCAAATTCTTGCCTGTCATCCTTTAGATGGGAAAATATGTGAGGTAGGGGTTGGAGGGACACAGAACAACTGGCCCAGGTCACCCCTTGTGAGTGTGCCAAGTTAAAACACAGAATGGGGTCAGTGACATTTATTGAGTCATCTCTGGGCTAGACACTGCTCAGTGTTTTGTATGCATGACGTTATTCAATTTGTGCAACAGAACTACGAGAGAGCTCTTGTCATTTCCATTTTCAATATGGGAAAATTGAGGGGCCATTGAATTCAAAACTTGTTCCTAGCAGTCATTAGTCAAGGATTCTCTCTCTGTGTCTCTCTCTGTCTCTGTCTCTCTCTCACTCTTTCTCACTCACTCTCTCATATACACAGTGTATGTGTATGTGCATATCTCTCTCTCTCTCTCTCTCTCTCTCTCTCTCTCTCTCTCTTTTGCTGTTTCTCTGTCTCTGTCTCTCTGTCTCTCTCTCCCTCATACATATTACTTCTCTGGACCCTGAAATTTTTCATTGTGCTTATTTTATGAGGCACATTCACATCTATTGCTTCATTACTTCTTGTTGATACCTATACAAGGAAGATAAACAGGGAATCTAGACTGTTTTATAAAGGAGGAGACTGAGTCTAAGGAAGATGCAACAGTTTTCCAGAGGAAACTGGCAGGTGAGCTTAGGCCAGCTGGTATGAGTGTACTTTATTGTGAAATAAAGTAAAGGGCAAGTAACAGTAGGGTGCCCCAACTTACCAACTGGAGGATGCTGTGCTCTGATGGGTAAAACTCCAGAATTACAGACAATCTGACACTTGGTAGGTGTGTGAGTGTGTGGGTGGTGCTAGAAGGTGTGGGGACTAGGGAGGCGATGGCCTGACGGAGGTGAGACTCTGTGGGTGGCTTCCTTTGCACAAATGTGTCACTCTTTGTGCTTGTCTGAGGACAGTGGCATTGCCTGTGTGAGTGCTTGCAAATGAACACTCATGTGGGTGGACCTAGACAAGGAACATTATCACAGTCCTATCCTGTAGTGGCATTTTGGGTTCCTCTGTAGAGCTCAGACTTTAAGCAATTCTTCGACTTCAGTCAGAGCTTCTGAGAGCAGACATTTTGCAGTGTGGGCAGACCCACTGTCTCACTCCTTCCTTGGGGGAAAATAACTCAGCAAAATGTCCTACCAGTAAGTCGGTCAGGGGCATGAACTGTGTGTTTGGTGAATGGTACAGTATAAAATCTGAGGTTGGTAATGTTGTTAGCAATATGGATTAGACAACCATTTTATAGATAAAACAGTGATGATCAGGGGACAAAACTAATTGTTATTATTATTCCCTGACTATCTTATCTATTTCATTTATTCAAAACATACATATTTTGAACCTTCCACAGGTTTCTGTGGAAGGGCCTACCTTCAGTGTAGAGAGGCATGTATAAATTAGTCATTCTTGTGTCTACAGGTGTTTAGTGAGATTGACCATAATTGAGAGAGATAAAACAAGGAGTTATCAACTCATCTGGGGGTCCTTGTGTGACATCTAGCTAAGATAGCCCCTGAAATGAACTCAGGAAGATCAACAACTTTGGCAAAGATAGAGAAGCGTTTGCCCATGAGAAAGAATCTCGTTAGAAGGTTCAAAGGTTGAAGGAGCACAGTATGATAGAAAGATTTCCAGGTTAGCCTAGAATCTAGCGTGTTTCTTTCTAAATACATTTTGTGGGGTGGGGACAGTGGTAAAAATCATAAGGTAGGTAAAGGCGTAGGTCAGTTGGTACTGCATCAGGAAGGACTTTATGTGCCAGACCAAGAAATAAACAGACTGGACTGTTTCCTACAGAAATTGGGAACATCTAGTGAGATTTTAGGCAGGAGGAAAACAAGACTAGAAATGAGATTTGAACATAACACTCTGCAGACAATCTATTAGATGAAGAGAAGAACTGGAGGCAGTGATACCAGTTAGAAGGTTCTAGAAAGAGTCGTAATGAAGGATGATGAAAGTCTGTTCTGAGTTTGCCAGAGTGAATAAGGAGAAAAAAGAAAGTGAGAATTTCAGAAACTGGAATTGACAAGATCTTGGAGTGATTAGTATATGGGGGTAGGATGGTTCCAGGCTGTCTCAGAGCCTAGGCTTGAGTGATTGGGTGTCTGATACAGTCCACCCAGTCTTCTAGCAAAGAAACAGAGGCAGATAGGAGGGAAGTTTAGTGCTCAACTTGTTACATCCACAAATAACAAAGTGGCGGAGTGGGTAGAGGGGGCGGCCTGGAACCTGAGAGAGAGGCCAGGTTTGGAAATCATGATGACTGTCAGGTTTAGAAATCATGCCCAGTGATTTTGGTTATATGGAACACTTAGTAAAAACAAATTCATCAGAAGTGGTATTCAGATATGACTCCGTACTTGGCTAAATGGATTAAAAGTGCAGAAGATATCCAGCCTTTGCTTTAGGGATCCCATTTTGTTGGGGGTGAATTGGGAATTCACCATGAGGTGAGGTGGAGGAAATCACAGGAAACCCACTCGGGTCTCTGCTCCTCTGCACCATGTCAGAGGCTAAGAGGTTTCCACCAGAGACTAATTCCTTTCTCGTGGGGTCACCTATCATCAGATAAAGTGCTCAGTTACCGCTCCAGCTCTCATGCCTTTCCTACCGTATAACATCCTCATCTTAGTCACTAAGGCCAAATTATCCTTTCAGTCTATTCCTGTCACGGGCCATCACGATGGAGAGGGTTTCAAGATAGTCACTGGGCATAGATAGTCCCATATGCTGACCAGATGAGCACAAGTGGAAGAGTCCCGACTATGGAGTCCAATCCTTTTATGATTGTTGATTTCCCAAAAGGCAGCAAAAGGAATGGAACTGGACCATCTTTGGACTCTGGGAAAGGAGGGGAGAGGAAGGAGCTGGTGTGAATCAAATACCTCCAGTGTATCAAAGGGGATGTGAATGAGTTGACTCCCACTCTTCTTCACAGGCCAGGTCTTATTCTCAGGTGGAGAACCCAGAGCTTCTGGGGTTAAGTCATTTTCCTAAGGTCACACAGCAGGTATATCAAATGATTTCAAAGTTCACATCCCTTTACTTCATGACTCCATTTTCCTGCATCTCCCATGGATGGTTGACATGACATTCTCAATTCAACATGTGATAGAGTAGCTCCTAGGTGCAAAGTGCTGCATTGGAGTAGTTGACAGAGGTTTTCTAACTCAAGGACATTTCAGTTGGAAAGCGGCGACCCTTTGCTATTTTCATTCAATATTATCAAAACACCTCCTATGAACAGAGTTGGCACAGGGGCTATGAAAATAGAGTTCCCAGGATTTCAGCCCTGACACATGGTAACACTGACCACAGGATTCAGGGGTGAGAGTCTAGTAGAAGAAGGGATATTTCATATTCTCTGATGAGTTCAAAGATTTCTCAGTGGCATTTTTAGGCTGACATTGAAGGTGAGGTTTTCATAATTAAGTAATCTGGAGACCCTTTCTCAGCTAGGTCTATAAAAACTACAAAAAAAAAGCTGGGGTAAGTGATTATGAAAAGGACCTGGTTTGAGGGGTCATTCAGATGTCAAGGTAGGGCTTCTTTGAAGAGGAACACTTAATTTAAATCTAAAAAATTAGCAAAGATATTTATATTGGAGTGTGTGTGTGTTCATGTGTGCATGTGTATGCATTTATGTATTTTGAGGAAGTGATAGAGAAAAATGGTAGGGAACATTTTCCCAGAGAATAGTGTTTTTTATTTTTATTTTTCAAAAAAGGAGAGATGATATAATAAGCATTATATCAGAATAACAGTGCAGGATGATGTGAAGGTGGGTGGCACATAGTTGGGGTCCCTAAATTCAGTTTGGGGAGCTGTACTTAGTGATCATTCTGGGAAATAGCAGCTGAGTTCTGTTTTGGGATCTTTTCGTGAAGTACACTGATGGCTTTGGCTCTATAACTGGAACTTCTGCGTAACATGTTTTTATCTTTAGTGAATGAGAACACATTTATATACCCATCCGAACACTACGCAATAAGAAGTAACAAAATATTCTCTCTAGATATTCACTCAAAGAATATTATTTTCAGAGTTGATGTCAAAAGCCGGGAAAGAGCTTCAGAGTGTTAGTTAAACAATGTATGTGCACATACTGTTCAGCACTTAATATTGTCAGCCTCTCGTAGGCAGGTGTGGTTTTCCATTTCCAAACCCACCTCTCACTAAAGGAAGGGGGGCATTTGAATAGATACGGAGGACTGACATCATCACTCTGCCCTGCGGGCTTAGTGAACATGAATGCTCCTGAAAAGAGAAGCTACCTTCATTCTTTTTCTTCATTTCTGGGACCCCTTTTCTTTCTAGGGCCACAAAGGGGCTTCAGTTTAAAACCAAAGCACATCAGACACAAGGGTCAGTGTCTGAGCTGAGAGTAGGATCCAGATTTCCACAGTCCTCAACTGCCACTTTCTGAGAGCTGAAGCCTTGGCAGGATTCTCTGGTTTGTTGTACACAACCCAAGAACGCTTAGGATCTGCAACCTTCAGCGACGAATGAGAAAATATGTCCATGTTGCTCAATAAGTGCCTATTCCTGCAAGCTTGAAGAGCAGCGACAATCCCTCAGAACGTCACTGTACCTTTGGCCGCCAGCCACGTATTGACTGCATGACCTTGGACAGTCATTTTTCCAAGCTCAGTACTAATTTCCTCATCCCCCGAACAAGGGGGTTTGATCAAGATTTCTTAATATTTGTAGTCTGAACTTTGCTGTGTTTCTAGGCCTTAGCGCCCTCATTGGAAAGCCTTGTGTAGATTTTTAACTCAGTTATTATCACCATTGTCTAAACTTCTTGTTTGAAAGCCCCTTTCTGTCCCCATCTCTTGCTGAACCCTAGCTACAAATACATTTTTTTAAAAATTCACTTTTTTAGAGAGAGATTAGTTTTAAGGATCTGCTCTTAGATCTGTGCTCAGGGACCTCTTTTGCTAGTGCTCAGCAAACCATATTCTGTGCTGGAGATTGAACCAGGGTCTGCTACATGTAAGGCAAGTGTTTTAGCCTTTTTCTATTTGACCAGCCCCCTCCATTCTACTTTTAATACCAACATTTAATGGATGATTTATACAAAGTTTCAAGATTTTTTTGTTGATGAAGTCTCAGTGAATCTTAATTGATGCCAAATTTTGATTTATAATATAAGAAGTGCAATGATCAATCAAGGTAGACTTTAAGAAAGGCGATGGATAGCATGATCAGGAATACTTGGGAAAAGAATTGCCCCCAACCCACTACTGAATGCTCTTCTTCCATACTCCTAATGGAAAATATATTTCAATGGCAGTTAAGTGCTTGCTAAATTTGAAAGGTTTGGAAATATCTTTATAATTATCTGTGACTACAAACACATACATATGTAAGTACAAGGGTGTATGTATTATGTGTATTCCATGGTGATTCCTAAATATCTCAATTTCCTACACCTATGAACTTGAGTTTGTAAAATGAAAGATCAAAAAAATGTATCAAATAACAAAAAGCCGTAATGCTATAAGAAAATCATACTATTGAGGCATTTTGCTTCTTCTGCATTAGGGTAACGGCCTCTCATATAATTTATTTGGATAATCCTATGAGATAGGTAAACTTCTATGAAGATAGAGAGGCTCAGAAATCACTCAGCCAGCAAGCAGCAGCACTAGGATACTAGTGTAACTTTAAAATAAATGAATAAAAGTAATATATAAGCATATAAATCTCTTGGGGGACTTATTAATCTAGTTTTTGTAGATAAGGAAACAGAGGTTTCATAATTGACCTCCCTAGTGCTCTGGTTCATGACTTGTCCTGGTTCTTTGGAGGACCTGGAAAGATTTTCGTCACCTGGTAGTGTTTCTTTTGGCTCCCGTATGAGCACTACCACTTTACTGAAAGAGTATCAGTCATGGCTCACACATAGGTTGCATAGGTTCATCTCTGCCTCTTTGAAAACCCAGTTCATGGTCCAGTAGAGCAGAATTTCATCCAATAGCACTTTGACTTGGTAACTTCAAAGTATGGTACCCTTGCCCTAGCTGGCTTTGAAGCAGCAGTGCTTATTGTTTAGGTAGTTATAGTAGAGAGAAGAACAAAACACCAGTCAGGTTTGGTCCAACATTCTAGTGATTACCAACCTCACAGTGGAAGTGGAATAGGTGAATAAGGGCATATGCTCTTGCCATCCTTCCGTATCTTTCCTGCCTTCTCCTACCAGAACAAGAGCCAGGTAAGCCAGAAAACTTAGTCATGGATCAAAATATTAACTCATGGCTAAAAACATTGAATTAATTTGTGGACCACCTCTCAAGTCTTAGTGCTGACAGGATGGAAATAAACTAGAACAATTAATTCTAAGATTATCCCAAAGACAGATATTTTTCCCCAATGGTCTGCATAGGTTTCATGTATAGAGTTTGTGATATCTGAGGGTTTTCTTTCAAACATTAATGAAAAGTTACATCTAGCCCTGGCCCCTAGAGTTTTAGGGCCATGGGGAATGGACCATCCTAATTGTGTCTATGGCCTTTTCAAGATTCATTCTTGAAAGAGTATATCATTCCCACCACTCCCCACCCCCCAAAAGGCAATAGACTTTGGGAATTTCAGTGGACTTATATGTTCCCACCAGAGCAGCTCTGCCCATAGTTCACTTCAGGACAATGCAAACTGAGCTATGCATTTACTGTAATTCTAATCAGATGACTCTATAATTGGAAGAACACCAGTGGCTCTTTGTCTTGGGAGTCTTCTCCATTAAGTGACTGAATGAGGGCCAGGGGACCTTTGTGTGTCCCCAATGCAGGTCCTGATAGAGACTTGGAGATCTGGGTACAATGTTCCATTTTGTAATAGGATCAAGTTCTTTCTTCTCTTTTGGTAAGATTCTAAATCAGTTCTGGAATTGGCACATCATGTGGGTAGCAGTAATTTCCCCTTGACACTCAGTAAATTCTGGCCAATTGCTCTTCTAACAGTAAAGAACAAATGAAATGAATAAAGTATGTATGTGTGGGTGTGGTATATCTGTGTATATTCCTGATGACAATGACTGCATATTTTAGGTAGCAGTTTCCAAATTGAGATTTTAATCATGTGTAGTAATAGTTGTCTAAAATGGTATAATAATCTGAATTTATGACTCTCTCGGCATATATCAATTAGACCCCAAAGTAAACACTAAAGACACATGTATTGAGCAACAATTCTGTAGAAACTTTTCAAAGTAATGTGGAGCCTGGGGAAATATTGAAATGAATCAGACTTAGCCCCTGACCTTGAAGAACTAATAACTTAGAGAGGGAGATAAATCATACTTGTACACATTATGATCCAAGCAAGATACAAAATACAGGGCCTGTGACTTGGAATTTAGAAGAAGGAAAGATTACTCTTTGGTGGGAATATTTGACTGGAGTGCTTGGAAAAAGTAAATTTTAAATGAAAGTTCAAAGAATGGGAAGAAATTGGTCCAGGGGAAGAGCGGATTGGAAGGAGAAGGAATTTGATGGAGAGTGAGTGAATGGAGGGGCAAATGAGTGCTTTCTCAAGAAAACTAAAAGGAATTTGTCATGAGGAATCTGGAGCATAACCTTTTTATATCAGTGATTCTCAGCCGTAATGTATTGACACTGGTAGATGTTATTAAGATATAGATTATGATGTGGCAGGTCTAAGATTAAGGGAAAGCTTAAAATTCTGCATTTCTAATAAACTCCCAGGTGATGTTGATGTTGTGGGTCTGTAGAACTACTTTGGGCAACAGAATCATTGAGGATCTTAAAGGAGCTCCTGTGATACTCTCCAGCCTTTCTTGTCACTGACATTCTGAATTCTCTCACTTTCTATCTCTCTCTCTCTCACACACACACATACACAAATACACATGTGCAATCTGTACAGTAAGTGTGGCTCATGTTTTATATTGCTTTATATCCTTTTATCCTCAGGGGAGTTCTTCAAAGTAAAAATCCAATTAGAGGGGCTGGAGTGAGAGTACAGTGGGTAGGGTATTTGCCTTGCAGGTGGCCAACTGGGGTTCGATCCCCAGCAACCCATTTGGTCCTCTGAGCACCGCCAGGAATAATTCCTAAGTGCAGAGTCAGGAATAACTCCTGAACATTGCTGGGTATGACCCAAAAAGCATAATAAGTAAATAAGTTAAATTAAATTAAAAACAAAAATCCAGTGAAAGTGGACATGGCAAAAATATGAAAGGTCTGATTCTAGAAACCAGATATGACACAAACCACAATGTAAATGCTGTTTTGGTTTCATAATGGTCTCTCTCCTAAACTATTTGTTGAAGGAGCAGAGGTTAGGTAGTGAATACCTTCAGATGTAAGAGTAACTTAAATACTGACCCTCCAACTTGGTCAAGAATACTGCCTTGGTTGCAGAATAATACTCAAAAGTCCATGGTTTCCTATGTGCAAATAATGAAAGAGAAGAAAAATATATTTAAAAAAATCCCATTAACAAATGTGCCTCAGAAAATCAAGTACATTGGAATCACCTTGACTAAAGAAGTAAAGGACCAGGGGCTGGAGTGATAGCACAGAGGGTAGGGTGTTTGCCTTGCACCCGGATGACCCGAGTTCAATTCTCAGCATCCCATATGGTCTCCTGAGCACCACCAGGAGTAATTCCTGAGTGCAAAGACAGGAGTAACCCCTGAACATTGCCAGGTGTGACCTAAAAAGCAAAAAAAAAAAAAAGGAAGAAGAAAAGGACCTATATAAACTACAAACACTACTTCAAGAAATGGAGACACAGGCCCGCCGCGGCTCGGGGCTTCTCCTGAAGCCCCTGCCTGGCACCTTTCCGCCGCCGCCGTCGGATCCTGACCAATCTCCATCCTGCAGGTAAACAGGCAATCCTTTGGAGAGCCTGCCTCAGCGCGGAGAAGCCCCCTCCCCGCCCCCTGCCCGCCGCGGCTCGGGGCTTCTCCTGAAGCCCCTGCCTGGCACCTTGCCGCCGCCGCCGTCGGATCCTGACCAATCTCCATCCTGCAGGTAAACAGGCAATCCTTTGGAGAGCCTGCCTCAGCGCGGAGAAGCCCCCTCCCCGCCCCCTGCCCGCCGCGGCTCGGGGCTTCTCCTGAAGCCCCTGCCTGGCACCTTTCCGCCGCCGCCGTCGGATCCTGACCAATCTCCATCCTGCAGGTAAACAGGCAATCCTTTGGAGAGCCTGCCTCAGCGCGGAGAAGCCCCCTCCCCGCCCCCTGCCCGCCGCGGCTCGGGGCTTCTCCTGAAGCCCCTGCCTGGCACCTTGCCGCCGCCGCCGTCGGATCCTGACCAATCTCCATCCTGCAGGTAAACAGGCAATCCTTTGGAGAGCCTGCCTCAGCGCGGAGAAGCCCCCTCCCCGCCCCCTGCCCGCCGCGGCTCGGGGCTTCTCCTGAAGCCCCTGCCTGGCACCTTGCCGCCGCCGCCGTCGGATCCTGACCAATCTCCATCCTGCAGGTAAACAGGCAATCCTTTGGAGAGCCTGCCTCAGCGCGGAGAAGCCCCCTCCCCGCCCCCTGCCCGCCGCGGCTCGGGGCTTCTCCTGAAGCCCCTGCCTGGCACCTTGCCGCCGCCGCCGTCGGATCCTGACCAATCTCCATCCTGCAGGTAAACAGGCAATCCTTTGGAGAGCCTGCCTCAGCGCGGAGAAGCCCCCTCCCCGCCCCCTGCCCGCCGCGGCTCGGGGCTTCTCCTGAAGCCCCTGCCTGGCACCTTTCCGCCGCCGCCGTCGGATCCTGACCAATCTCCATCCTGCAGGTAAACAGGCAATCCTTTGGAGAGCCTGCCTCAGCGCGGAGAAGCCCCCTCCCCGCCCCCTGCCCGCCGCGGCTCGGGGCTTCTCCTGAAGCCCCTGCCTGGCACCTTGCCGCCGCCGCCGTCGGATCCTGACCAATCTCCATCCTGCAGGTAAACAGGCAATCCTTTGGAGAGCCTGCCTCAGCGCGGAGAAGCCCCCTCCCCGCCCCCTGCCCGCTGCGGCTCGGGGCTTCTCCTGAAGCCCCTGCCTGGCACCTTGCCGCCGCCGCCGTCGGATCCTGACCAATCTCCATCCTGCAGGTAAACAGGCAATCCTTTGGAGAGCCTGCCTCAGCGCGGAGAAGCCCCCTCCCCGCCCCCTGCCCGCCGCGGCTCGGGGCTTCTCCTGAAGCCCCTGCCTGGCACCTTTCCGCCGCCGCCGTCGGATCCTGACCAATCTCCATCCTGCAGGTAAACAGGCAATCCTTTGGAGAGCCTGCCTCAGCGCGGAGAAGCCCCCTCCCCGCCCCCTGCCCGCCGCGGCTCGGGGCTTCTCCTGAAGCCCCTGCCTGGCACCTTGCCGCCGCCGCCGTCGGATCCTGACCAATCTCCATCCTGCAGGTAAACAGGCAATCCTTTGGAGAGCCTGCCTCAGCGCGGAGAAGCCCCCTCCCCGCCCCCTGCCCGCCGCGGCTCGGGGCTTCTCCTGAAGCCCCTGCCTGGCACCTTGCCGCCGCCGCCGTCGGATCCTGACCAATCTCCATCCTGCAGGTAAACAGGCAATCCTTTGGAGAGCCTGCCTCAGCGCGGAGAAGCCCCCTCCCCGCCCCCTGCCCGCCGCGGCTCGGGGCTTCTCCTGAAGCCCCTGCCTGGCACCTTGCCGCCGCCGCCGTCGGATCCTGACCAATCTCCATCCTGCAGGTAAACAGGCAATCCTTTGGAGAGCCTGCCTCAGCGCGGAGAAGCCCCCTCCCCGCCCCCTGCCCGCCGCGGCTCGGGGCTTCTCCTGAAGCCCCTGCCTGGCACCTTGCCGCCGCCGCCGTCGGATCCTGACCAATCTCCATCCTGCAGGTAAACAGGCAATCCTTTGGAGAGCCTGCCTCAGCGCGGAGAAGCCCCCTCCCCGCCCCCTGCCCGCCGCGGCTCGGGGCTTCTCCTGAAGCCCCTGCCTGGCACCTTGCCGCCGCCGCCGTCGGATCCTGACCAATCTCCATCCTGCAGGTAAACAGGCAATCCTTTGGAGAGCCTGCCTCAGCGCGGAGAAGCCCCCTCCCCGCCCCCTGCCCGCCGCGGCTCGGGGCTTCTCCTGAAGCCCCTGCCTGGCACCTTTCCGCCGCCGCCGTCGGATCCTGACCAATCTCCATCCTGCAGGTAAACAGGCAATCCTTTGGAGAGCCTGCCTCAGCGCGGAGAAGCCCCCTCCCCGCCCCCTGCCCGCCGCGGCTCGGGGCTTCTCCTGAAGCCCCTGCCTGGCACCTTTCCGCCGCCGCCGTCGGATCCTGACCAATCTCCATCCTGCAGGTAAACAGGCAATCCTTTGGAGAGCCTGCCTCAGCGCGGAGAAGCCCCCTCCCCGCCCCCTGCCCGCCGCGGCTCGGGGCTTCTCCTGAAGCCCCTGCCTGGCACCTTGCCGCCGCCGCCGTCGGATCCTGACCAATCTCCATCCTGCAGGTAAACAGGCAATCCTTTGGAGAGCCTGCCTCAGCGCGGAGAAGCCCCCTCCCCGCCCCCTGCCCGCCGCGGCTCGGGGCTTCTCCTGAAGCCCCTGCCTGGCACCTTGCCGCCGCCGCCGTCGGATCCTGACCAATCTCCATCCTGCAGGTAAACAGGCAATCCTTTGGAGAGCCTGCCTCAGCGCGGAGAAGCCCCCTCCCCGCCCCCTGCCCGCCGCGGCTCGGGGCTTCTCCTGAAGCCCCTGCCTGGCACCTTGCCGCCGCCGCCGTCGGATCCTGACCAATCTCCATCCTGCAGGTAAACAGGCAATCCTTTGGAGAGCCTGCCTCAGCGCGGAGAAGCCCCCTCCCCGCCCCCTGCCCGCCGCGGCTCGGGGCTTCTCCTGAAGCCCCTGCCTGGCACCTTGCCGCCGCCGCCGTCGGATCCTGACCAATCTCCATCCTGCAGGTAAACAGGCAATCCTTTGGAGAGCCTGCCTCAGCGCGGAGAAGCCCCCTCCCCGCCCCCTGCCCGCCGCGGCTCGGGGCTTCTCCTGAAGCCCCTGCCTGGCACCTTGCCGCCGCCGCCGTCGGATCCTGACCAATCTCCATCCTGCAGGTAAACAGGCAATCCTTTGGAGAGCCTGCCTCAGCGCGGAGAAGCCCCCTCCCCGCCCCCTGCCCGCCGCGGCTCGGGGCTTCTCCTGAAGCCCCTGCCTGGCACCTTTCCGCCGCCGCCGTCGGATCCTGACCAATCTCCATCCTGCAGGTAAACAGGCAATCCTTTGGAGAGCCTGCCTCAGCGCGGAGAAGCCCCCTCCCCGCCCCCTGCCCGCCTGCCCGCCGCGGCTCGGGGCTTCTCCTGAAGCCCCTGCCTGGCACCTTGCCGCCGCCGCCGTCGGATCCTGACCAATCTCCATCCTGCAGGTAAACAGGCAATCCTTTGGAGAGCCTGCCTCAGCGCGGAGAAGCCCCCTCCCCGCCCCCTGCCCGCCGCGGCTCGGGGCTTCTCCTGAAGCCCCTGCCTGGCACCTTTCCGCCGCCGCCGTCGGATCCTGACCAATCCCCACTCTGCTGCTTAGGGGCGTGTCCTCATCTCAGGGGGCGTGGCCTAAAAGTGGGCGTGGCCTCATTCCGGAGCGGCGGCCGCTAACGCGGCCGCAGTTATTCTTTGCTACCTCAGCTCAATCCGTACTGTGTATTCCTTTCAAAACTCACTTTTGCGATCTCAAACATTTATGTAAAATAGCCATTAGCTTAGGCTGACACTATAAAAGCTATCAGGGAATAACGGAAGTTTAGCACAATCGGAGCCCCTTCTTCCCACAAAAAGGAAGAGGAATAAATAACTACAAGGTTCCAACTCTGCACTTCCGTGACAATATGAAGAAACAGCGAAAATCCCCTCCACCAAGAGAGGGAGAAGAAAAGATACTAGAAACCTCAAAAGAGTCTCCCAACATCTACGACCTCTCAGATAAACAATTCAGAGAGGAAATATGGAGGAGATTCGACCTACTCCAAGCAACTATGGAACAGACATCCAATAAATTAAGGGAGGAGATGAATCAAGCGCTCGAACGGTCTACCAAGAAAATACAGGAAGAAATCAGAGCAGAAATGAGAGCAGAAATTTCAAACCTTCGAACGGAAGTCTCACAAATACAGCAATCGGTAGATGAAATAAAAATCTCACTAGATGCCCTCAACAGCAGAATGACTACAGCCGAAGACAGAATCAGCGAGCTTGAGGATGAGCTGCAGAAAGCTTACAGACAGCAACAAATCATGGCCAAAGACCTCAAAATGGCTATAGAGCGAATCAGAGCCCTGGGGGATGACTTCAAGAGGAACAACATAAGAATCATTGGAGTACCAGAACCACAGGGAAGTAACCCCAATGAAAAAAACATAGTCAAAGACATCATCGCTAAGAAATTCCCAGAGCTGGAGAAGGCAGGCGTCCAGATACAAGAAGTCCGAAGAGTGCCAGCAAAAAGAGACCCAAATAAAAAGACTCCAAGGCATCTCATAGTCAGAATGGCGGATGCTCTAGATAGAGACACAATTCTACAAGTAGCAAGGTCAAAGAGGGAAATCACATACAAAGGAGCACCCCTCAGATTTACAGCCGATCTGTCAGAAGAAACCCTCCGAGCCCGAAGACAATGGTGGGACATAGTGAAAAAACTCAACGAAATGAATGCCTCACCAAGAATACTTTATCCAGCTAAACTCTCACTCAAACTCGAAGGAACCATACACTATTTCTCAGATAAACAACAGCTCAGGAACTTCATAGACTCAAAACCAATCTTGAAAGAAGGTCTAAAGGGGCTACTGTAAGACAAGGAGGAGCCCCATAAGAACAACAAATCCCACAGAAAGATGACACAAAACCACATCACAATAATCTCTCTCAATGTCAATGGCCTAAATGCACCTATCAAGAGACACAGAGTGGCTAAATGGATCCGGAAATTAAACCCAACATTCTGTTGCCTGCAAGAAACACACCTGAACAAACAGAGTAAACATAGACTCAAAGTCAAAGGATGGAAAACAATCCTCCAAGCAAACAACCCCCTTAAAAAAGCTGGAGTGGCCATCCTGGTATCCGACAACATAGATTTCAGGATGAAAAAGATCAAAAGGGACAGCGAAGGTCATTTTCTGTTTATCAAGGGATATGTACAACAGGAAGAAATCACACTCTTAAACGTATATGCTCCTAACGAACGACCGGCTAAATATTTAAAACGACTCCTAACAGACTTCAAAGAGGACATCACTAACAGCACAATTGTAGTCGGAGACTTCAATACGGCCTTATCACCTCTAGATAGATCCACAAGAACAAAACTCAACAAGGAAACACTGACTCTGAATGAAGAAATCGAAGAGAGAGGCCTAATAGACCTATACAGGGCCTTACACCCCAAAAAGAAAGAATACACATTCTTTTCCAGTGCACATGGAACATTTTCAAAAATAGACCATGTACTGGGCCCCAGAACATACCTCAATAGAATCGGAAAAATAGAAATTGTATCAACCATCTTTTCAGACCACGATGCACTGAAGATAGAAGCTAACCACCCACAAATACGGAAAATCAAATCTAACACCTGGAAATTAAACAATTCCATGTTGAACAATGAGTGGGTCAAGAAGGAAATCAAGGAAGAAATCAAAAGATACTTAGAAACAAATGAGAATGAAGACACGAGCTACCAAAACCTATGGGACGCAGCTAAAGCCGTGTTAAGGGGAAAATTTATAGCTCTCCAAGCATTCCTCAGGAAGGAAGAAAGGACCCACATAGATAGCTTGACTTCACGACTCAAGACCCTAGAAAAGGACCAGAGAAAGGACCCCAAACCAGACCGAAGGAAAGAAATAATAAAAATTAGAGCAGAAATTAATGACATCGAAACCAAAAAAACAATCCGAAAGATCAATGAAACAAAGAGTTGGTTCTTTGAGAAAATAAATAAGATTGATAAACCGCTAGCAAGTCTCACAAAGAAAGAAAGAGAGAAAACTCTAATAAATCGAATCAGAAATGAAAAGGGGGACATCATAACAGAAACCAGTGAGATTCAAAAGATCATTAGAGACTACTTTGAAAGTCTTTATGCCACAAAAAAGGAGAACCTAAAAGAAATGGATGGATTCCTTGATTCCTACAATCTCCCAGCACTGAAGAAAGAAGACCTGGAATACCTGAATAGACCCATCAATGTTAAGGAAATTGAAACGGTAATCAAAAACCTCCCCAAAAACAAAAGCCCAGGCCCAGATGGTTTCACTGGCGAATTCTTCCAAACATTTAAAGAAGACCTATTGCCTGTTTTCCTCAAACTTTTCCAGGAAATTGAAAAAACAGGAACTCTCCCAAACAGTTTCTATGAAGCACATATCTCCCTAATACCAAAAGCAAACAAAGACACCACTAAGAAAGAAAATTACAGACCAATTTCCCTGATGAACACCGATGCGAAGATCCTCAACAAAATACTAGCAAATAGGATCCAACAACTCATCAAAAAGATCATACATCACGACCAAGTGGGATTCATCCCAGGGATGCAAGGATGGTTTAACATTCGGAAATCAATCAACATAATCCAGCATATCAACAAAAGTAAAGATAAAAACCATATGATCATATCAATAGATGCAGAGAAAGCATTTGACAAGATCCAACATCCTTTCATGATGAAAACCCTCGCCAAAATGGGGTTTGGAGGAACTTTCCTCAAGATAGTCGAAGCCATCTATCACAAGCCTACGGCAAGCATTATCCTCAACGGGGAAAAACTAAGGGCCTTTCCTCTGAGATCGGGCACAAGACAAGGATGCCCACTCTCACCACTCCTCTTCAATATAGTACTGGAAGTACTTGCGATAGCTATTAGACAAGAAAAAGAGATTAAGGGCATCCAGATAGGAAGGGAAGAAATCAAACTCTCACTATTTGCAGACGACATGATACTATATCTAGAGAAGCCTAAAACCTCTACTAAGAAACTCTTAGAAACAATAGACTTATACAGTAAAGTTGCAGGCTACAAAATCAATACCCAAAAATCCATGGCCTTCATATATGCAAACAATGAGGCAGAGGAAAGGGACATGAAAAAAGCAATCCCATTCACAATCGTGCCCCAGAAAATCAGGTACCTCGGAATCAGCTTAACCAAGGAAGTAAAAGACCTTTACAAAGAAAACTACATAACGCTACTCCATGAAATTAAAGAGGACATGAGGAAATGGAAACATATACCCTGCTCGTGGATAGGGAGAATCAATGTTGTCAAAATGGCAATACTCCCTAAAGCGTTATACAGATTCAATGCGATCCCTATAAATATACCCATGACATTCTTCAAAGAAATGGATCAAGCAATCCTAAAATTCATATGGAATAACAAACGTCCAAGGATAGCTAAAACAATTCTTGGGAAAAAGATGATGGGAGGCATCACCATCCCCAACCTCAAACTTTACTACAAAGCAGTAACAATTAAAACAGCATGGTACTGGAACAAAGGCAGAGCCGTAGACCAATGGAACAGGGTGGAATATCCCTACACACAACCCCAAATGTATGACCATCTAATCTTTGATAAGGGAGCAAGAGATGTGAAGTGGAGCAAGGAAAGCCTCTTTAACAAATGGTGCTGGCACAACTGGACAACCACATGCAAAAAAATGGGTTTAGACCTTGACCTGACACCATGCACAAAAGTCAGATCAAAATGGATTAAAGACCTCAACATTAGACCACAAACCATAAGGTACATTGAAGACAAGGTTGGCGAAACCCTCCACGATATTGAAGATAAAGGTATCTTCAAAGGTGACACGGAACTAAGCAATCTAGTAAAAACAGAGATCAACAAATGGGACTACATTAAACTAAAAAGCTTCTGCACCGCAAGAGATACAGTGACCAGAATACAAAGACTATCCACAGAATGGGAAAGGATATTTACACAATACCCATCAGATAAGGGGTTGATATCAATGGTATATAAAGCACTGGTTGAACTCTACAAGAAGAAAACATCCAACCCCATCAAAAAATGGGGCGAAGAAATGAACAGAAACTTTACCAAGGAAGAAATACGAATGGCCAAAAGGCACATGAAAAAGTGCTCTGCATCACTAATCATCAGAGAGATGCAGATCAAAACAACTTTGAGATACCACCTCACACCACAGAGACTAGCACACATCCAAAAAAACAAAAGCAACCGCTGTTGGAGAGGATGTGGGGAGAAAGGGACCCTTCTTCACTGCTGGTGGGAATGCCGACTGGTTCAGCCCTTCTGGAAAACAATTTGGACGACTCTCAAAAAATTAGATATTGAATTCCCATTTGACCCAGCAATACCACTGCTGGGAATATATCCCAGAGAGGCAAAAAAGTACAATCGAAACAACATCTGCACATGTATGTTCATCGCAGCACTGTTTACAATAGCCAGAATCTGGAAAAAACCCGAATGCCCCAGAACGGATGACTGGTTGAGGAAACTTTGGTACATCTATACAATGGAATACTATGCAGCTGTTAGAAAAAAGGAGGTCAAGAATTTTGTAGTTAAGTGGATGGGCATGAAAAGTTTCATGCTGAGTGAAATGAGTCAGAAAGAGAGAGACAGACATAGAAAGATTGCACTCATCTATGGTATTTAGAATAACAGAGTGGGAGACTAACACCCAAGAACTGTAGAAATAAGTACCAGGAGGTTGACTCCATGGCTTCGAGGCTGCCCTCACGTTCCGGGGAAAGGTCAACACAGAGAATCGATCACCAACTACATTGTAGTCGAAGGCCATGTGGGGGAAGGGAGTTGCGGGCTGAATGAGGGCTAGAGACTGAGCACAGCGGCCACTCAACACCTTTATTGCAAACCACAACAGCTAATTAGAGAGAGAAAACAGAAGGGAATGCCTTGCCACAGTGGCAGGGTGGGGTGGGGGGGAGATGGGATTGGGGAGGGTGGGAGGGACACTGGGTTTACAGGTGGTGGAGAATGGGCACTGGTGAAGGGAGGGGTTCCCAAACTTTGTATGAGGGAAGTATAAGCACAAAAGTGTATAAATCTGTAACTGTACCCTCACGGTGATTCTCTAATTAAAAATAAATAAAAAAAAAAAAAAAAAAAAAAAAGAAATGGAGACACATTCCTTGTTCATGAATTGGGAAAATTAACATTGTCAAAGTGGCAATACTCCCAAAGCATTATAGAAATATGTGGACTCTATAAAGATACCCAGGGCATTTTTCAAAGAAATAAGTGAAATACTCCTGATATCCATATGTAACAAGAAACCCTCACAAATAACTAAAGCAATCCTTGGGGAAAAGAAGATGGGAAGCATAAAGTTTCCCAACTTCAAACTCTAATACAAAGCTGTAGTAATTAAAACAGCATGATGTTTGAATAAAGACAGACTCATAGACCAATGGAATAGAAATGAATATTCTGAGACCCACAAACATATGATCACTTAATCTTTGATAAAGGATAAAGTGGACCAAGGAAAGTCTCTTCAACAAGTGGTGTTGGGAAAACTGGTCAGCTACATGCCAAAAAAAAAAAAAATGAACACAGACCTCTGTGTAACACCAGGCATAAAAGGTACAAAGTCAGATAAAATGAATTAAATACCTCAATATCAGACCTAAATCCATAAGATACATTGAGAAAACATAAGCAAAACCCTCCATGACATTGAGTCTAAAGAGATCTTCAAAGATGAACCACCACTGACCTATCAAGTGGAAGCAAAGATAAATAAATTGGACTCCATTAAACTAAGAAGCTTCTGAGCCTCAAAAGAAACAATAACCAAGATAAAAAGATAGCCCACTAAATGGGAAAAAATTATTTACCCAATAGCCATCTGATAAGGAGTTAATATCCAAGATACATAAGGCACTGGTAGAACTTTGCAAGAAAAAAACACTCAACTCCATAAAAAATTGGGGAGAAGAAATGAACTGAAACTTCCTCAAAAATTAAATACAAGTGTCCAAAAGGTGCATGCAAAATATTCTACATCACTAATGTCAGGGAAATTCAAATCAAAACAACAATGAGATATCATCTCATACCACAGAGAGTGGCACACACCAAAAAGACCAAGAAAAATCAATAGTAGTTGGATGTGGGGAGAAAGGGACTCTCATTTGTTGCTGTTGGGAACGCTGACTTGTCCAACTTTTTTGGAAAACATTATGGGCATTCCTCAAAAAACTAGATAATGAGCTTCCATATAACCTAGCAACACCATTTCTGGGATTATACCTTAGGGGCACAAAAAGCACACAAAAGAAATGCCATCTGTACATCTATGTTCATTGTAGCATTGTTCACATTAGCTAGAATCTGAAAATAACCCAAGTGCCTGCGAACAGATGACTGCTAAAGAAACTATGGCACATACACAATGGAATACTACTCACCTACCAGAATAACAGTCATGAAATTCACTTATAAATGGATGGACATGGAAAGTATCATGCTGGTAAAGGAGTCAAAATAAGAGGAAAAGAAATAAAATGATTGCATTCATTTATTATATATATATATATGTAAGCATAGTATGAGACTAATACCAAAGGCAAGGAGGATTGGTCCATGGTTGGAAGCCTTTCTCAAGTCCTGGATAGAAGGCAGTTGGGATAAAGAAGGGATCACTATGACAATGACAATTGAAAATGATTACTCTGGGTAAGAACTACATGCTGAAAGTATGTAAAGGAGCAAACATGATAACCTCTCAGTACCTGATTGCAAACCATAATGCCTAACCATAATGCCTTAGAGGAAAGAGAGAGAGAGGAGGAAGAAGAAGAGGAGGAGGAGGAAGAAGAAGAAGAGGATGAGGAGGAAGAAGGAGAAGAAGAAGAAGAAGAAGAAGAAGAAGAAGAAGAAGAAGAAGGAGAAGAAGAAGAAGAAGAAGAAGAAGAAGAAGAAGAAGAAGAAGGAGAAGAAGGAGAAGAAGGAGAAGAAGGAGAAGAAGGAGAAGAAGGAGAAGAAGAAGAAGAAGAAGAAGAAGAAGAAGAAGGAGAAGAAGAAGAAGAAGAAGAAGAAGAAGAAGAAGAAGAAGAAGAAGGAGAAGGAGAAGAAGGAGAAGAAGGAGAAGAAGGAGGAGAAGGAGAAGAAGGAGAAGAAGGAGAAGAAGGAGAAGAAGGAGGAGAAGGAGAAGAAGAAGAAGAAGAAGAAGAAGAAGAAGAAGAAGAAGAAGAAGAAGAAGAAGAAGAAGAAGAAGAAGAAGAAGAAGGAGAAGAAGGAGAAGAAGGAGAAGAAGGAGAAGAAGAAGAAGAAGAAGAAGAAGAAGAAGGAGAAGAAGGAGAAGAAGGAGGAGAAGAAGAAGAAGGAGAAGAAGGAGAAGAAGGAGAAGAAGGAGGAGAAGGAGAAGAAGAAGAAGAAGAAGAAGAAGAAGAAGAAGAAGAAGAAGAAGAAGAAGAAGAAGGAGAAGAAGGAGAAGAAGGAGGAGAAGAAGAAGGAGAAGAAGGAGAAGAAGGAGAAGAAGGAGAAGAAGGAGGAGAAGAAGAAGAAGGAGAAGAAGGAGAAGAAGGAGGAGGAGGAGGAGAAGAAGAAGAAGAAGAAGAAGAGGAGGAGGAGGAGGAGGAGGAGGAGGAAGCCATTACATTAGCTCAGGTGAATGACAAGTAGAAACATACATATCTGGGTTTGATCGTGTGTAGGGAACCTGGGGACATTGGTGATGGGAAAGGTACACTGGTGAAGGGATGAGTGTATAACATTGTATAACTGAAATACAACTCCTAATAGCTTTGTAAACTGTATCTCATGGTGATTCAGTTAAAAAATAATCCTCACCCAAACAAACAAAAAAGAACAATGGTGTTGGTTATTAATATAATTTTGCAATAAAATCATACTAGTTTAATTATACTGTGGGAAAGCTATCTGACATTGATCCAGAATATCCAACCTTGAGACTTTTAACTACACTAAACTCACTTAAACTTCCTCATCTATAACATGGGAGAATAATCTTTTCCCTGTCTAACTCTCAGTTCTTCAAAAAAATCAAATGAGCCAACATCCTTTGTATATTTACAGGTGAGATATCCATCTCCATACATATATAGACATTAGTCTTCTCTGCTCTTGGAAATTTCTGACAAAATGACATATAGGGAGGGGACTGTGACAGTGTCAGGGGCAAGGCCCAGGTACTATGGGCTGAGAGATCCTTCTGAAGCACTAACTCCCCCGCTCAGAGGCTCAGAGCAGGATGCACCTGTGACCAGCAGGTCAGACTCACTCTTGCATCTGACTATGTAGCTTCCTGTAATCTCTGGGAAACTGTTATCAACAGCAGTATTGCCATGAAAACCATCCTGTGGGAGTGACTTTGGGGTCCAGACTCAGTTGTCCACGAACTGTTTCCTGAGTTCTGATCTATGTTCTCAGCATCCCGGTGGAGGTTTTTCTTACTTAACTCTAGGAGCAAGCAATAGGTAGGCATGTTTGTCAGAGAAGGGTCAAGTTAAAGGCTAACAGAAAACAGGCAAGACACACATGAGGTTTTTCACAGGCGAGAGAGGAAAGCAATCTGGCAGTATATGGAGATGTGGGCAGACAAGAAAACTCCTGAGAGTCAGCTTGTGAAGCTAATAATGAAGAACATAAAACTGACTTTTGGGGAGATCTCTAGTGTATTTCAAATTTGATGGAATTTGTTGTCTTATGAAACAGGCATTAGGAATAACAGTGGGGATTGTGCTCAATCACTGTATTTTGCACATGAGGAAACTCGGGAATTTGGCAGGAAGGGATTTGTCCTGTTTACTCCAAGCTCATAGAGTACCCCAAGTCTCTAGATAGCCTACCTGTTGATGCTTGTGGAAAAAATTCTTTTTTCCTCTTAGCTCAAGACTCTTTATTTGGAAAATGAGAAGATTGAAAGAGCTGTTCTTTCCCCTCTTTATTTCCTGCTTTAAAATATTCCATGAAGGATTGGAGATAGTACACATGTTAAGGCTATGCCTTGCAGGTGGCTGACCCTGGTTTGATCCTCGGCACCACATGGTCACTTGAGTATTGTTGAATGTGGTTCTGGAGGCCCCTGAGCATCCTGAGTGGCCCAAGGAACTCCTAGTACTATAGGAGCACTAACATAGCCTTGAACAGTGACACTAAACTACTAGTTGGCTAGGAATAGCAAGAAGGAGCCCCCCACACCTCCTGAGAACCATTTGAAAGGTCCTCTCCTTTCTCCCCTAAAATAAATGTTCCATAAGTCCCAGGTACCCAGGCTTCAAGCTAGTGCTAGTACCTTTCCCCATCCAGACTGTGGTCATAGAAATCTGTTCTCCCTCTTTGTCCTTCCCGTGGAATCTGCAGTAATACCTAATCCCTGCTCCCAGACTCACTTTCAAAAGAGGAAAGCAATAGATTATTCAAGTGGTTGGACCACAGGATGATGCCTGGGCCTATTTTGTCAACCAGGTGGCTCTGCAAGGGAAGTTGTATGAGTCATTGTCGGCCAGAAATGTAAATCTGGCCTGAGGCTTCCCTTGCAGCAAAATTTAGGTCATTAATAATAGTGAACGTCTGTGCAGCATGTTACAGTTGCAAAGTTTTTACATACCTAATTTGTTTATCACAACCACTCAGATATGGAGGTGTTATTGTTATGCCCATTTTACAGAGGAGGAATATAGACCCCAGAGTCATGATAACTGGCTCAAGGTGACAGGAAGTGTGAGTTGCAGACATGCGGCTTAGTTTTTGGACTTTACATACCATGTACACCATATCTCTTTGTTAGCAGGCTTCCCATAGCCTACTCAGTCTCTGTGGAAAAAAAAAAAGGATTGGGCTGGAGCGATAGCACAGTGGGTAGGGCGTTGAGCACTGCTGGGGTGATTCCTGAGTGCAGAGCCAGGAGTAACCCCTGTGCATTGTCAGATGTGACCCAAAAAGCAAAAAAAAAAATTTAAATGGCAGTCGATTGTTGAAGAAGGGTTGATTGTTGCAGAAGGGTGAGTATGGCAATCATGGTGACAGGTATGAGAAAAGGCTGATGAAGCTGACCACCTTACTTACCACCTTGGTCCACCAGTCTTGTCTTTCTGACCTTCCATTCCTGTGACTGAGTCTCATATCTCTGACTTCCAAACTGGGCATTAAAAAAAAAATTCTACAAAACACAAAATGTGATTCAGACCTGCAAAAAAGATGATGACAGCCAAAACATATTTGAATTACAGTGATTTTTCTTGCTGTTAGCCAAATATTTTCAACTCCTTCCATTTCAGCAGGTGGGATTATACTTCTTGATGCCCTTTGGATAGAGTAGGACCATATAGCTAGTTTTGACCAATTTGTTGTGAGAGTCAATGGCATCACTTCAGGTTGGGAATGCAATTGTTCTTTCTTTCTCTGTGGTCACTGTCATCACTGTCATCATGTTGTTCATTGACTTGCTCTAGCAGGTGCCAGTAGCGTCTTCATGCGTCCCTATTACGTGGTAATGTAGCCCAATGGCATCTGTGTGCTCCAGGAACACAAAGAGAACATTGTTGTTACTGTTTTTGGCATATCAAATACGTCACAGGTAGCTTGCCAGGCTCTGCCGTGGGGGGAAAAAATAAAAAATAAAAATAAAGAGGTCACACAGCCATGAATGCAGCCTCGTGCTCCAGGAAAAAATGTGTTTCTCTCTTCCAGGAACTTTGTTTTACAGTCTCTGGATCTTAGCCATTGATGAGACTACATGGTGCCTGGGTCAGTTTGTGGGTGTGACTGCCAAGCTACTGGAAGACTGGGGATCTGGGGGGGAAGAGGCCCAGTCCCAATCTGAGCAGGCTTGGAGATCTCAGCCACAGATCCCACATACCTGGGTCCTCTATCGGTTCCTTCTTGTGTAAGGCTCACGTGACTGTGTGGAGAGTGGCCTTGAATATGGCTGTGGCTGGGTTCTGGAGGTTTTTGGCTGCTGGGGCTCTGCTTGGGACAGGGAGGGAAACTCAACCCATCCCCCTCCAAGGGGGTCCAGGTGAAGACAGCCTGGTTCGGGGGCAGGAGATTCTGCCTTCTCTGTGGTACAGCCCGGAAAATAGGTGGTGGCCACTCTTTCCACCTTGATCCCTTAGTGACAGTAGCATTAGAGAGCCTCTGCTAATGATGCACTATTTAAGGAGAAAAAGAAATCATTATTCTTCAATGGTGCGAAGCCTGAGGGGGTTTGTTGCTGCAGCAAATCCTAACTATTCTGATCTTTGTATTTATGTTCATTCCATTCTGACTACTAAGAATATAAACATTTCCTAATGACTACTTAAGTTTTATAAATAAACATTTTTTTAAAAACAGCTGATCTTCTTGGTACTTCATCACTTTCCAGTTCCTTTCACCCTTTTTCCTCAGAACAACTGTTGTCCAAAAGAGGATATGGTTGTCCTATGCTTGTTTTGTACATTTAGCCCATAAATATGTGCTCAAGACAATATATATTGTTTCTAAAAGTTGTGGGATAAATCAAAAATAAAATATTGATTTATTCTGCAAATTGCTTTTGTGATTCAATGTTGTTGCTTTAGATGTGCTGGTATTGATTAAATTCATCTCCTTAACTTCTAGATCATAAGTATTTTTTTTATGGCTGTGTCATGTTTTATTAGGTAGCTCCTTATTAGTGTACTTTAAAATTGCTTTACCCTCTTATAAACAATGGTGAAGTGAACATCTTTCTACAAAACTCTCATGAATATATGCAAGAATTCCAGTTCTTTATCTGAGAGTGGAATTTCTGGGATATAAACTATATGCTGCCTTATATTATTATATATAGCCAAACTTCCCCTTGAAATTATTGTACCAAATTGCACTCCTATTACCAGTGTGCTTATGTGTGGCTGTGATATACATAAAAGATAGACTAACATATGATATATAGACATAAAAAATAAACTAACATACAATGTAAGTTTATATGTTTTCATGTAAAATTTTTGACACTATCAAGGAATGGAGTGGCATTTCAATTTTTTTTGCCTTGAATTTCTTTTATTGGTAGTAAAGTAGAGTTTCCAGATGCTAAGTTTCATTTCCTTTACTGTGATTTGCATGTTTATATATTTATTCTAATAAATATGTCGAATTTATTTCTATTGTATTTTCTTTCCTGTAAATATGTAGAATTCATGATTCCCTTACACTGTATTTTCAACATTCATCCTTTGTCAGTTATAAAAGTTGTAAGAGGATCTGTTACTGCATTTAATTCTGCTCATTGTCCACTTTTTGTCTTTTACAAGCCATCATTTTCCTGCTTCTCAGATCACTACAAAACCTGCTGAAAATGGCTGAAGGTATATTTAGAAAGGCCCATGTGAATGAATGTCCCCTGACTGTAAATACCTATAGTAGGCTAAGGAATTTGTTTTATAAGAGGATCTGTGAAGGACCTGTTTTGCTTGCTCCAGGCTCTCATTTGCTAATACAACTGTGTGGTAAAAGCAAAAGAACCAGGTGTAAGTAGAAAAAAAATTTAGTCACCAAAGGTTATTTGGGCTGCTTACTGCTAATACCAGGGGTGGTTTGTCCCCAGTCCATCATGGAATCCTGACATGATTTGCCTGAATGTTTTGATAGTTTTATAGATTAAAAAAATAATAAAAGTGGAAGGAAACCTTAGAGGTGTTTTGTGTTCTAGTGGTCTCTAGTTTCCCCTCTACACCTTGGAAATTCCTTACAAGGGTATGAAAATGGGAGAGGCTGGGTCATTCATCCGAGATAGAAAAAAGCTATGTCTTAGAAGTGCTTTTAGCTTTCCAATGGGGAGAGTCCCTTTAAAGCTTTGTTTATCTCTCAGTGCCTCAGATAACCCCAAGAGAAAATGTTCGCCCAGGACAGGAAGCTCATAGCACCCAAAAGGATGACTACATAGCTCAGGACTATTTATGTCGGCCTCTTACACATCTCTCTGTGCTATCCCCGAGGATCCTGGGGTTGTGCTCGTGCTCTCAGGGAGCTTGAATATACCTTCACTCCCTAGGAAACCAACAGGTATGGCGGAAGCTGAGCTCTGGGATCAATTACACTGGCAAAACTACGAAGGCAAGTGGTGAGCCAGAAGTGCTGTGACTTAGGAACAACTTGCTGAAAAAAGACTCGATAACCCCAACTGGAATACAGTGGCCCCAGGAGAGGTGACCCTGGCTGTCTGGTCAAACAGTCCGAGTGCGGGACCTGAGGATCCAGAACACACCTTGGGTTCCAGTTGACTTGCTTGAATAGCAAATTCTTTTCTCCCTCACAGTCCTCTCATCTTCAAAGGGAATTCATTAAGCCCCATAATGCCATCGGCACTTGGCCAGGTGTTGTACTGGCCCATTAGGTGGACACAGGCCACAGCCCCAGGGAGCGTGCCAAATGAGGTGCAGGATGGCAGCTGAGACCTGTTGACATCCCCTGAGATTGTTCTGAAGCACTTTCTATAAATCTTCCAGCCGTTTCAAACTATTTGTGTGTGACTCTCGGTGCATGCTGTGTTCTCTCTGCCTCTCACCTTGCTTTAAGCTCACTTGATTCCCTTTGCCCAGAATGTTCTTCCATTCAATATACTCAATTGCCAGCTCCCGGGCAGAGCCTTCTCTGAAAATGCCCAAGTAGAAATGACCACTCTCTGGGTCTCCATAGCACTTTATCTCATTGTTAGAGTATGTCATCCTACCCTATGCTACAGCCATCTGCTTACATGTTTGTCTCCCCTAACATATTCCGAATTTCTTGAAGCTGGATTCTCCAGCTTATTAATCTTTTTCCCCAGCAAGAACTTAGCAAGTATTCAGTAAATCTGTGCTAGATTAAATGTAGTAAAGAAAACAACTCACGGTTTTATCTGATTTTCCCTTGTGGTATGATTATTAGTAGATCCTGTTTCTCTAGTATTCATTTTCAATTCTTCTTAAAATGAATTGAGGGAGGATAAATACTTTTAAAAGACTTCTTGTTCTATTGTACGTGGTTTTAAGAAACATGTAATTTTGCTTATTATTTTAAAAAATATGGTCTCTATATTAAACTGAGATTTCCTGAAAGATCAGGGTAACGTTTTCATTGCACATATAAAAGGGCTGGTATTTCCTTCCCTGATAATCTCTCCCTCTTAAAATACAAATGCATTATTGAGCATTTTGCAAATTATCTGACTAAAGCTTCAAAGGGGTTTGTGGAATTGATTGATTGGAAGTAGTATAGAAATTCTTTTTTTTCTTTGGGGAAGAAAATTGTTGAGCTCATTAATTATTTGAGAGAGTTTTATGAAAATTACTGATGATATTCTCAACCTAGATGTCTTTAGAAGGGAGTCACTGAGTCTCTCTTTGTCACCAGATTCTGAATGCTGCACCAGGAAGTATGAAGTTCAGACTTTTCCTAGGATACTCCTCTGGCCCTTGAATTTAGAATTTGCTCTATGGGTAGGACTATTTTCCCGTATTTTTAGAAGACATTTGATAGTAATGCACAACTAGGCTGTTCATAACTGGCCTGTGAGGTGAGGAATGGCAGAAATTATGGGCACATTTTGCAAAAGAAACTAAGACTCAGAGAAGTGAAGTCACTTATAGAAGGCCACATGGCTGTTGTTTTCTGAGACTAGCCTGGAAAGACCCATTTATTTGCTACTGTTCTAAATGCCACTGATTCCTTTAAAGACTGTTTCAATTGCTGTTTTATTGACTGGCTACTGTGAGCTCTGTTATCTCACAGATAGTAAAAACAGACAGGTGAGTTCTATCAGAAAAAATGGAGGAGTCCTCACCCACTAGGATTTTGTGAGACCAAGTCTCTGCCTCCATCAGTGGAGGGAAATCAGATGACTTAGAACTGTCCATTTGGTGGTTTCTATCATTAGCATCTCACTATGCCCGTAAATGAGCTGTTGAAGCTTGAAGTGAGGCCTCTCTGTAAATCCTTGAGAGGACTTTAGGCTGAAGGGCAAAAGTGGGAACATCTCAGAAGCATAAGGCTTTAATAATAGCTTTTACTCAACAAGCCCAGATCAGAAAAAAGCACAACTCACAGAGAGCCTCTCTGAACCCCAGTTTCTATATCCACGAAATGAAGATAATAATGTCATCCCACCTGACCCTAGAAATGGGTGCTTGCATCTCCACAAAGGATGGAGGTGCCATTATTCTGGAAACTGAAAGTACTGGGTAAAAGTCAGGGATAATCACTTTCCTTCTCATTCTATCAAAACTATGATTGGTGTTAGTGGAGAGAAGTAAACTCAGCCCAGTGTTCTCTGGCTGCAAGTGGTTTGGTTCAAAAAATATCATTATGCAAGAGGACACACATCTATGAATTGTAAATAACCACAGTTCCTGCCCTACCTACATGTCAGAACACTGAAGGGGATTAAGTTAGATGATGTTGTCAGGCATTTAAAAATTATAACAATTGTTAATATTGTGACATAGTCTTTTTCCTCAAAGGTTAAAGGTATCCTTTAATAACCTGAAAGAAATGTACTCAAATGCCTTCTGAAGCTACTTGTGTGTGTCATGACCTCATTTGAGGAGCATAGAGAGCCACTTGGCTGAGAAATAGGGAAGAGGGTGGAATGAAACTCATCCGCTCAGGTTATGTTCCTCTTTCCTTCAGGATGCACTTTCTGAGTCAAAGGCACTGTCTAAAACATCAGGCAGATTCCAGCCCCTTAAACTCTAACTGGTCCTTGAGGATCTGTTCTTTTCCTGAAGAGCCCCTCCTCATGCCGCCCCCAGTGCACACTTTCTCTTGTACCTGGAGAAAAATAGGTACACTTGTATGTTGTAAAGAAAAACTCATTCTCAAGAGCTTAAAAATGAAGTGGATAGGTCTTTACCTCAATTTAATTATCTAAAGTAAACACCTGTGTGTGTTTTTATTGCCAAAGAGAAATAGAGGGAGCTTATAATATAGGACATACAATAAGGCTATCAAATTACAAACCAAAAATTAAGGCCATAAATATTGCAAGAAAGCAATACAAGGAATACAAGGAACCTTTCTGAGTAAATACAAGGAACCTTTCTGAGTAAAGGGTGTGACCTGCTTGTTTGAAAAAGTTGTTGTTGTTATTAACTTTGAAAAAAATAGTGCTCAAGAACACCCAAGCATAAATATGATTTTAGCAAAGGTTTTATGTCTAATCAAAGAAAGCTATTCTTTTATATTTTCATCTCCTTTGAACCACAGGCTCATGTTGATTGCTGATGAAATTTTTTCACCTAGATATTTCAGAATCACCTCAAATTGAATGTATTCTACGCTGAACCTGTTAACTTTTTTCCCTGAAATTAGTTAATCCTCCTTATGTTCATTTTCTTGGTTAACAAATCACACTCACAGGCTGACTTTGCTAGAAAAATCTAGGTTATTTAGATTATTCCTCCTCAAACCTCTAACCTACATCTGATCAATCCCAGATATGTTTCTACTCGTCATTCACCTGAGCTAATGTAATGGCTTCTTCCTCTTCCTCTTCCTCTTCCTCCTCCTCCTCCTTCTCCTCCTCTTCTTCCTCCTCCTCCTCCCCTTTTCTTCATCCTCCTCCTCTTCTCCTCCTCTTCTCCTCCTCCTCTCCTCCTCCTCCTCCTCCTCCTCCTCCTCCTCCTCCTCCTCCTCCTCCTCCTCCTCCTCCTCCTCCTCTTCTTCTTCTTCTTCTTCTTCTTCTTCTTCTTCTTCTTCTTCTTCTTCTTCTTCTTCTTCTTCTTCTTCTTCTTCTTCTTCTTTCTTCTTCCTCCTCCTTCTTCTTCCTTGTCCTTCTTCATCTTCCTTCTCCTTCTTTGTCTTCATCTTCATCTTCTTTTCCTCCTCCTCATCCTCCTTGTTCTCCTCCTCCTTCTCCTTTTCCTCCTTCTTTTGTTTTGCATTGCTCTCTGGGTATTAAACCAGGAAATTCGCTCATACAAACTAGGTGCTCTACTACTAACCACATCTCTGACCTGCAATCCTTAATTTCTTATTATAACACCTTATATTATGATATTTGATGTGATGTTATATATGTCACGTTATAATATAGCATTACTACCATAGTATAAAAACTTGTTATTGCAACATATTCTTCACCCTGACTCTAAAGAAAATGATGTATGAAAAAAGCATGCTTAACCTTTCTGAAAATCTCCGGAAAATCTCATCGTGACCTTCATTTAAAGATCAGACCCCTGGACCTGCTTAGTTTCCAGTCTTATTGCCACTCCCCTTACAAATTCTTCAACACAGTTTTTGCTACCTTAATGCACATCATTGCTCAGGCCTCCATGCTTGGCACAGGTCATTCCTTCTGCTATAGATTCTCTTTTGCATACCTATTGTCCCCCTACTCTGGGAAACTTTTGAGATCACTTTCTTTTATTTTTTTCATTGAATTTTTAATTTTAGAGAAATATATGCTTTTTTTTTAGGTTATCATTTTGTTTTATTAAATCACTACGTGGAAGATTACAATGCTTTCAGGCTTAGGTCTCAGTTATACAATGCTGAAACAACCATCCCTTCACCAGTGCCCATATACCACCACCAAAAAAAAAAAGAAAAAAGAAAAACCCACACAGTACACTTCCCATCATGCCCCCCCCCACCCCCCGCCTTGTAACTGATAAGTTTAATTTTACTTTCTGTTTACTTTGGTTACATTCAATATTTCAACACAAACCTCACTATTGTTCTTAGGAGTACCCCACTAGATTCAGACCTACTGTGAAGACAAAGGCTACTGCGGCCGCGCGGTTTTGAATTT
This sequence comes from Sorex araneus, assembly GCF_027595985.1. Taxonomy (NCBI): domain Eukaryota; kingdom Metazoa; phylum Chordata; class Mammalia; order Eulipotyphla; family Soricidae; genus Sorex; species Sorex araneus. The sequence goes on from NC_073303.1 coordinate 290,179,459, forward strand.
CTGTACTTTAACAACTAAGTCCAGGGAGATTTCTTCCAGATATTGGATCATTGCAGGCTTGAAAACCCAAGGCTTAGTTCTCAGGCTGGAGACATTCTGCGAGGAGTTGCCCATTCTGAAAGAGGTTTTGCTGGGTCTGGATTCACGCTCGTGCAGCTGCGGAGAGGCCGCACACGCGTGCGGCCCCCGGGATCACATCTCGGCGGTGGGAGGGGCCGGTGCCTCCCACCTTCCCAAGAGCACCCTCGTGTCCAAGATCACTTTCTAATATCCTTCAGAGTTAGTTTTTCCCACATATGAGTCTCCATAGATCTGAGTATAATTCAGTTACTATTTACTGTTTACTGTTGGAGCTAAGTGTAGTTTCGGAATCCTCCAATATTGTTAACTCCTTAAAAGAAAATGAACTCTCATCTGAGATTTTCAACGCTATACACAAGTCAGATCGAGTGAATTATGAATAAAAATTTGTTGACCAAATGGATGGATAAAAGATTAATTAGTTTTATATGTCTGTGAGATGAATTTGTGATGCACTTACTAGTGTGACTGGATCAACAGAACTTTTCCTTCAAATACAGGAGGGAATGGGAAATAATATGTAGTTCTGCAGTTTGCAGAGGACTTGGTGATTTTCATTCTGTATGTCTGACCCAGGAAAACCTGTGTACTTTAACCATCCTCTGCGTAGGTGGATGGGTAGTTGTGGGAGAGGATATGCATGACCAATAAGTGTGTTTCCACACACAGCCAGGGTTTGCCTTAAGAAATACTGTTTTCTAGAAAGTGATGGAAAATTATTAGAGCAAAGGTCCTTGCTATACTCTGACTTTTGTATGGGATATTTTATCAAGCACATCATAATTAACTGAGGTATTTGTTTAAAATGGATAGGCTAGGACACCATCCCATCCAACACAGTGACCCTTGTTTCCAGATCGACAGGATTTAGACTTGATCTTGTTTATAAGCTTCAATAGCCATTGATATAGAAGTTTGTGAGCACAAGTGGTTTTTGATACCCACATGTCACCTTTTCTTGAGCTAATAACCCCAAGGAGCCTCCTCATCATTGGTGGGAAATCTGTGAGTTTTCTAATTGTATCCATCTATCTAGGACGGGAGCAATAGTACAGCGGGTAGGGCGTTTGCCTTGCATGCGGCCGACCCGGGTTTGATTCCTCTGTCCCTCTCGGAGAGCCCAGCAAGATGCCAAGATTATCCCACCTGTATGGCAGAGCCTGGCAAGCTACCTGTGGTGTATTCAATATGCCAACAAAACAGTAGCAACAAGTCTCACAATGGAGACATTACTGGTGCCCGCTCGAGCAAATTGATGAACAAAGGGATGACAATGCTAAGACAGTGCTATCCATCTATCCAGGACAGTGGCTATCAACATCAGTGAGCATGGGAATCAAGAGCTACTCTAAGTAAAAATAAGAATTCTCATTTTGAAGTTGGGAGTGGACACTGGGACTGTATTGTTAAAGCTCAAGTTCCGTATATCAGGAAGTATTTAAAGATCATTTTAAAAATTTAAGCTTTCAGCTGTTTCCATGGTATACTAGGGCTGTTTTGCATCCACAAATTAGAGCCAATTGTGGGCATCTTTTCCACATTGCAGTGTTTAGTGATGTCACATGTGTAGCTTGAAATCAGACATGGCACAAGTATTAACACCCATGTAAATCAGCAAATGCTATAATCCAGGGCATTTTTTTTTCTTTTTGAAATCCAGGAGAACATGATGTTAAACATTTATTAGGACACTGCTTCCTAGAGCTAGCAGTGATCAGCACAGAGTTCACAGGTTATTATTTGGGAAATAGAGAAGGAACACCTAACAGCAGACTGGGTGTAACATTTGATTTAGCAAATGAACAGATTTTTTATTAAAATAAACAGGCTACTTTGGCATATCTATAAACAACTGTGACCCTCCACTTTATCGCTCCAGTGGAAAAAGGGGATTTCATTCATCTTCCTCAATTGCCCTTGCTTCTGTCTTGATTCTGTAAAACAAAATATATTTATGGGACCTTGTATCTTTGAATCTTGCTGTAGGTCCTGCCTTTGCAAGAATTTGGAACCTCTGGATGACCCACAGTAATGTGCTGCTTCCCTTCTTGCACAACTCCCAGCTTCTCTGCTGCCCAGTGATGGAATTATTGATTGATCAACATTTCTCAATACATTTTCAAAATATACTGAAGGTCACAAATTAATGACTCATGGCAGTTACATTTCTTTCTGTCTCAGCTCCTCTGGATTATATTGAGGAGGTTAGTTAATGGAAACCAGTGGAGAAACTGAGATAAAAATAAACTCTGTCCAACCCTGGCAAACAGAGCTACTATCTTAAAAAAAAAAAATTGTCTTTGATCTCTTGTCTAGAGCTTGATCTGTTGAATCTCTTTCTCTCTCTTTTTTCATATCCAGTTTCTGGAACACTGTAAAATGGGAATCAAAACATTTTGACCTTGAATTGTTTCAGAGTATTAGAGAGGGACTCAGTTGAGACAAGGGCCTGGGTAGTAACTGAAGGGAACTTTGCTGCTCTGGTAGCCTGCAATTCCACAACAGACCTGTAGAGAGTAAAGACGTAAACCCATGCAGGCTGGTACAGAAGTATTAACTTCTCTGCTGGCAGGCAACAAGAGCTCCTTGTGGGACAGTGTTACGAACACAGAAGCTGAGAGATTTTCAGATCAGGAGGCAAGGTATCTGGGTAAACTCTCAATTTGGCCACCCAAAATATATGAACAAGTATACCTGTTAGATCCTCAGTTTCTTCAGCTGTAAAATTTAGACATTGATAAATGTTGTTTTTCAGGGGACTGTGAACTTTGGGGGTACTCATTATTATATGTGTAAAAATAGGAATAGAACTTTAGATGGACTAGTTGAAAGTTTTGATAGAAAAGCATCTCAAGGTGTTATCTTTCTTTTCTGATATAAAAATATTTTTCTTACTTTTCAATCCCTCAAATGATATGAGTTGCAAGATTACAACTTCTAAATGTCTTTTTATAAAAAAAATCAAGGGACCAAAATTTTCCTGTAGGTCAGTATATTTTAAATCTATTGAGATTCTACAATTCTAATATAAAAAAGAACAGAACTGTACACGAAGTTGAAGTCTTTAGGGGTGTCTGCACCTCTCTATTCACTGGCATGGCCTTCACCCTACGTATATATTTACTCTCTACAAGTGGGTTTGGGAATCTTTGCTCCTGCATTCCTGAGCTGGAATGAGCCAGTAAAAAAGGGAAGAAAATTGAAGTATGTAAAGTACTTTCTGGCTAAAGAAAGGCAAGCATGTGTTTCAACTTGACTGAAATTGCTTTTTCCTCACCAGTTTGTTTTGTCATCAGGACATGTCAGAACTTACAGAAATCTTGGTAATCACTATTCTGAACTCTCCATTGTACAAGAGTAACCTAAAGGTTAGAGCTGGGGAACAGCCTCCCCACAGTTACCTCGCCTAAAGAAATAATCAGCATTTTAGCACCCATTTCCTGACTTCTATCTCCTCTCTTCACTATACCAGGTTTGGAGAGAAAAGAGAAAATCTAAAAGAAGCACCAAAGAAAAAAATTCTTGTTGAATATCTTGGGCTTCTGTTTTTCAAGGACAGTTTTATGATTAGCAGCGTTAGTGCCTTAAAAGCTACGGTAGCTAGCTTGAATGAACTTATATAATAAACATTTATCACAGAACATGTGTCATCAAACACCTGCTAGATCTGAGCATTGGCACCAAAGCTGCTTTCATTGTCAAAGAAAAAGGGAGGAAAGGAACTTGGCTGAACAAACCTGGCAGACTTTTTACTAGAAAATTCAGAAGTACTTGCTAGAGGAACAGGAACACAATTCTAAAGGTTTTAAAAACATTTCAGTGCGATTGGGTGGATTTAGTAGTTAAATAAGTGAAGGGCACTGAGGTTCAATTGATGTCTAAGATTTACAGGTCTCTCTGTCTTCCCTGGTCACAGTGTCCTAGAAGTCTCAAGAGGGTAGGTTTGGAAGTTGTCCAAAGCAAAATCTGAGGTTGCTGGTCTCCATTAAATATCCATACAAATACATCCCAAAGCATTTGTGGTTCACACTGGGATCTCTTCTCATTAGTGTTACCTGGCCCAGTCAAAGAAACAACCAATTTGTCTCTTAAACGGAGGCCATTCACCTGGAGTGGATTCTCTGGCCTGTTTTGGAGGTTAACCTACATCCACAAAATGGAGCAGTTGCCACATACATGGCCACTTCCCTTTGACTAGCCACCTTTTGAACTGCAAGATTTGTTTCTCTGTTTACTTATTTACTAGTTATCACGGGGACAGTACTGGACTACAAAACCTGCAACATGTGCAGGTATAGCGAATCTCTGAGCATTAGTTTCTTCACCAATGATATACAGTTCACTCATTGCCTTCCTGACCTCACACAGATGTTCAGCACATCAAATGAATGACAGATAGAAGTGCTGTTTATTTTTATTTATTAATATTTTCGGTTTTCACTGGGGTGCCCCAGAGGGGGCCAGGTAAGAACCCTCCCCACCCCATAGTACCCAGCCCTGGCAGCCGACCTCCACTACCCAACTGCTGCCATGCTCCAGGCCACTTTCCACACGCTCAGGCCGAACCTCATGTATGAGAGAACATATTCCTGGACACATTATCATAGAGGGAAGTGAATATGTATGCCTCTCGGAGAGCCTGACAAGCTACCGAGAGTATTCTGCCCACACGGCAGAGCCTGGCAAGCTCCACATAGCGTATTCAATTTGCCAAAAACAGAAACAATAACAGGTCTCAATCCCTTGACCCTGAAAGAAGCTTCCAATGGGAAAGACAAGTAAGGAGAGGCTGCTAAAGTCTCAGGGCTGGGACGAATGGACACATTACTGGTGCCTGCTCAAGTAAGTCGATGAACAATGGGATGACAGTGATACAGTGAATATTTGAATATTTTTGGCCACTTGAGCAGTGCGTAGGAAGCCAGGGAGTCAGTCTAAGTGATATGTGGTCAATCAAGCTGGACAGTTTAATGCTAGGGTTTGTCAATGTGGTGCCCATCAAGCTGGGGATCATTGAAACTACACTTGGCTGTGCTCAGGGACCCAAGAGGTGCTGGACTATTAACTTGGGGCCTTATGCGTACAAGACATGTGTTCCTTACCCCTGAGTCATCTCCTTGTCCCAAGTTCTATTTAGATTCTAAAACCTGCCATGAGCATGAAAAAATGTTATTACTTTTTTTCCCAGTTATTGTACTCATTACCAGAGGGCTTGTCAAAGAAATGTAAGAGACAGTACCTACCCTCTTGGAACTTACAATTTTTATTGGGAAATCCAATAGGAACTCAAATGAAAGAGAAATGTAATACCTCAAGATTGTATTTTCTATTTAAGTGAAGGCTGTAGCCAACAATACCTATAAGATTTCAAAGAATAGGAGTGGGGTTTTGAGGGGAAAGCATCCTTCATGGGTTGAAGAAGTTTGGAATATTTTCTGACAGAGTGAACTTGAGCTCGATGCTGAGGTAGATAGTGAAGATGGTGATCTTAATGAGGTTGGCACAGCTGAGGTGTTTCGTGGTTAGAGACTTTTCTTGATTGGCTGGTCTACATGGACTTAAAACTCCTCGTCCAGCTGGAATTATGGATTTAAGAAGTTGAAGAGAGTTGTAAATAGGAAAAGTGAGAGCAGACTTTAGAGCAATGATGGGTTATGATGAAGTAATGAATTAGGAGAATTCATATGTGAATGATTGACTTGTGAGATACCAGAGAGACAAGGGTTGTGATGAATGATGTGGTTCTGTGTCATCCATTGAAAATAAAAATTTAAAAAATGGGGCTGGAGCTATCAGACAGTGGTTAGAATGCTTGCTTTGAATGTGGTCAACCCTGGTTTGAGTCTCAGCACCCGACATGGTAGCCTGATTACCACCTGGAGCAATCCCTGAGTGCAAAGCCAAGAGTAAGTCCTGGGCACTACCAGATATGCGCCCCCCCAAAAAAGAAATAGAAATAGAAAGAAAGAAATATAAATGAAAGATAATTCTGTTTGTTGGTGAGGAACTGGTCACCTAATAAACAATCCTTCTTCCTCTTTTTGTATTTAAACTGGGATTTGGGTTAAATTGAGCAAAAGATACAAAACTTTAGATGAATGTTGTGAGATTCTTGAAAATTCAAACTAATCTCACACCACTTGTATATCATAAATGTTTTGAAGGGGCTAGCAGAGTCCTAGAATAATAGTTTTGAGATTAGATGGAACCATAAATTCATCTGATTATAAATGCGACCAATTTTAGAATTTCTGCCCTACTATCCCATTAAGCATTCCCCCCCCAACCTTTTTGTGTAGGTTTTGAGAGCTGTTTTGTTTTGTTTTGTTTTGTTTTGTTTTGGAATCAAGGCCACTGACACTCTTGGGCTACTCTCATGGGCTACTCTCAGCTCTGTGCTCTGGAGTTGCTCCTGGGACAGTTTGAGATCAAACTGAGCCTTTTTCATCCAAAGCATGTGCTACATTCTTCTGAGCCATCTCCTCCTCCTCCCATCCCCCAACACTTAGCCCTTTTGAACCTCTCTAATGAAGAAAGTTTACTGCCATTTGAGGAAGAACTTCCCATGGGTGAATGTGTCAGATGTGCCCCACGTTTTATTTTTTAATTCCAGCTCCATGATTGGCACCCAAGGTCAGACAAGACCCTTAAAACTCCTCTTCCGGGGCTGGAGTAATAGTACTAGGGGTTGGGCGTTTGCCTTGCACGCAGCTGACCCGGGTTTGATTCCCAGCATCCCATATGGTCCCCCAAGCACCTCCAGGAGTAATTCCTGAGTGCAGAGCCAGGAGTAATCCCTGAGCATTGCCGGGTGTGACCCAAAAAGAAAAAAAAAACAAAACAAAACTCCTCTTCCATCTTCCTGATTCAGTCACTTAATTGAAGGTATTGTCTTGTGTTTATGATATCACCCTCTTTTATAAACTTACCCATTTCATTGAATAAGTAAAGCAAAGTAAAATCTCCTCATTTTCATTCTTATCTTTTACTTGATTTAAGGCAAGAAAGTTGGATTTTAGACATTAAAGGGAAAAAAAATGGATCCAACTGAAATAAACATTTCTGGGATCCTTCTCATCCTCTTTTACTCTGTTTATTTAAACTGGGATTCTTTATCCCTTGCACAGATTTCAGGTCCTACACACCCAGGAAATAAGTATTTTCATCTCTGTCCTTTTAAAACTGATCAGCTGGAATTCTTTCCAGAAAATTGGTGTCAGAAATCAAATTCACTGACTGGGGAATTTGACTAGATCCATAGTCATCTTGCCAAATAGCAAATCAGAGGAGTTGAAGTTAGGTCAGTTAGAATGAGCAGAAAACAAACAAGTGCACTGTACATTTGGAGCAAAAAAGGGCTTCAATCAATGTAACTGATAGAAATAAAATGTTAAATCAAAGGAACAATTGTAATAATAACTCTCAAACTTCTTAATTAATACAGAGGAAAAGCTATCTAAACACCCCATTGTCTTACCAGTCTTTGATCATTTCCTAGCAAGTATATTGCCCCACTCTATTTTAGCTCATATTATCATAAAACTGAAGCACTCGTGTTAGAAGTTAAATATAGAAAAATAATTTTTAATGGAACATAGAAAATAATCCATCACATCAAAACATAAGGAAACAAACAGAAGCAGGTCACTTTTCTCTGTTTGGCACTGTGCAGTGCCATATGCTTCCAGAGATGAGTATTTAAAAATAGCCTGTCACACAGCTCACTTTGTAACCCTGAAACCTGTTGTGGGGAGGTGCAGAAGGACTGCCTCACATTCAATAACTGTGGGCTTTCCCATGTATACCAATCTCTCTTGAAGTAACCTGGAGGACTTTTCAAAGCTTTCTTTTTCCTTTAAAAACTTTTAATTCAATCTTCTGGGTGTTGCTGTCTAATGACTGACTTAGGGGTTGTATAAGATCCCACCTTTATGGTGGGAGGCTGGGGAGGTGGGGGGCGGGGGGAGGTATACTGTGATTCTTGGTGTTGGAATATGTTCACTGGTGAAGGGATGGGTGTTCGAGCATTGTATGGTTGAGACTTAAACCTGAAAGCTTTGTAACTTTCCACATGGTGATTCAATAAAAGAATAAATTAATAATAAAAAAAAGATCCCACCTTTACAGGCAAGGATCGAGGCATTAAAAGGCAAAGTCTCTCCTTCCAGAATACAGTGACTCTGGGATTAGTCTGTTGTTGTTCAAAACACACTGAGCTACCAACTTCAGCAATATTTTGGGTTCGTTTTCATCCTATGAACCCAGAGTTCATAGGATGTTGGACAAAAATGAAAGAAGGTTGCTTCCCATTGCATCTATTTTGAA